>NC_138772.1:550724276-551047308 GCF_965119305.1 Pelophylax lessonae
CATCCCAACGACGGGATTCTGTGTTCCATGGACTAGGGGCCTGGCTGGCAGCCTCCGCTCTAATTCATTCCAAACTAGGGGGGAGCAGTGAAAGCCACCGAGGCAGCTCCCAACCACAAGAACAGTGCCTACACCTCAACCAGGTGACCCCCAGGACTGTGATGTTGATGACCATCCTATATAGCATTATATGCCCGATACGCACTTCCATTTGTAAGAATTTTACTTGTACTCGATTAAAATTTCCTGCAGGCTGCACTTAGAAGGCGCTTGTGTCTTTCTCCTCGTCCTTTTCCTGAGTTGCTTCTCACTCCTACACCAGCTGGCCCTACAGTGAGCATTCTATACGTATGGACTTCCCTCATGGACTTTGATAGCTCTCTTTTGCCATTGCCAATGATCATGGCCTTTTAAGAAACTGTTGGGGGGGTCACACAGTGAACGCCAATATTATTGTTGTTGTTTTGTCTATGCACACTGGGCAACTTGTACCAGGGGAGGACTGGGCCAGGGGACAGGACGGCAGTTGCCCCTCGGGCCGCTCTGATGCCCTGTTAAAAGGCTGCACTGCTTCTGCCACAGACATGCCTAAAGGATTACTGGTGATGAGAAGTAAAAAGTTCCCACCACTGACCTACTGAGTGCGGGATGAAGACAAGGACAGAGCGCAGGCCTCCCCCCCCCCCCCCCCCCCAGCATGGATGATGTAAACTGTGTCTGAGCACAGGCCACTGGAGACTCTCCTCCCCCAGGCAGTCGCAGCTCCCCCCAACTACCCCTGCTGGCCAGGTCGGGTACCCGGATTCGCCTGGTAAGTAGAGAGTACCTGTAGCGGAGCATCAGTCTGGAATGGGGGTCAGGAGGAGGGTGGGAAGAGGGAGAGTGGGAGGGGGGCTGAGTCACTGCACCATGGGCGGACCATGGGCAGCACCATGGGCGGGCTGGTTTGTACTTGCCCCCTGGGCCAAAAGTTGCCAGTCATCCCCTGCTCTGCACATTGCACAATGGTGGCAAAGGGGATACAACTTTGTGGGTACAGTTTGGGGATGGCCCCTTCCTGTTCCAACATGACTGCACACCAGTGCATAAAGCAAGGTCCATAAAGACATGGATGAGTGAGTTTGGTATTCTGATGCCTTAAGAGTTCCCTTCACTGGAACTAAGGGGCCAAGCCCAACCCCTGAAAAACAACCCCACACCATAATCACCCCTCCACCAAACGATTTGTACCAGTGCAAAAAGCAAGGTCCATAAAGACATGGATGAGCGAGTTTGGGGTGGAGGAACTTGACTGGCCTGTACAGAGTCCTGACCTCACTCCAATAGAACACCTTTGGGATGAATTAGTGCGCAGACTGAAAGCCAAGCTTTCTTGTCCAACATCTGTGTCTGAACTCACAAATGTGCTTCTGGAAGAATGATGAAACATTCCCAAAGACACACTCCTAAACCTTGTGGACAGCCTTCCCAGAAGAATATCAAAAAACCAAGCAGACCCCCTGACGACGTCATGTATGAAGAAACATGTAGGGCGTGGTCTTTCTAACGACATCGGTTCTGGTTGGAGGGTGGCCGGTATCCCTCCCAGAAGCCGGGCTAGTGGAGCGAAGCCTGCAGGAACACCGCAACAACATCACTGTCTGTATGCCTGATTTTATCCAGTCCGTTGTAAGTGCAATTGTTCTTTTTTTAAATAAACGCTATATCTTTTAATGCACTATAAGAGATTCTTCTCTCTCGCTATATGAAGGGGAGGAATGGTGACCACCTATACTGTTGTTGGATGGAGGTTCGATCGTTGATCTGATCTGACTACTTAAGACTTAATGATCCACTTGATACATTGGAGGATATATGACCATTCCTGATGGATAGATGGGGTACCTGGTTTGACCACCAATAATCTAGTGGTCTACTTTATCTGGTAAGGAGGTTACCTTATCACAGAGGGTGTGAAGTGTTCCTCCTGACTCTCTAGTCACCCTTTCTCACTATCCGTTTAATGGCTCCTCTGGTATCGGTGGGGTCATCTACCCCCTTTTTTTCTCCTGGACTTGATTACTTTCTATGGACGTTATATGAACTTGTTTCTTTATTATTCCTATTTATCAATTTTATCATGACCATTTTTACAACCATGTCATATAAATGCTTCTATTGTTAATAGCGCTGCACTATTTGTTTATATTATATTTGTACTCCCACTGATAATGGGGTACTTTGACGTAGTGGTGGGCTTGAGCACCATATGGCCATATGGTGGGACCAAATCCCCATTTTTATTTATGGATTGTCTCCATATTTGATAGCCTTTTCTTTTGCATGTGTGCGCTATTCTTTTTTAATATACTATTTGTTTATTATTAGCCTTCCCAGATGAGTTGAAGCTGTTATAGCTACAAAGGGTGGGCCAACTCAATATTGAACCCTACGGACTAAGACTGGGATGCCATTAAAGTTCATGTGCGGGTAAAGACAGGTGTCCCAATACTTTTGGTAATGTAGTGTAGATCTCTCCTGAGGAAGATAACACACTCCTTTTCTGGACTCCTTCAGCAGGTATACCTCCTCAGCAATGCCCCCAAGGCCCCAATGCTTTTGGTATTGTAGTGTAGATCACTCCTGAGGAAGATAGCAAACACCTTCTCTGGACTAGGACTCCTTCAGCAGGTATGCCTCCTTAGCAATACTCCTAAGGCTCCAATACTTTTGGTAATGTGTAGATCTCTCCTGAGGAAGATAGCAAGTTCCTTCTCTGGACTAGGACTCCTTTAGCAGGTATGCCTCCTCAGCAATTTCCCTAAGGCCTCAATGCTTTTGGTAATGTAGTGTAGATCTCTCCTGAGGAAGATAGCAAGTTCCTTCTCTGGACTAGGACTCCTTTAGCAGGTATGCCTCCTCAGCAATTCCCTTAAGGCCCCAGTGCTTTTGGTAATGTCGTGTAGATCTCTCCTGAGGAAGATAGCAAACTCCTTCTCTGGACTAGGACTCCCTTAGCAGGTATGCCTCCTCAGCAATTCCCCTAAGGCCCCAATGCTTTTGGTAATGTAGTGTAGATCTCTCCTGAGGAAGATAGCAAGTTCCTTCTCTGGACTAGGACTCCTTTAGCAGGTATGCCTCCTCAGCAATTCCCTTAAGGCCCCAGTGCTTTTGGTAATGTCGTGTAGATCTCTCCTGAGGAAGATAGCAAACACCTTCTCCGGACTAGGACTCCTTCAGCAGGTATGCCTCCTCAGCAATTCCCTTAAGGCCTCAATGCTTTTGGTAATGTAGTGTAGATCTCTCCCGAGGAAGATAACAAACTCCTTCTCTGGACTAGGACTCCTTTAGCAGGTATGCCTCCTCAGCAATTGCCCTAAGGCCCCAATGCTTTTGACAATCTAGTGTAAAGCCCTGTACACACGCAGAGATTGTTGGCCGTAAATTGTTGGTCAACGTCCGATCTGCCGATTGTAGGCTTGTTAGTATGATTCTTCCGACAACCAACTGCAAATTTTCGGCCGAAAAAAATCTGGTGTGCATGCTATAAAATTTTTGTTGGCCAACAAAGAACGGCCGATTGTTCCTCAGTCAGTACAGATTTCGGCAGACAAAAATCAGATGAGCAAGACTGGGCATACTCAGAGAAGAAAAAACACACTGAAAGTCAACCATCACATGACATCACTTCTGAAGTTGGTTTTTGTTGGCCAACAAAGGTCCAGTGCAAGTCTAGAGCACATTTCAACCAACAAACAACACTGGACAAAAGTTGGCCGATCAGTTGGCCAACAATCTGTGCGTGTGTACGGGGCTTTAGTTGCACATGTACTGCAACAATAATGAGGGGCCCAACTCTTGCCCTGATCCTTTATTTTGTATCCAAAATATAGGTGGTATGTCTTTATTTTTTTACCACTGCACTTATGAGATGGAAATGTAACCTCGCAACAAATGTAGCAGAAGATATCTGTGTTGTTTATAAAGTTTTGAGCTTCTTAGGAAAAATATCACTCAACTGTTCCTTGGAAATGTTAGGCAATGACACTTTCACAAGCCACCAGATGTAAGATCTGACCAAGAGAAATGTACCCTGCAATAAAACAATGAATTACAGTTCGGTAATAATTTTTAGTCTCAAAGTGAAGATAAATATTATACACTTCCATGTGGTACCATTTTCATTGTTCTGCCGTACTTTGCCGAGACGTTACGAGGCACCATCATCATCGGACACCTCCCTCCCTTCTAGGCAAATCTACTCCCCTGTGTATATAAATATTTATTGTGAAATATCTTCAACACTTTAGCCAACCAGCACCTTTATCACCTGTTTTCTAATTCATCTAATCAAAATATGTAAGAATTAGCACATTTTATCTCAAAGGTCGATAATTTGCCAAAAATTGTAGACCCCGTGTTATTCATAAGGCAAATTATGGATATTTGATTGCTTGCAGACTTGATAGATTGGATCAGGGGCAGTAAAACTGCTGTTTCATCTGCCTGCTTTTACTGCCCCCTGCCTCAACATGTGAATGAGCCCTTAATCCTGGTTCATACATACAGTGCCTTGAAAAAGTATTCATACCCCTTGACATTTTCCACATTTTGTTATGTTACAACCAAAAACGTAATCGTATTTTATTGGGATTTTATGTGATAGACCGACCCAAAGTGGCCATAATTGTGAAGTGGAAGGAAAATGATAAATGGTTTTCAACATTTTTTTACAAATATATCTGTGAAAAGTGTGGCTGCATTTGTATTCACCCCCCGGAGTCAATACTTTGTAGAACCGCCTTTCCCTGCAATTACAGCTGCAAGTCTTTTTGGGGATGTCTCTACCAGCTTTGCACATCTAGAGAGGACATTTTTTCCCATTCTTCTTTTCAAAATATCTCAAGCTCTGTCAGATTGGATGGAGAGCGCCTGTGAACAGCAATTTTCAAGTATTGCCACAGATTTTCAATGTGATTTAGGTCTGGACTGTGACTGGGCCATTCTAACACATGAATATGATTTGATGTAAACCATTCCATTGTTGCTCTGGCTGGATGTTTCGGGTCGTTGTCCTGCTGGAAGGTGAACTTCTGGCCCAATCTCAGGTCTTTTACTTCCGGAAATCCACGGAAACTACCAAATCTCCCGCCTAGCGTCCGGCTGCCTGGGTGACCGCGTTGCTCACGCCCTGACCGGTTTCGTCACTCAAAGACTTCAGCGGAGGGCGTGATTATGGTCCGGATTCACTAGGGATTGGGAATCTGCTGTTTGGCTTCACTTATACCCGATTCTGGTAAGTGCGTTTCCCTGGGGAGAGGATCACACGATGAGGTGAAGGGACTGATTCATTTCCGGCTCCAACACTGGTGGTTATCCTTGTTGTGGACTCCATAGAGACTTTCTCCTCATTATATTCCCTGTGTATTCTATATGGACTTTTATATATAATATATATTTCTTTCTCATTGTTTGTCATGTTTAATCATGATATGTTTTTAGCACTGCTTGTGTATATGATCCCTGACATTGTGGAGGTATTATGCACCCTTTTTAAACATTTAAATTAATTTTAAAAAAAATTGTAAAATAAAATAATTGTGAAGAATCATTTTTTTTTAAAATAAATTATAACTTTTTTTTTTTTTTAATGGAAAAAACAATTAAAAAGGGGGAATTTACGCAAGTTCACTGTTATGTTTGTGTCCGCTAGTAATGATTTTAGTGTATTTTTAGTGGAAATATTGTCTTTATATATTCGGGGGCGGGCCTGCCAGGTAGGCTGTATGTTACCCCGTGATTTCTAACAGCCACCCTGTGCGTGGCATGGCAGTACAGAGAGGAATGTACCCCAAATAAGTGTTTTGTTTTTTTACATATTTTATATAAAATAATGTATCATTTAAAAAAAAAATAAATATATATATATATATGTGTGTGTGTGCTGTGTGTAGGGCAGCCAGTTTATTTCAATAGTCTGTCCTGCGTATGAGAGTTACAGGGAAAGAAATCCCTGACATTTTTTTTTTAAAAGAAAATGCATGCGTTTGCTGATGCGTGGGGGGGGGGGGGTGCCAAAGAGCTGAGGATTTCTGTGCATGTATGGAATAGGTGCAATTTTTCATGCCTTCCTAACACGCACATACAGTATATGAACCAAGCCTCAGGGAGGGATTTCTTACTATGCATAGGGCAGCCACCACTTGACCTCTGGAAGATTTACCCCCCTTCATGGTCAGGCCGTTTTTTGTGATACGGCACTGTGTAACTTTAACTTTAACAATTGCGCGGTCATGCGATGCTGTACCCAAATGAAACTAATGTCCTTTTTTTTCCTATTTATCTTTTTATTGATACCAAAAACATGATTTTTTCCGATTTTTTTTTGTTTTTCATGTAACATTTTCGTGCTCCCTCCCAGTGGCGTACCAAAGGGGGGGAGGGGGGGTGGTCCACCCCAGGTGCCACACATTGAAGGGGGTGTCAAGCCAGCGGTAGCTGCCTGGGGTCCTGTCATTGAGATGGAGCCCATTTCGCTGCCCCCGAGATGTTTTCCCGGATCAGGGTCAGTAGGCCTCCTATCGCCCAGCTCCTCCCCCCTCTCCACTGCGCCTGGGATCTCCTGCTGTCTGAAGGACTTATACAGGTGATGCCTGCCGCGGGTCCCTGATCTCCCCTACTGGGTGTACTCCAGTGTGCAATCCTGCACATAGCCAGCACACTGCAGACATGACTCAGGGTAGCAAGAAACAAGGGAAAAAAAGGTTATGTGAGTCCTGTCACTTCCCATCTTCCTGTGTCTGCTCAGGAACTACACATCCCAGCATGCCTAGCCGGATACAGGCTGCTGGGGCATCATTGAACTTGTAGCTGTTGATTGGATGCTTGGTCACTATACGCAGCGGGTGTATTAGGCCCCTTTCCCACGAGCAGTGCGCCCGGCGGACTCCATTTTGCTCAGCGGGGATCGATCTGCCGATCTCCGCTGAGCAGGTGGATGACAGCTCCGCCTCCGCATACAGTGCAGAGGCGGACCTGTCAGATCTCCTCTATGGAAGATTGGATTATAACGGACTGCCTGTCTGTTCTCATCCGATCCGATCCTCCAGACGGATGGAAAATAGGGTTTCCATCCATCCGGGTTTCGCAGACAGGATCGGATCGGATAGCAGCGGGTGTCACCGGACATGTCACCGCTGACATCCGCCGCTCCATGGGGCTGCATGGAGGATTCGATCCGCCTGAAAAACTGAAAGACAGCCCGGATCGGAAAGCCCATATGAAAGGGGCCTTAAATTGTCCCCAGTGAGATCATATGTGAAAGGAAGGACTATAGGACCCATTATAGGGGTTGTTGTATGGTACAGCCAAATAATAATTTGTATGATGTATGATTGAAAACCTGGTTTACTAAAAAATTCTAAAGTTGGGGGGGGGGGGGCAGTTATAGTATCCGCATCGGGGGTGGGGTGGCTGCCAGATATAGGTTCCGGGAAGTGGGGGGGGGGTGCCAGATACAGGACCTGCCCCGGGTGCCAAATGCTCTAGGTATGCCCCTGCTCCCTCCACACCTTTGGGACTGCAAACGGCATGGACTTTTCTTCTTGTTTAGCCAAAGACGCAGATAAGTTGCACCTGTAATCAAGGCCAGTGCTACCAGTAAGGCGACCTAGGCACATGCCTAGGGCTCAACTTAGCAGGGGGCGCTGGGGGAGCCTGACCCGAGGTAAGTGACTTACCGTAAGTCACTGAACGGGTTTTAACCAGTGGCGGCTGGCCCATCCATTAGGGGCACCGCCCCCTCTATCCATGTGTCCGGCCCCTAATCTAAATGCAGGGCACCGCATGCAAGGATTCCAATGAGGGTTTTTTTTTTAAATTTTGAAGCACGTGATTAGAGCCAGAGGCTCTAATAGGCTTCATAAAAGGGTGGGCTCGGGGCACGGGGGGGGGGGAATATGGTTTGGACTGGACTCTGAAGAAGTGACAAGGACGGCGGGTCCGTGGCCAGGTCCGTCTGACACCCCCCCCGACGGATGGTGCACCAGCCGCCGCTGCTTTTAACCCCTTCAGCAACTTGGGATGGGTGGTGGGAGAGCATATGGGTGGGGCGGCAATTTTTATTTTGCTTAGGGCAGCAAAATTCCTTGCACTGGCCCGGCCTGTAATGCAACAATAATGAGGGGTCCCGATCCTCTATTTTGCATCCGAAATGTAGGTGTTATGTCTTTTTTTTTTTACCACTGCTATCATTCTGCACCTTTGAGATGTAAATGTAACCTCGCAGTTTTGAGGAATCTCGGCTTCTGAATGAAAAACTCATGCAACTGTTCCTTGGAAATGTTAGGCAATGAACCTTTCACAAGCCAAAAGAAGTAACTGTATGATGTGAAGATCTGACAAAGAGAAATGTACCTTGTGTAAAAGAACAATAAATTACAGGAAAAAAGCAAAACCAAGGACCAAGAGAGGTCCCAAAAAGCGGGACTATATCGGCATGTGTATGGTTGTAGGGATACAGACACAACACCACTATATAAAAAACATATTCATTTTATTGTGCAAAAAGATAAAAAAACAATTATGAAATCACATAGTAACAAACATGTAAAGGATAAAATAGTAGTACAAGGATCCGTGTGTGTAAAGATTGCTTGAAATCGATAACAGAGTACCACATCAATGGATCGCAATGTGTATGCAGTCTAACGGTCCCTGGGTAAGCCAACGCGTTTCGAAATTAAAGCTTCATCAGGGCATTACAAAGAACAGATAGATGCTGCACTTAGAATAAGACAGGCGGGATGAAGGAACACTTCTTTTGCAGGCGTCGGGAGTCCATTTAATTGTAATGGTGGGATGTGTATTTCACCTTATGGGTCACATAGGCCTCTTATAGAGGGATGGGGGCTAATTGTATTGTATGATAACAGAGCAAAACATCTCCAGGGTTAGCTGATGGATAGTAGTGGTTTAAGTCCCCCTAGTTTTGAATATAAACGTATCATCCACCAAAGACTCTACTGCCTCTCACTACTACATCCATGGAGCCATGAGAGCCAAAGAGCCTATAGAAACATCCTGTTATGGGAGTATCCTAGCCATAACGCCCAATACATGGATAGAATAGTTCCCACCTTGCCGCACAATGTCTCCAGTGAGACAGCATACACTGGAGACATTGCTTCTAAAGTCTCCGAGCTGTCCTGATCCTCCAGGTCCGGCAGATATCTTACTATTCAGATGTTCTCAGATAGAGCCTCCAAAGTCTCCAAGCTGTCCTGATCTTCCAAGTCCAGCAGATATCCTAATATTCGGAAGTTCACATATAGAGCCTCCAAAGTCTCCGAGCTGTCCTGATCCTCCAGGTCCGGCAGATATCCTAATATTCGGAAGTTCACATATAGAGCCTCCAAAGTGTCCGAGCTGTCCTGATCCTCCAGGTCCGGCAGATATCTTACTATTCAGATGTTCTCAGATAGAGCCTCCAAAGTCTCCGAGCTGTCCTGATCCTCCAGGTCCGGCAGATATCTTAATATTCAGATGTTCACAGATAGAGCCTCCAAAGTCTCCAAGATGTTCTGATCCTCCAAGTCCAGCAGATATCCTAATATTCAGAAGTTCACAGATAGAGCCTCCAAAGTCTCCAAGCTGTCCTGATCCTCCAGGTCCGGCAGATATCTTAATATTCAGAGGTTCACAGCTGAAGAACATTGATACTTGTATTTTCAAACCAGTTGCTGTAGCACCTCATTTCCAAATCCTTGAAGCCTGGAGGATATTAATGCCACCCCAAGAGTATTATTGGTGAGACCCGATCCTAACGCCAAGAGGCCTGATATCCACAACACCAGATACAAGTTTGGTTGACCTCCAGACTGAAAAGCTCAGAAAAAAAGTTTGTTGGGCGCTTCTTACCAGGCAAGAAAGAAAGGAGTCCACCACTGTAGGAGGGGCGCGGGGGATGCTCCAGATTCTTATTTCGGGACTGTCCCAAATGGCTGGATACAAGGCAGCACTGACAGGAAAAACTCCGAAGAATCCGCTGGCAGAAGTGAAGAAAAAGAACAGGCGCCAATGTAGTTAGCCAGAAAGGTTTATTGCACAATATACATAATAACTTACACATAGGTAAGCTCCAGTCCGTATGGCAGCGTCTCCAGCGCACGATCCGGCCGTCCACCGGCCCGGAGGTGACGTCACAGGAAGCTGGTCAAAGAACTTGGTTACACCGGAAGCCGCAAGTGGAACGCAGGCTCCCGGAAATGACGCAACGCGTTTCGGAGCATGCGCACTCGGCTCCTTCCTCAAGCGTACTCCAGACTGAAAAGCTGTGGGTCCATTCTTTCTGGTGAGTGGGGATACGAGAGGGGAGTGTGGCACACTTCACAGCATGTCTACATGAAGCACTTCAGCACCTTATTAACCACTTACCGCATACTAACGTAGATCTACGTCAGTAAACCTTGCGGTGTTATACCGGGATGATGCCTCTAGCTAGAGGCACCATCCCGGTACCGTGGTTTGAAGCCGACGGCCGGCTTTCCGTCGGCACCGACCGATGCGGCTCGGGAGCCGCTCGATCGGTACCCGGGGGGGCGGGAGGGGACGACTCCCCCCTCCCGCCGCCTTCCGTGGCTTTGCTCGGGGCTCCCGTCCCACTGGGAGCCCCGAGCACCCAGCTGGAAACGGCTTTGATCGGGTCTCCGATGACGTAACACGGAGGCGGCGTCCATGACGTCACGTCCGGGTTACTGTGCTGCAAAAGGCGGCAAATTTAAAAAACGGCTGTATGCAAAAATGCCGTTTTCGGCGTTTTGCATACAGGGAAGTGTAGTGGAGGGGTTTGGGGTCTTTTAGACCCTCGATCCCTCCATAAAGTGTACCTGTCACTACATATTGGTGTCACAAGAGATGTTTACATTGCTTGTGACAGCAATAAAAGTGATCAGATTTTTTTTTTTTTTTTTAAACTTTAATAAAGTTAAAAAAATAAATAAAATAAATGGGAAAAAAAAAAATTTAGCCGCCCCCGTCACCGTTAGCTCGCGCACAAAAAAAAACGTATACGGAAGTTGAGCCGCAAATGAAATCGCTGTTCAAACCACACATGTGAGGTATCGCCGCGAACGCCAGAGCGTGAGCAATAATTAAAAAAAAAAGAGCTACACTCTAACTCAAAACTGTAACCGTTAAATAAATTTAAAGCATCGCAGATTGAGATCTCTATTGACCGTAGTTTGTCTTGATCCCACGGGGGGGCGCAATTTTAAACCGTAACATGTTGGGTATCTATTTACTCGGCGTGATATGTTCTTTCACAATATACAAAAAAAATGGGCTAACTTTACTGTTTAGTATTTTTTTAAATTAGTGAAATGTGATTTTTCTAAATTTTTCCAAAAAAATGGCGCTTTAAAGACCGCTGCGCAAATACCGCGTGATAAAAAATATTGCAATGACCAACATTTTATTCTCCAGAGTCTTTGCTAAAAAAATATCTATAATGTTTGGGGGTTCTAAGTAGTTTTCTAGGAAAAAATACTGGTTTTAACGCGTGAACAAAAAGTGTCCGAAATAGGGCTGGGGCTTAAGTGGTTAACCGCTTGCCGACTGCCGCAAGTACATTTACTGCGGCAGTCAGCCCCTCCCGGGCAAAGCGACTTAGTACTACGTCGCTCACCCAGGAGCCTGTAGGGGGCGAGCGCGCACCGCTGGAGGCACGCTCCCACCCCCGCTCATTCACGCCCATATCCGCGCAAGTGACTGGTGGTTCCGATGTCCGCCGGCCACTCACAATCTCCCACTGGAGAGGGAGAAAGGCAGGCGGCTGATGTGAACAAAGCCGCCTGTCATTCTCCCTGGTGTAACAGCAGAGATAATACGATCCTGCTATATAGGATCGTATCTCTCTGTGGTTACATCAAAAGCCACGCCCTCCCCCCCCCTACAGTTAGAATCACGCCCCTAGGGACACACTTAACCCCTGGATCTCTAATAAAGTTAACCCCTTCCCTGCCAGTGTCATTTTTACAGTAACAGTGCATATGTATAGCACTGATTACTGCAGTAATGTCACTGGTACCCCCAAAAGTGTCAAAAATGTCAGTCAGGGGTCCGATCTGTCCGCCGCAATGTCGCAGATTGCCGCCATTACTAGTTAAAAAAAAAAACAATAAAAATTACATAAATCTTTCCCTTAGTTAGTAAATGCAAACCAATCAAAATACGCTTATTGCGTTTTTTTTTTTTTTTTTACCAAAAATATGTAGTAGAAAACATATTGGCCTAAAATGTTAAAAAAATTTTGATTCTTACATTTTTTTTGGGGAATTTCATATAAAAAAATTTGAAAAATATTGTTATTTTTTCAAAATTGTCGCTCTTTTTTTGTTAATAGCGCAAAAAATAAAAATCGCACAGGTGATCAAATACCACCAAAAGAAAGCTCTGTTTGTGGGGAAAAAAAAGGACATCCATTTCATTTGGGTACAGCATTGCACGACCGCGCAATTGTCTGTTAAAGTCACGCAGTGCCGAATCGCAAAATAGGCCCTGGTCTTTGAGCAGCCAAATCCTCCGGGGCTTAAGTGGTTAATGAAGTTTGGAGCACTTGAGCACTTTATACGGGAACTTTTGAAAGACTTTGTATATGTTTTTTATTTGTACTTTATGAGCTCATTATGTTTATATGTTTTATTGGCAAGTGCTGTAATATTATAATTGTATTTTTTGAGGTGTAATAGCACTGGGTGGACAGCAGCTGCAGATATTTTGGAATCACACATACAGAGTGTGAGTATTTTTATGTTTTCAAAGGCAGATCACTGTTCTGGCTCTCTGCCTAGCGATCGGCAGGTGTCGGCGGACATCTAGTTCGCATTTCCCGCAGAGCAGCTCCTGCTGTGTATAATCACAGCAGGAGCGAGCCCCCAATGGCGTACATGCGTGCCTCCTACCCAGAAGTGTCAGATCAAGTACATGATCTGGTACAGACTAACCGCTTTGCTGCTGTATATCTAGGTTATATGGTCGGAAAGTGGTTATGGGCTGTCCTAAGCACGACACACGGATTGCACCATGCGGAAATGCTTGCGTGCTCCGTCACACCTGCATGGTGTGAATGGAGCCAAATGTTATTATCTGGTGTGGAGTGTAAACAATCTATGAGTGCAATTTGATACATTGTTATTTGTGGGAGCTTCTTTGTGTTTATTTCTAGATTTGTATACTTTTTGTTTCAATATTTATGATTTGGGTTTGAGTTTTGCTGAAAAATTGGACCCTGTATGAACACACGTCTAAAGCAGCACTTACCCTTTTGTACCTTTTTAGTAATTTTTTTATTATTTCACTATAGGTAATAGCACAGAACTTGTACTTAAAAACTTAAAAAAAAAAAAAAGATTGATCATTTCTACAACATATTAGGGAAATTACTTCCCTGCAGATCCAAGCAGAAAATCCTAAGCCGCGGTCACATGTGTCTCTTCACCTCTCACATGCTCCTCCAATTGCATTTCACAGAAAATTTGCTCTGCAAGTGGTTAGACTATCCTCAGGATTAAATATCTGTAATCGGGGGGGGGGGGGGGGGGGGGTGTTGCTTTCTGAAACTTTTCTGTCATACCCACCGGAGTGTGGTGATCCGCAAAGTGCCCCATGGCAGTCTGAGGGGCTCCAGGAGAACCTAGAGAGCATTGGGCATGATGCAGAAAATCCACAGCGAGTGCAGACTCATTATACTGATGCCTTCTAATTAATAAGACTTCAGAATGATTGCTGAGACGGAACGCGTATGGGGAGGAGTGCAAGAGGAGCGTGGGAGCCTGTAAAGCCAGACCATGATGAGGCTTAAGAGGGATTCCCATCATCCCTGCACTAAGTTCCCAGATTTGTACACCTGCTGTGTCCAATTTGTGGCATTCCCACCATCTCTGTGCTGCGTTCCGGGGTCTGTACACACCTGCTGTGTTTATTATGAGGGGTTCCCACCATCTCTGTGCTGCGTCCCGGGGTCTGTACACACCTGCTGTGCCCATTGTGGGGGGTTCCCACCATCCCTGTGCTAAGTTCCTGGGTCTGCACACCCGCTGTGCCCATTATTAGGAGTTCCCGGGTAGAGTACACACCTGCTGTGCCTATTGTGAGGGGCTCCCGCCATCCCTGTGATAAGTTCTTTGGTCTATACACATGCTGTGCCCATTCTGAAGAGTTCCCACCATCCCTGTGAAAAGTTAATGGGTCTGTACACCTGCTGTGCTCATTATGAGGGGTTCCCACCATACCTGTGCTGAGTTCCTGGGTCTGTATGCCTGCTGTGCCCTTTATGAGCAATTTCCACTGTCCCTGTGTGGAGTTCTCAGCTCTGTATACCTGCTGTGCCCATTATAAGGGGTTCCAATAACTCATCACAGAGGAGTTCTCAGGTCTGTATACCTGCTGTGCCCATTATTAGTGGTTCATAACATCCCTGGGCTGAGTTCCCAAGTCTGCACACCTGCTGTGCCCATTTTGAGGGATTCCCACCACCCCTTCACTGAGTTCCTGGGTCTGTACACCTGATGTGCCCATTATGTGGGGTTAATTTTGTTTATTGGAAATTCTTACAAACAATCAACTTATATACAATAAAACCATAATAAATAAATTATAAATAACATATTTACAAAATAATTGAATATAACTATACAAAACAAGAACATAATAAATAAACCAAATTGCACACAGCATAAACCCTACGAGAGAGCCAGACTAAGAAACTTCACCATGCATGGAGCCTTTAATCAAAAATTATATTTTAGGACTGATTTTCAGCTGATAACATTATTGGTTGCCACTTTTAACGGATAATTGAGGCAGCCGTTTCTTAGCCTGACTACTCTCTCCCCCTGGAGAACCAGTGCGCTTCAGTGCACCCTGCGACTCATCATCCATGGAAGATTCTGTACTCAACAAGTCCCATTCATCATCATCATCATCTGACAGAACCCCAAACTTATTTGTCAAAGGCAAAACCTCAGGACTGTGGGTAGCTGAACACTTTTTTTTCCTTCTTTTGCCCTTCTTTCTTTTCTCCTCCAACCATTCCACATCCCCCTTGGACAAATTGGAAATAACAGTTTCCCCACTCTCACCCTCCCCTTCACCCCCACTCTCCCTTACCTTATCTACCACCAGGCCAGCCTCTTCACCATTCTCCCCACTCCTCTGCACCCCATGGTCCCTAATGGAAGCCCTGCAATGTCTAGGGGAGGGGACTGGCACTGTACTTGATGCCCCTGCCTCAGCACCTCTTGCCGCCTCTGCAATTTTGGAAGACATAGACACAGAAGGATTGGACACATTCTTAGTAACCGATACCTTACATACAGACTGGGAAGACACTGACGCACTGGGAATCGGCACAGACTGGGGCACCACAGACTGAGAAGACACTGACACACTGGGCATTGGCACAGACTGGGGCACCACAGACTGGGAAGACACTGACACACTGGGCATTGGCACAGACTGGGAAGACACTGACACACTGGGTATTGGTACAGTCTCGGAGGGAATCGCAGGCACCCTAGCTGCTGAGCTCTGAACATCCTCCATGTCCAGACGGAAGAACTCTCTCATGAGCTCAGGCTGGTTGTGTACTGCCTCAGGACACTGGCTATAAGGATGCCCAACTGCATTGCACAAGTTGCACCTTATAATATTGCAATCTTTTGCCAAATGCCCTAAATCCTGACACAGAGAGCATTTCATTACTGGACAGGAGGATGCAAAGTGCCCTTTATCCCCACACTTATTGCACAGCTTTGGCTGGCCTGGATAGAATATGGTCAGTCTGTCCCTCCCCAGGAAAGCTGAGGATGGCAGATGCTGGATGACATTATCAATGACTCTTAGTTTTAGCTGCACAGACCATCCCCCCGTCCATATTCCTCGATCATCCATAATTTTGTGTAAGGGGCTCAGGCTGTCTCCATATCTCCTCAGCCATACAGATAAATCCCCTTGCGGTATGGACTCATTGCGCACAAGAATCGTCACCATTTTAATAAGTGGCTGACGTGACACAACTTTGGGGATGAGCCCTTTCCAGTCCGGCAGGCTCCTACACACATATTCATATTTCTCCCAAAATATGTCCAAAGACTCCGGACGGACAAAGGACAAATCATACTCATAGGAGCCGGTCGGACTGATCAGGGCAAAGATATCTGCAGGTTTAAAGCCCATCTGCAGAATCTTATCAACCACAGCTCTCCTATATGGCGGAATACCTTCGCCTTCCCATCTGAGCTGTACCACATTCCTCCTTTTAAATAATGAGGAAGATAAAACATTTCCATGCTCCTTCCCTGCTTGCACCCCCCTCCCAAACCCTTCAGCAGCACCAGCATAGGTTTTCCTCCCAGAAACACCAGCAATTACAGCATTGTCTTTAGACACAGCCACACCTGATGAGGAGCCTGAATCAACCCTTGCAGTCTTTGGAGCAGCAGAGACAAGACCCACCCCCTCCCCCTTCTCTGAGCACTCAGCTGCTTTCCTGGGTTCAATCACAGCCTTGTCTACTGCAGACTCCAAAAAAGTTATAGTACTACTGCTCCCAGCATCTCCTCCACCATGCTCAGGAACAGCCACTGTATTTGGTCCAGGCAAAGCCTCTACAATGTCCGTGGTGCTCCTCTCTGCAGACTCTTCAACCAGAAGCTTAATGTTTTTTCCAATTTTCTCACCACTTGCATTTAAAAGTGGAATTTTTTCAGCAGGTGCATCAGGTTGCACTGCATGCTGCACATTGTCTATGGGTGTGGGCTGACAGCCCATAGCACTACAACCCTCAGCAAGCACATTGTCATTAATAAAGTTCACATCACCACCTTGCACACACACTGTACCTGCTTGCTGTGTTACCTCTGCAGTGTCATGGCTGATGGTGGGATCAAACTCCCTCCTGGTTGTTGCAGGCTTAATGGTGAATTTTCCCTTCTCCACAGGTCTCTCTTTCATAGGGCGAGGAACGGTATCCATCTCCTCATCTGGGGAATCTGCAGAAAAATGGAACTTTCTTCCATCCAGAGGGGATTCCAGCTCAGCGACGAACTCCAACATGCCAGTACCCCCCTCAACCTCCTGCTCAGATGTTCCACATTGCTGCTGCAGAGGGAGGGAGACAGAGGCCTCTGCCATTGGGGGCTCAGCAGATGTCTGAGGTGTTGAAGAGCTGGGCCCATCCTCCGGGCCCACTTTCTCACTCTCTGCTGACTCTGTCGGTACCTGCATCTCCTCACTGGCTGGGTCACTCTCCATGCTGGAAACGGCTCCTCTCCTCATACGGCTGAAATGCTCCTCATTCCTGTATTTCTCCTGAAGTGCTTCACAGCTTTCCTTCAGAGAGCTCACCAACTCTTTCTGCTTCCTCAAAGCTTGTTCCAAGTCCTTTAATTCAGGCCTCAGAGCCGGTCTCTTCTTACTGTACAGTTTGGCACAATACAACTTTTTCTTTTTAAATTCTACTTTCAAAGTTGCCAATTTCTCCTCCTCTTTCTCAATCCGCCTCAGCTTTTCAACAGTCCTCCGTCTAAAGGTAGATAGGGATTCACCCCTCCTTGGGCAGAGCTCCATGTCTTCCATAGTCTCAGGCCTATCCAGGGGGCCCCCGCCAGGGTCCTCCCCAGGATCCAGCATCCTTCCTGGGGCAGAGAAGCAACTCTAGCCCCTGGCTTCTGGAAGCACACGAGCTAAGGAACCAGCAACCTCACACCTCGCTGTCAGGGAGTGGAATGGCAGTTTCCCACCATCCCTGTGCTGAGTTCCAGGTCTGTACACCTGCTGTGCCCATTATGAAGAGTTCCTACTATCCCTGTGCTCAGAGTCCCGATCTGTACACCAACTGTGCCCATTTTTAGGGGTTCCTACCATCCCTGTGATAAGTTATTGGGTCTGCACACCTGCTGTGCCCATTATGAGGGATTCCCACCATTCCTGTGCTGAGTTCCCTGGTCTGTACACCTGCTGTGCCCATTATAAGGGATTGCCACCATCCCTGTGCGGAGTTCCTGGGTCTGCAAACCTGCTGTGCCCATTATGAGTGGTTCCCACCATCCCTGCAATGAGTTCCTTGGTCTGTACACCTGCTGTGCCCATTATGAGGGGTTCCCACCACCCTGTTCTGAGTTCCCGGGTCTGTACACCTGCTTTGCCCATTATGAGGGGTTCCCACCACCCCTGTGCTGAGTTACCGGGTCTGTAAGCCTGCTGTGCCCATTATGAGGGGTTCCCACCACCCCTGTTCTGAGTTCCAGGGTCTGTACGCCTGCTGTGCCCATTATGAGGGGTTCCCACCATTCCTTCCAGGATTTTATTGATTTTATATTATGGACAACATTTGAGCAGCCAGACATTCCTACTGTCAGCCTTGTGTGGGATTTCAGCCAGTGTGCAGTAGATGATGGGAAAGTAAAACTAGGATCATGAAACTACCACATGCACACACTGATTTAGCCGCGTCTGATGGATTCGTCCTCCATACCAGGCTTAGTACATCCCACAGGCTCACATCTGTGTCAGATTTGGCTTGTATTATTAGCTCGGTGTCAATGAGGTTTTGCAATGTCGCACCGCTAAGCTGGAATTCTCTCCCAGGGCTGCAGAGCGGCATCAGGGTGGAGGGCACAGTAGGAGAAAATCCTTCTACAAACCAAACGAGGATCTATCTAATATGACATACAATTTAAAGGAGGTTAATGAAAGCAGGGTGGGGGATACATTTTATTCCAAGGGGTCTTGTTGTTTCTATCCCTTAACTGTATTATAAAAAAAATGCCATATTTTTTTTTAAATCCCTGTTTGCAGTCTCTTTGCAGGCACTTGCACTCCAGCGATGGCTGCGAGGCATTTCTCAGGGTGGGTTTCCTGTTGGTCACAACAGTGGACTATGTCGGTGTAATATATGCAATCTCCCTCAGAGGCCCATGTGACAGGGTGACAACTCAGATGTGCAATTGGGAAACAGGAAAAGAGAGTTGTCACCCTGTACCAGGAAGTGACTGATTAAGGACCTTTGTGGCAGGATCACCAGGGATCATTTTTAATTAAAAGTTGCAGATTTAAAAATATTGAAAATGACTTCTGAAAAGACATTCAAGTGTTAGCTTGTAACAACATTGTAACTTTGTAACAACATAGCAACTTTGTATCAATTCCTACTCTGAGAAGGCTGCAGCAGGGGCTGATCTGTGGCAGACATTTGCAGAAGGAAAGATTTAACGCCGGACTCTGAAAAAACAGCCCAGGTAAGAAACAATGAAAATGGCTTTAACCTGACTCCTCCCAGGGCGGACTCTGACGCGTTTCATCCAGTTGGGCTAAAGCCGTTTTAATCTCTTTTTACCTGGGCTGTATCTTCAGAGTTCCATCTTTCCTTCTCCACGTGTGTATATAGAGCTGGGTTGGACTCTTCCAATGCTGACACCTGCATTTAACCACTTAAGCCCCGGAAGATTTTACCCCCTTCCTGACCAGGCCCTATTTTGCGATTCGGCACTGCGTGACTTTAACGGACAATTGCGTGGTCGTGCGACGCTGTACCTAAACGAATTTGACGTCCTTTTTTTCCCACAAACAGAGCTTTCTTTTGGTGGTATTTGATCACCTGTGCGATTTTTTGATCATGCGCTATAAACAAAAAAAGAGCGACAATTTTGCAAAAATAACAATATTTTTCACATTTTTTATATGAAATTCCCCCCCAAAAAAATGTAAAAATCAATTTTTTAACATTTTAGCCCAATTTGTTTTCTGCTACATATTTTTGGTAAAAAAAAATCACAATAAGCGTATTTTGATTGGTTCCCCTGGCCAGCCTCAACCGAGCTCTCCCAGCTCCACCCTGGTGGCCAGGTCAGGAACCTGGATTCGACCAGTGACCTGGATCCGGCCAATGAGTAGAGAGTACCTGAGGGGAGCTTCAACCTGGAATGGGGGTTAGGAGGAGTCCAGGAAGAGGGAGAGTGGGAAGAGGCACCATGGGTCTCTGGTTTGTACTTCCCCCCTGGGCCAAAAGTTGCCAGTCAGCCCCTGGTCTTGGCCAAGTATCTGGAACCTGGCAAATACTCTTCTGAAGGACAGCACCATCTTTCAAGCAATGATATGGTACAGACTTAAACTATAAGTATGAAAATAAGAAGGTACTGATCTCTAATTCCTCAATTCCTCAATTTAAGCTCCATTCAGTCTATTGCCCCTTGGTTGCCTACACGCCCATTCATCTGCACATAAAACCCTCGCCTTTCCATCTCCCTGCACACTTGAAAAAGGAGTGCGCATGCCCAGTGGGCCCGTCGCGCATGCTCTGAAATTCGTTGTGTTCCCCTTCCTACCATTTTGTGACGTCACACGCTGTCTACGTTGCGGTCCATGTGAGTGTGCTTTGTTGAGTTTTAATGTCTAATAAATACTACTGCACTTAGAGGCGCTCTTCCTGTCTCTCCTTTTATCTCATTCCCATTAATAGTGGACCTAAACCCAGGGATGGTGCTAGAATATTTTGCACCCTAGGCAAGATCAGCTACTTGCACCCCCCCCCCCCAAAAATATAAAAAACTGTACACATTGCCCCCTTTCCTGTACATAATGCCCCTCTTTTAACACTACACTTTGGTACACCCCCTTCCTGTACACACTGCCCCTCTTTAACCCTATACCCCCCTTCATATACACACTGCCCCCCTTTAACCCTACCCACCCCTTCATATACAAATTGCCCCCATCTCTAGAGGTGACATCCACCGGGGATGAGGAGGTGACAGGTGAGGAATGTCTCATGTCTGTCTGGCTATGACTGTGCCCTAGGTGGTAGTGCGCCCTAGGCGGCCACCTAGTTTGCCTAGTGGTAGCACCGGCCCTGCCTAAACCTTAACCACATCCCCATTCATGGTACACTCAAACCTGAAGCTCATCACCATTCATAGTAGACCCAAACCTGAACCTCATCCCAATTTATGGTGGACCCGAACTTGAAAATTATCCTCATTCATGGTGGACCCAAACCTGAACCTCACTCCCCCATTCATGGTAGACGCAAACCTGAACCTCCTCCCCATTCATGGTAGACTCAAACCTAAACCTCATCCCCATTCTCCAATCATTTTATGATTTGGATAGTGCTGGATAATTGAATTTGATACACAAGAAGCCTCTGTGGGACATTTTTCCCGTTGTATGGTGTTCTTTTTAGGATTTTCATTTTTAAGGGTGGTGTGACAAGCTAAGGATGTTGTATAAAGGGAGCCATGTGCTGGGCTGCATGTCTTACACATGGTGGTGGAGCATATATGCTCTCTCTCCTAATATAAGATGGTTCCCAAGACCTACCAGGGCACAATGGACCCAAGATCCTCCTCAGGGTACCCACTGGAACCAGACAACACATGAGAACACCCTGAGCCAGAACCCACCAAGTAGTCTGTCCCTTACCTGCTTCAGGCCTTAGGCCAATGGACCCCATTAGCAGACTTACCCAGCATCGTCCATCCTTAGAGGGGGTCCCCATCTTGAGGTCAGGAGAAGGAAGAGTCCAAAATAGCTAATTTACATGCTTCACTCATCCCAATGGTGGTAGCACATTTATTTATTTAATTATTTATTGCAAATTAAAAAGAGAGCAACAACAAGAAGAGAGCCAAGTTGGAAGTCCACATCTTTTAGGGTGGTTTTCCCAAGTCCTTCATCCCATGCAGAGGAAACACTAGTAGTCCCAAAAGTCCTGCACCATTCCTCTCCCCTAGAGATCTTTGCTGTAGCTTGATCCTCCTAACAATTCCCTTAACACTTCCTGCCAGTCAACTTGTAACACTGCTCTACTTTCCAAGATGCCCCACACTGGCATGGCAAGGATTTGCAATAAATCCCTATCTATGGTCACACCCTACTATCACTCTGTCCGAGAGGCTCTAGCAGCAACTTAGGGTACTACACTGCCCACTTACTACAAGGGGTCCCTAAGCTTACTCTCAAGACTAACTAAGATAACGACTACTGAACAAACTGGGGAACTACACCAGGCACTGCTGGACCCCTACACAGTGCTGTATTTTGGCCTAGGCCAACAAGGCCCAGGCCTAGGGCGGCACTTTTCAGGGGGACAGCAAAAAAGCCACCCCCCCTCCACTTGAAACTCTATTGGCCACTGGTTACTAGAACCGCCTCTCTCACTCCCCTCTCTCTCACCTCCCTCTCTCTCACCCCTCCTCTCTCTCTCCCTCTCTCTCTTTCACCCCCTCTCTCTTTCTCTCTCATCCCGCCTCTCTCTCTTATCCCCCCTCTCTCTCTCTCATCCCCCTCTCTCTCTCTCGCGCTCTCTCTCTCTCATCCCCCCTCTCTCACCCCCCTCTCTCTCATCCCTCCCTCTCACATTCCCCCTCTCTCTCATCCCCCCACTCTCTTATCCCCCCTCTCTATCTCATCCCCCCTCTCTCTCATCCCCCAATCTCTCTCATCCCCCCGCTCTCTCTCTCATCTCCCCTCTCTCTCTCATCTCCCCTATCTAATCCCCCCTCTCTCTCTCTCTCACCCCCCTCTCTATCTCATCCCCCCTCTCTCTCTCATCCCCCCTCTCTCTCTCATCCCCCTCTATCTCTCTCTCATCCCCCCCTCTCTCTCTCATCCCCCCTCTCTCTCTCATCTCCCCTCTCTCTCATCTCCCCCCTCTCTCTCTCTCAACCCCCCTCTCTCTCTCATCTCCCCTCTCTCTCATCCCCCCTATCTCTCTCTCTCATCCCCCCTCTCTCTCTCACCCCCCTCTCTCTTTGCATCCCTACCCTCTCTCTCTCATGCCCCTCTCTCTCTCCCTCACCCGCCCCCTCTCTCTCTCCCTCACCCGCCCCCTCTCTCTCTATCTCTCACCCCCCTCTCTCTTTCTCTCCTTCCCTCACCCACCCCCTCTCTCTCTCCCTCACCCACCCTACTCTCACCCTCCCAACCCCTCTCACCCTCCCTCTCGTGAGATCTCAGGGGTTCATGCTGGGACTTGTAGTCCTTCAATTTTGGAGGGAGTCACATCTGTTAAAAAAGGAGCGGGGCAAATTTACATAAGGGGGGCGCCCAATTTTAGTCTTGCCTAGGGCAGCACAAAACCAAAATACACCACTGCCCCTACACTACAGTAAATCCTTTACTTCCTGGAGTTCGATTAAATGCCTCTATGAGATAATGAAGAGTAGAGATTCTGCTACTCGTGGGGCTTATTCCTAGTTACTTAGAGGCAGAGAAAGTCAATGTGAAATAACAGGATGCACTTTGTGGTCACCATCTATAGGAATCTGGTGAGATGGAGGCATTGAGGCACTACTCTGTATTTACAAAGATGATTCCATTTTATTCCAATGGTTCTTAGAAGTCATTTCCCCACTAATACGGCATGTGATGGTCTTAACACTTCTCCGTATGAAGCTCCATTATGACCCATTTGTACTATCGATCTTCATCGATCTTAGTTTGCTGAAGAATATAAACTAAATGCAACATCACTGAAACTTCACAAGTGCAGGTTCAGTCAGAGTCTAATAAAGAGGACCTGCCACGCAGTCCTAGAAGACTATAAATGCAAAGCCTTGTCCTATCTGTTTTAGCCGAGTTCAAGTAATAAGTGTTAATATAGCCTGAAAATACTTCAGATCACTTTGCTGAGGATGATGAACCAATTTCATCCTTTTCTGTGTCATATATAGCACTGAGAACACTAAGCTAGTCACATCAGCCTCTGTGCCAGAGGAGCTTACACTCTAATGTCCCTCCACAGTCACACAGTATTATTATTATTATACATTAACCACTTAAGCCCCTGAAGATTTTACCCCCTTCCTGACCAGGGTTTTTTTTGCAATTCGGCACTGCGTGACTGTAACGAACCACTGCGCGGTCGTGCGACGCTGTACCTAAACGAATTTGAGGTCCTTTTTTTCCCACAAACAGAGCTTTCTTTTTGTGGTATTTGATCACCTGTGCAATTTTTATTTTTTGCGCTATAAACAAAAAAAGAGCGACAATTTTGCAAAAATAATATTTTTCAAATTTTTTTATATGAAATTCCCCCCCCCCCCCCAAAAAAATGTAAAAATCAAAATTTTTTAACATTTTAGGCCAATTTGTTTTATGCTACATATGTTTGGTAAAAAAAAATCGCAAAAAGCGTATTTTGATTGGTTTGCGCAAAAGTTATCGCGTTTACTAACAAAGGGAAAGATTTTTGTCATTTTTGGTGTTTTTTTTTAATGCGTAATGGCGACGATCTGCGATTTTTTTTGCGGTACTGCGACATTGTGGCGGACAGATTGGACCCTTGACTGACATTTTTGACACTTTTGGGGTTACCAGTGACATTACTACAGTAATCAGTGCTATACATATGCACTGTTACTGCAAAATGACACTGGCAGGGAAGGGGTTAACTTTATTGGGGAAGGAGGGGTAAAGTGTGTCCCTAGGGGCGTGCTTCTAACTGTGATTGGACATGGCTACTGGTGTAGGAACAGTGATCAACGGTCCTACATAGTAGAACCGTATGATCACTATTCCTACACAGGGGAGAATGACAGGCAGCTTGTTTACATTAGCCACCTGCCTTTCTCCCTCTCCACCGACGATCGCCGAGTGACCGGCGGACATCGGGTCCGCCGGTCACATGCACGGACTGTCTAGGGAACGAGCCGGGGTGGGCGCGCGCCTCAGCGGGCGTACGCTCGCCCGCTATTGGCTCACAAACTAGTGACAGGCAAGTGACGTACCGGTACGTCACTTTGCCTGGCCGGGGCTGACCGCCGCAGTATATGTACTTGCGGCGGTCGGCAACTGGTTAATATAGCTCTGACATATACCGCAGTGCTGTACACTGAGAACAGAGAACACTGAGCCAGTCACATCAGTCTCTGCACCAGAGTGGTTGTGTGTGCTGCAGCTCTCCCTCTGCAGACACTAGGGGGCCAGGTCAGTTACCTTGCCCCAGTGAGGATGGGAGATTCTGGGGATGACCCGGGAGATGGTCCCCCTGGGGGATCCAACTTGCATTCTCATGCTTCATCTTCACCTGAAGACCTCGGCTATGGACCTAAAAAAGGGGAATCTACCCCCGCTTTCAGACAGTGGGTTGCTGATCGTCTGGTGAGAATTGCAAAGGAGGAGAAAAAGCTGATCTGCCTGAAAGCTGATTATAGAAAGAAGAAGGCCGTGCATGATAAGGCATGGAGCAGCAAGCAGTAAAGTTGGAACCGGAGTTGAACGTTTTGGAGGACGCCATCAAAAAGCAGCAGAGTCTGGAAAAAGCTTTAAAGGAAAAGAGTGGAGCTTTTAAAGAGAAGTTCCAGAATGAGAAGCGGTTACGGAAAATGAGGGATGACGCACGTCGTGTAAAAGTTTCAGCATCAGTGGTGGCAGTATGGGTGGAGAGTGAGGAGGGGGTCCCGGATGCTGCCCATGAAATCCCATCCACCTCAGGATCTACTTCACCGGAAAAAATGGCAGCAAGCTGGAGGAACAGCACAGGAGATAGAGGAAAATGGCGGAGGGCTGCTAAACTTTATTCATGAGATTGAATCTCCCTTGAGTGGAAGAACCTTTCGCTTTTCAGAGGATTCCGCTGATGAGGACGATGACAATGACTCTGTACCTGGACTTTTAAAGGTAAAACTTACTGAGAAGTCATACTTTGCTAAAACTGACAGCATGGACTCCAGCACGGAAAGTAGTATAAAGAGCAGCATGCAGAGCAGTGTTTTGGAGGGAAAACCTCCAGTATCTGCACAGGGCTCTGCAGAGAAGATGGATGCTGTGCCTGCAGTACTGGACTCTGCTGATACTAAGAAGTCTTTGACTCTGAACTTTACTAGTAGGAAAACTATGACTTTGGACTGGGGGGAAGGGAAAGAGATCTGCCATTGTTTCTGCACAGTCCCTGCTGGTTGCTGCAGGTATAGCAGAAAATGGTGGGAAAGGAAATGGCAGCTACAATATAAAATGTGTTTCTGAAACCCAGGGAAGAGTGACACGAAGTGGAAGACTTTTGCCTAGGAGGAGGAGTATGTTGGGGGAGTAGGAGGAGGTGAAGGCAGCAGCATCTAATGTGAGTGGGTCTGCTGGGAGCAGTAGTGCCACGGATGGGAAAATGAATGTTAATGATAAAGCTGTTTGTAATGCTTGAAAGGGGAATGCATGTGTGTTGGTGGATGAAGTGACAGATGCTGCTGCTGCCTCTGGTGGTGATTTGCAGAGCGGAGGTTCTGAGGCTCCTGCAACTAATGGTGTAGCTTTGAGATCTGGAGTGTCTAATCCTGCAAGTAAAACCTTAGCTGGGGCTTTGGCTGGGATGAGGGAGTCACATCAGGCAGGTAGCTCAGGGGGTAGGTCTGCTGCAGGTCTAACATCTGCTCCCATGTTTTTCAGGTAGAGGAATGTAGTGCTGCTCAGATGGGAAGGTGGGGGTGCCCCCCCCCCTATAAGTTTGGTTGGTTGTGGGCAAGATTTTGGCTATAGGTTTCAAGGCAGATGACATCTTTGCTCTGATCAGTCTGGTAGGCTCCTTTGTTCGTCCCAAGTCTCTCAATATGTTTCAGGAGAAGTATGAACATGTGTATAGGGGTCTGCCGGAGTGGGAGGGACTCGATCCAAAACTTGTCTCATGCCAAACTCTTGTGAAGAATGTCACTATCTTGGTAAGGAATTAATCAATTTTGCAAGCTTCTGACCCCATTAAAGAAGATTGTGGATGAGAGGGGCATATGGACAGGTGGGTGGTCAGTGCAGAGGAGGTTGCATGTGTGTGGGAATGTGGTCCAGCATAGGTCTCCCTCAGCCTTCATTGGGAAGGATAGGACTATTGTGTTTTACCCTGGGCAGCTCAAGCTCTGTTATAAGTGCAGTTCTCTGGGTCATTTCACTTCCTCATGTCCAGAGATGAAGTGCTCTCTGTTTCAGGGCCTGGGGCATATGACTAAGGATTGCAATAAGATCAAATGCAATATTTGTGATAAGCTTAGGCATGCGTACAGCCAGTGCCCTGAGGCCTTGCATAACCAGTCAGCTTTGGTGGAAGAGTTTTTTTGCCTGGTTATGGAGGAGGCAGAGAAGAGGGGGGCTGTGCCAGGGGTCCCCAATGTTTCTGTCCCTGTTGTCTCAGTGCAATCAGTGTCTGATGGTCCATCCAATGTTGTGCAATCCCCTGAGTCGGTGTCAGTGGATGTTGTGTCTGATCCTGTGTCAGTCTCCCCAGAGGTAGCAGGGGCTGTGGAGGGAGCTTGACCAGTGTGCAAGGTTGCACCGACCCCCCACTCCTCGGCATCTGAGGTCTGGAAGGTGCGAGGCCCCGGGCGCATGGAGTGAATGATGGTGAGGGCAGTGGCGTCACTGGGGGGGGGCCAGAGGGGGGCCATGGCCCCCCCTAAAAATTATGCTGTGCCACCCAACAGGATCCCATCCACCTCCTGTTTTGGGATGGCGAGTAAGTAAGCCCAGATTGCGGGATCCTGACCCACCATCCCCGAGCATCACTGTAAAGAACTGAGCCTGCACTAGAGGAAGCAGAGCCGATACTTCCTGTATAGTTCCGGCTCTTGTCACAGGGGGAGTGATATGAAATGCACTCCGCCTCTGCCTATGACAGGTCACAGGAGAGATAAAGGAAGCATCGGCTCTGCTCTCTACTGCAGCCACATGCTTCCTCCAGTGCCGCACTCCGTTGGTGTCTCAGAGGAGCCAGCAGTACCCACCAGCACTCCCCGCCAGCAGTACCCACCAGCAGTACCCACCAGCAGTACCAGCCAGCAGTACCCACCAGCAGTACCCACCAGCAGTACCAGCCAGCAGTACCCACCAGCAGTACCCATGAGCAGTACCAGCCAGCAGTACCCACCAGCAGTACCCACCAGCAGTACCAGCCAGCAGTACCCACCAGCAGTACCAGCCAGCAGTACCCACCAGCAGTACCAGCCCTGGAGGACAGCCAGCAGGGCTCAGCAGCAGCCAGTGATACCTGCAGGAATCCTGAGGAAGAAGTGAAGATTGAGGTCAGTTGAGGTGCAGGTAAACTGCAGTGCATCCGTGTGAAAGGGGCCTAAGGGTCCGATCGGGTCAGCCTGCCTGTTTTTTCAGGTGGACCCAATGGGACCCTCCATTCACCTCTTTAAAGCGGCAGATCTAAATGGATATGTGTCCATTTACACCCGCCTATCTCCAATCCGATCCACTTAAAATAACAGAAGTAGGACCTGCGCCTGATTAACATCTATGGGCCCCAGACAAAGTGGGGCAGGAAATGCCTCTTCATGAAGATCAAGCCTTTTCTTTTTACAGCCCAGCAAGTTGTCTTCGGTGGTGATTTTAACACCGTCACTAGGACTAAGGACAGAAAAGGTACCGGAGCCAAGCTGGACTGTGATGGCTTTTTTTTAAAAAAAAATAGTTAGAGAGACAGGTCTGGTTGATGTGCACATTCATTGCTGCCCAGACAACACAGGATTCACTTTTCAGTAAGGTAGTAGCCAGAGTAGAATAGATAGATTTTTTTAAAGGGGAACTCCGTCTTCTCTGCACCAGTGTGTCAGGTGGTTGAGTTTTCCGATCACTGTATTCTGTCTGTGACTCTGAATAGCCCCGATACACCACCTAGGGGGAGGGGTACCTGGAAGCTGATTTCGGTACTCTTGGAGGATGAGAAGGTGAGTCAATCTTTTGAGGATTTTTTTCAGGCACAGGTATCGATCATGGACTTTTGCAGCAGTAAGTCAGAGTGGTGGGAGCTTACAAAACGAAGGATCGTTGGATTTTTTAGAGCAATATGAAGAACAGCTTGATCAGTATATCACCTACCAGCGTTTGCGGAGGAAGATTGATAGGCTTGTCCCGAGTAATGGAGGTCCTTTAAGAAGTCGCCTGGGCCAGATGGATTGACAGCTGAGTTTTATAAGCACTTTAACCACTTCCGCACTGCTCACTAGAGCTGTACTGCGGCAAAGTGGCTCGATAACGTCTGGCGACGTAGACCTACGTCACCAGACACTCCCCTCTCTCGGCAGCGCGCGCTCGCCGCCGGAGGCTCGCTTCCGCTGTATTCAGTCACAGCGGGAGTCGGGCCAGGGGATCGCCGCTGCTCTTCCCCGATCGTCGGGGAATCCAATGTGGAGATCCGCCTGCTTGTGTAAACACAAGCGGGCGGATCTCCTAAGGGACAGGCAGGGTCAGATTGCAGGGTTTAGCATAGCTCAACCTGTGATCTGTCCTTGTGTCACTCAGTCACCTCCCCCCACACACGTCAGTAAGCACCAGGCATACATTAACCCCTTGATCACCAATAAAAATTAACCCCTTCCCTGCCAGTGTCATTTTTACAGTAACAGTGCATATTTATAGCACTGATTACTGTGGTAATGTCACTGGTACCCCCAAAAGTGTCAAAAATGTCAGTCAAGCGTCCGATCTGTCCGCCGCAATGTCGCAGTCCCGCAAAAAAAATCGCAGATCGCCGCCATTACTCGTTAAAAAAAAACCCACCAAAAATGACATAAATCTTTCCCTTAGTTAGTAAACGCAATAACTTTTGCGCAAACCAATCAAAATACGCTTATTGCAATTTTTTTTACCAAACAAAGGTAGCAGAAAACAAATTGGCCAAAAATGTAAAAAAATTTTGATTTTTACATTTTTTTGGGGGGGAATTTCATATAAAAAATGTGAAAAATATTGTTATTTTTTCAAAATTTACGCTCTTTTTTTTGTTTATAGCGCAAAAAGTAAAAATTGCACAGGTGACCAAATACCACCAAAAGAAAGCTCTGTTTGTGGGGAAAAAAAGGACATAAATTTCGTTTGGGTATGGCGTCGCACGACCGCTCAATTGTCAGTTAAAGTCGCACAGTGCCGAATCGCAAAAAGTGGCCCAGACGTATAAGACAGCAGGAGGAGAAGAGGAGGGGAGGGGAAATGTTATCTGCCCCCCCCCCCACCCTAAATTTTTTTTTTTCTTCTTTTTTCTTTTCTTCCTTTTTTGTATGTGTTTTATGGGTGTGTGTGGTGTTTGACAGGGGCGTAACTACAGGGGTTGCAGGGGTTGCAATTGCAACCGGGCCCAATGCTCCAGGGGGCCTGTGCGGCTCCCCTTTACACCTGGATAGGAGGGGTGGGGGCAGCATGTAGAGAAATCACTGTCCTCCTTTTTACTCCTGTAGCTGCAGGAGGAAAATGGAGGAGATTGGCTCCTCTGTATGCTGCCCCCGCCACTCCTCCTATCCAGTTCACTTGTGTTCTGCTGTCTCTGGACCCCTGTGTGCTCCTCTGGTCCCCCCCCCACTGTGCTCCCTCCCCTCTCCTGCCGGCTGCTGCAGGGGATGTGTCACAATAGAGAACCAGGAAGTGGTCGGTAAATATGAAATTTACCAGCTCCTTCCTTTTCTGAATGGACAGAGTCATAGTCAGTGACATTGTAAAAAAATAAAATAAAATGATAAAAAATAATACAATTAAACTACCAAAAAATAAAAACTTCTGACACCAGTGGGTAAACTTCCAGGATTGCAAAGGTCACACTTGCGCCCGGGCCCTGGCATTCCACCACTGTGGGCAGGCCCCAAGATGACAGGAAGGGGGCCCACTGCAGAACTTGTGAAAGGGTCCTGCTGCGGGACCATAATAAAGAGCCCCCCAACGAGAGTAAAGGACCCCAGGATCAGTGGGAAGAGCCCCAGGCTTGAAGGGAAGGGCCCTGTCCAGGGGTCCGGGGGGCCCTTCATGGTTTCCTGCACCGGGGCCCTGAAGGTTCTAGTTACGCCTCTGGTGTTTGATAGTGGGTATGAATGAGGGGAGGGAGGGGGGGTAATATAGAAGTGAAGAGGGAAAAGGAAGGGAATGAACAGATAGGAAGAAGAAGGGAAAACAAAGACAAGATCAGAGATTAAGGGTCATTTAAATTAAAGTACAATGAAGTAAAGAGAGGCAAGGATTGAATGAGTAGGAATAGAGAAAGAGACTTGCTGTCTTAACAATATCTTGCCTTAGCTGAGTATTTGATAAATGACTACAAATTATTGAGTTGGAAATCTCAAGAGGTTCATATTAGACCTCGGAGATGAGAAAATGGATATGGATAATGTCTTTGTAACCTATTGACCTGATATTGTTTTATATATTCTGTAATGATTTTTCTGAAAACTCAAAATAAAGTAATAAATACAAAAAAAAAAAAAAAAAAAAAGACAGCAAAATCCTCCGGTGGTAAAGTGGTTAAGGTTACTCTGGCCCTGTATTTGGTGAAGGTTTTTAATGGCTGCCTGAGAGAGGGTTCGCTCTCTCCCTCCGTGCAACAATGTGCGGTGATTCTTCAGGCAAAGGCTATTCTTCAAGAATTGAAAATTGGCAGCCCAAAGCCTTCTCAATGTTGATAGGAAGATACTGGCAAAAATAATTTGCCGTCATTGTCTGTAGCGAGCAATCTACTTTCTCACCACCAGCACTGTTTGGTTCAAGGTAGAAGCACTTTTTTCAGTGGTGTTAGCTGTCCGGGAGGCCCTGGAACAGTGCAGAGCTGCAGGCTGGAAAATGTACCTGCTGGCATTGGATCAGGCTAAAGCATTTGATCGGGTCAATCATGAGTACCTATGGCTGCTTCTTGGCAAGTATGGCCTGGAGGGGGACTTTATTGATTGGCTGAAGACTTTATACAGAGGGGCTGAAAGCTTCATGCTTGTGAATGGTTGGATCGGACGGCCTTACCATATTGGATCCTCAGGCTTTTCACTGGCCCACCATTCTCCCAGCTTCTCAGAAAAGGCCTAAACCAGAACTAAAAAATATCAACCTAACTCCACGTTTTTATCCTGGCCCCCGGCCGCCACCTGTCCTTCTCCAGACCATAAATCTTCCCAACCATACCCAGAATGTTGTGCACCACCACCTTGACAGGAAGGACTTTTTTTCCGTGTGGAAACCTGACACCGGGCATTCCACGTGAAGTAACGGTCTACTAAGCTAAAAAGTGTCTCAAATTCAAAATCCCGATGTGTCTCAAAAGATCCGTACGACCACTCCACATATTTCAAGTGGGAAAGGAAATATGCCCCACCCACCTGCTTATAGACTTCTTTATTGAAAGGGTACTGAAGCAAGAAATGGTCCATCGTCTCCTCCATACTGCCACACTCCACTCTTTGATAACCACGGTTCTCCGCAGAGCGATGCTTCAAATTGCCTTTCACATAGAGTCTGCCATGGAACGAGAGCCAGACCAAATCCTGAAACTTTAAAGGGATTTTCTCCAGCTTCATCGAACACAGACCTTTCTTCAAAACAGGGCCTGGGCAATCCCTCAAGGCCAGTGTTTCGCTAAAGGCAGAGTCAACAACCCTCCTCTCCATGGCCTTCCTAGGAAGAGACAATTTCCTCAGGCTGTCACTCGCCACTGCCAAAGCATTTTCAGGCACGGGCAACGTAAGCCCTTCCATAAAGGCCAGATTTGTGCAGTATACGACTGATTGTTGTCCTATGGACAGAGTCTCCCACCTCAGCTGTAGATCTCTGCAGTTCATCCAGAGTGATCATGGGCCTCTTGGCTGCATCTCTGATCAGTCTTCTCCTTGTATGAGCTGAAAGTTTAGAGGGACGGTCAGGTCTTCGTAGATTTGCAGTGGTCTGATACTCCTTCCATTTCAATATTATCTCTTGCACAGAGCTCCTTGGGATGTTTAAACCTTGGGAAATCTTTCTGTATCCAAATCCGGCTTTAAACTTCTCCACAACAGTATCTCGGACCTGCCTGGTGTGTTCCTTGTTCTTCATGATGCTCTCTGCGCTTTAAACGGACCTCTGAGACTATCACAGTGCAGGTGCATTTATACGGAGACTTGATTACACACAGGTGGATTCTATTTATCATTATTAGTCATTTAGGTCAACATTGGATCATTCAGAGATCCTCGCTGAACTTCTGGAGAGAGTTTGCTGCACTGAAAGTAAAGGGGCTGAATAATTTTGCACGCCCAATTTTTCAGTTTTTTATTTGTTAAAAAAGTTTGAAATATCCAATAAATTTCATTCCACTTCATGATTGTGTCCCACTTGGTGTTGATTCTTCACCAAAAAATGACAGTTTTATATCTTTATGTTTGAAGCCTGAAATGTGGCAAAAGGTCGCAAAGTTCAGGGGGGCCGAATAAGTTCGCAAGGCACTGTATATATATTATATAATTTTATATATATATATATATATATAGTTTTATTTATATTTATTTATTCTGTATATATGTAAATATGTTTTAATAATGTTGTATGCTTGTAATATTTTTTTAATAAACAAAAATTTACACTCTAATGTCCCCCCACAGTCACACACTATTATTATTATACATTTATATAGCTCTGACATATACCGCAGTGCTGTACAGAGAACACTGAGCCAATCACATCAGTCTCTGTACCAGAGGAGCTTACATTCTACATTTATATATCTCTGGCATATACTGTACCACAGTGCTGTAGAGTAGAGGGAGGATAATTCTCTCCAGACTTTGCACATCATCGACCTTTCAATGGAATAATCTAGCCTATGAAAGACTGCAAATGTTTCTGACTTAGTGCCCTCTAGGTGTCTGATCACTGGGGGGGGTGACAGGTCGTCTCAGTGATGTGACAAGATCCAGAAGGAGCATTGGGGGGGTGGGGGGGGGGGGCTGAATTTAGAACATGTGTGTACATTGACCCGCATTCGCTACATCACAGGATGTATATGAAAACATACAAAAATCATTACAGACATCATACAGGAACATGGAGCATGGAGAACAAAGGGAGTCTATGGTTGAGATTGAGATAGATAGATAGATAGATACTGTAGATGGATATGAAGATAGATAGATAGATAGATAGATAGATAGATAGATAGATAGATAGATAGATAGATAGATAGATAGATAGATAGATAGATAGATAGATAGATAGATAGATAGATAGATAGATAGATAGATAGATAGATAGATAGATAGATAGATAGATAGATAGATAGATAGATAGATAGATAGATAGATAGATAGATAGATAGATAGAAGTAGGGAAGATAGATAGACATAGAGAAGATATATAGAAATAGAGAAGATAGACAGATAGCAGTGGCGGCTGGTGCTCCATGGGTTGGGGGGGGGGGCGGCAGAGGGACCACATCATACTCCCCCTTGGACCACACCAGCCCGCACGCCATACTCCCCCCCTCCCCCCCCCCGGTTGCCGGCTCACTCACCCTGGACATGTTGTGGAGGGCAGGCAGCCGTGGTGGCGGCGGCTTCCCCCTCAGTCTTCTGCGTCTCCTCCCTCCTCCTCCTCATTGGCCAATGGCATGGCATCTCCTTTCGGCCAATTGGGAAACGGGTCTCAGGACCCACTTCCTAATTGGCCAGGAGGAGGATCCATGTAACAATAGGGAATATTCATTCGCTATTGTCACACAACTGGGTGGGCTCAGGGCGCAGTGCTCTGCACCCCAAGCCCACCCTTTCTTGAAGCCTATTAGACCCTCTGGCTCTAATCACGTGCTTAAAAAAAAAACCCCATTGGAATCCATGCGTCCAGCGCCCTGCATGTTGATTATGGGGCTGGACGAATGGATAGGGGGTGTGGTGCCCCTGCGCCCCCAATGGACGGGCCGTCACTGATAGATAGATAGATAGATAGATAGATAGATAGATAGATAGATAGATAGATAGATAGATAGATAGATAGATAGATAGATAGATAGATAGATAGATAGATAGATAGATAGAAATCCTTTTTCAGGGTGACAAGTTACATGCTGGGAATGGAGGGTTCTTGAAGTTTCAGTCAGGAAGATGATGGCCCTTGGTGGCCAGGTGGGACCCGGTGCAAAGGGATGCCTGTATCCATTCAGTCAACTCCATCCAGTCCACTCCATCCTATCCACTCCATCCTGTCCACTTCATCCTGTCCACTTCATCCAGTCCACCCCATTCTGTCCAGTCCACCCTATCCAATCCATCCAGTCCACTCAATCCTGTCCACTCCATTCTGTCCATCCCATCCAGTCCAGCCCAGCCAGTCCACTCCATCCTGTCCAGCCAATCCAGGCCACTCCATCCAGTCCAGCCCATCCAGTCCACTCTATCCTGTCCAGCCTATCCAGTCCACTCTATCCAGTCCAGTCCATCCACTCCACTCCATCCTGTCCAGCCCGTCTAGTCCACTCCATCCTATCCAGTCCATCCTGTCCACTCCATCCTGTCCACTCCATCCAGTCAACTCCATCCTGTCCAGTCTATCCAGTCCACTCCATCCTGTCCAATTCATACAGTCCACTCCATCCTATCCAGTCCATCCTGTCCAGTCCACTCTATCCAGTCCATCCAGTCCAGTCCAATCCATCCAGTCCAGTCCATCCTGTCCACTCAATTCTGTCCACTCAATCCTGTCCAATCAATCCTGTCCACTCCATCCTAACCAGTCCATCCTGTCCAGCCCATCCAGTCTAGTTCATCTAATCTAGCCCATCCAGTCTAGCCGAACCAGTCCAGCCCATCCAGTCCAGCCCATCCAGTCCACTCTATCCTGTCCATTCCATCCTATCCAGTCCATCCTGTCCATTCCATCCTATCCAGTCCATCCAGTCAACTCCACCCTGTTTTACCCATTCAGTCCAGCCCACCTAGTCTAGCCCAACCAGTCCACTCCATGCTGTCCACTCTATCCTGTCCAGCCCATCCAGTCAACTCTATCCTGTCCAGCCCATCTAGTCCACTCTATCCAGTTCAGTCCATCTGGTCCACTCTATCCTGTCCAGCACATCCAGTCCACACCATCCAGTCCAGCCCATCCAGTCCACTCCATCCTGTCCAGCCGACTCCATCCTACCTAGTCCATCCAGTCCACTCCATCCTGCCCACTCCATACAGTCAACTCCATCCTGTCCAGTCCACTCCGTCAAGTCCATTCTATCCAGTCCAGAACATCCAGTCAACTCCATCCTGTCCAATTCATACAGTCCACTCCATCCTATCCACTCCATCCAGTCCACTCCATCCAGTCCACTCCATCCTGTCCAGTCCATCCTGTCCAGTCCACTCCATCCAGTCCAGTCCATCCTGTCCACTTAATCCTGTCCACCTCATCCTACCCAGTCCATCCTGTCCAGCCCTTCCAGTCCACTCCATCCTATCCAGTCCATCCAGTCAACTCCATCCTGTCCTGCCCACCTAGTCTAGCCCAGCCAGTCCACTCCATGCTGTCCACTCCATCCTGTCCAGCCCATCCAGTCTAGTCCACTCCATCCTGTCCAGTCTATCAAGTCCACTTCATGCATTCCTCTCCATCCTGTCCATCCAGTCTAGTCCAGTCCAGTCCATCCAGTCCACTCCATTCAGTTCAGCTGATCTAGTCCACTCCATCCTGTCCAGTGTATCCTGTCCAGTTCAAACAGTCCACTCCATCCTATCCAGCCCACTCCATCCAGTCCTCTCCATCCTGTCCAGCCCAGTCTATTCAGTCCAGTCGATCCTGTCCAGTCTATCCTGTCCACTCCATCCTGTCCACTCCATACTATCCAGTCCATCCAGTCAACTCCATCCTGTCCTGTCCACCTAGTCTAGCCCAGCCAGTTCCCTCCATGCTGTCCACTCCATCCTGTCCAGCCCATCCAGTCTAGTCCACTCCATCCTGTCCAGCCTATCCAGTCCACTCCATGCATTCCACTCTATCCTTTCCATACAGTCCATCCAGTCCAGTCCACTCTATCCAGTCCAGTTGATCCAGTCCACTCCATCCTGTCCAGTCTGTCCTGTCCAGTCCATCCAGTCCACTCCATCTAGTCCACTCCATCCAGTCCACTCCATCTTGTCCAGTCCAGTCTATTCAGCCCGGTCTATCCTGTCCAGTCTATCCTGTCCAGTCCATCCAGTCCACTCCATCCAGTCCACTTCATCCAGTCCACTCCATGCTGTCCAGTCCAGTCTATTCAGTCCACTCCATCCAGTCCACTCCATCCTGTCCAGTCTATCCTGTTCACTCCATCCTGTCCACTCCATCCATTCCATTCTGTCCACCCCATCCTGTCCATTCCATCCAGTCAAGTCCAGCCCAGGACTAGAATTCCAAAATATAGGACTGTCCCAAATCTTACTTTTTGTATAGAAAATCTATTGATAGAATGTCCTATAAATGTTTGGCAATCTGCTCCTATTACCCAAGATAAGTCGTTTCCAGCTGGCTGCTCCTGAACAATGTGGAATGTGGAATAATGTTCAAGCTTTCATTATAAATACAGTGTCCCGAGTACTGCTTGCTGCAATGTACAGTCCATGTAATAGAGATAGATTGCAATCAATATGGTGAATGCAGCTTTCCAGGTAATAGCGCCGTTCAGGCCCATATGGTGCGACGGAGTCTGATTGTTCTGTTATTTAACCACTTTACCACCGGAGGATTTTCCTGCTTTACCTTCTTTACTTCTATACCTCCTCCCTGCTAATAGCCTCCCATGGCTTCCACTACCATTTCTATGCTGATGACACCCAAATCTACCTCACTACCCCTCAGCTCACCCCATCAGTCTCCTCCCGCATCACTGATCTACTAACAGACATATCAGCCTGGATGTCTCACCACTTCCTCAAACTGAATCTATCTAAAACTGAGCTCATAATATTTCCTCCTCCACGTGTCCCTTCCCCTAAATTCTCTGTCAAGATCAATGGAAGAACTATCAGTCCTTCCACACATGCCAGGGTGCTAGGGGTAACCCTGGACTGTGCACTGTCCTTACAGGCTCACATCCAATTCTTGTCCAAATCATGCTGCCTTAACCTCCGCAACATCGCTAGACAGGGCCGGTGCTAGACTATTTTACGCCCTAGGCAAGACCAGCTACTTGCGCCCCCCCCCCCCCCCCCAAAAAAAAAAATAAAAAGGGAAGGGGTTAAAAACTTCTCTATGTCATACCCAGTGACCCTGATCTGATGGTTCCTCCATGTTATACTGTCGTACCCAGTGACCCCTATATTCCTCCATGTCGTTCTATGTCACACCCAGGGACCCTGATGTTTTTTCATGTCACATTCTGGGACCCAAATATTCCTTCATGTCTTGCTGTCATACCCACTGACCCTGATGTTCCTCCATGTCACACCCAGGGACCCCCGTGTTCCTCCATGTCATGCTGTCATACCCAGTGACCCCAATGTTCCTATATGTCACACTAGGGGCCCCTGATGTTCCTCCATGTCATACCTGGAGAGGCCCTGATGTTTTTCCATGTCACACCTTGGGACCCTGATGTTCCTCCATGTCACACCTGGGGACCTCAATCCCCCATGGCACACCCAGGAACCCCAATTCCTCATGGCACACCTGGTGACCCCGAATCCCTGTTACACCCGGTGACCCCTATCCCCCATGTCACACCTGGTGACTCGATTCCCCATGACACACCTGGTGACCCAGATTCCCTTTCACACCAGGGATCCTCCATGTCACACCCAGGGACCCCGATCCCTTGTTCTGGGGACACTCACTGAGCGGCATGAAGAGAGTGGCCCGCGCTCTGTCCTTCTTCACTGTTATTCCTTTTCCCAGGACACTCCTCTCCTGGACCACAGTGCTCACCACAGCTCCTGCCAAAGAGGATCTTCATGCAGGCAGCACTCTGGTGGGCTCCCTTCCTGCCTCTTGGGGCCCCCCCAACATTGGTGGAAAGCCAAGGCTTGGTAGTTCCGCCACTGCCCCAGACACCTAGCATCTTCCTCTGTCCCTTCTTCCTCCCCCACTGCTGCTCCTCCCCTCAGCTCACAGGGATCATTAATAAAGGAGAGTGCCGACTCGTGACTGCCCCCCTAGGTGGCAATGCGCCCTAGGCGGCTGCCTAGTTTGCCTAGTGGATCAACCGGCCCTGTCGCTAGAATACGGCCCTTTTTAGCCAATGACACCACCAAGCTTTTAATTCATGCCCTGGTTATCTCTCGCCTCGACTACTGCAACTCCCTCCTCATTGGATTACCCTTACATAGATTATCCCCCCTTCAATCCATAATGAATGCTGCTGCAAGACTTATCCACCTTATCAACCATTCAGTGTCCTCCACCCCTCTCTGCCAATCCCTTCCCTGGCTTCCACTCACCCAACAAATAAAATTCAAAGTGCTAACAATAGTTTACAAAGCCATCTACAACTCTGCCCCCAGCTACATCACTAACCTGATCTCAAAATATCAACCAAGCCGCTCTCTTCCTCCCTTGTCACCTCTTCCCATGCTCGCCTTCAGGATTTCTCCAGAGCTTCTCCCATTCTTTGGAACTCTCTACCCCAATATGTCCGACTGTCCCCTAATCTATCCATCTTTAGACGATCCCTGAAAACCCTTCTCTTTAAAGAAGCCTACCCGGCTACTAACTAATAACACTGTTTCACTTTCCCCATCAGCTCATCCCCCACAGCTATTGCCTTTTGTATCAATTGACCCTCCCATTTAGATTGTAAGCTCTAACAAACAGGGCCCTCTGATTCCTTTTGTTCCAAATTTTATTGTAACTGTAATGTCTGCCTTCATTTTATTAAGCACTGTGCAAACTGTTGGCGCTATATAAATCCTGTATAATAATAATAATTTACGTCCAGGCCACTTTTTGCAACTTGGCACTGCGCGAGTTTAACTGAGAATTGCGCAGTCATGCAACCCTGTACCCAACCGAAATTTACGTCCTTTTTTTCCCACAAACAGAGCTTCCTTATGGAGGTATTTGATCACCTCTGCGCTTTTCATTTTTTGCGATATTAATAAAAAAAGAGCGAAAATTTTGCGAAAAAATTGACATTTTCTACTTTGACAATTAAAAAATATCCAAAATATTCAATTCTTGTCATATATGTAGGCCAAAATGTATTTAGCTACATGTCTTTGACAAAAAAATCCTCAATCGGCGTATTTTTAACCGCTTTAAGACCGGAAGATTTTACCCCATTCCTGACCAGGCTATATTTTGCGATTCGGCACTGCGTTATTTTAATGGACAATTGCGCTGTCGTGCGACGCTGTACCCAAATTAAATTTATGTCCCTTTTTTCCCCACAAATAGAGCTTTCTTTTGGTGGTATTTGATCACCTCTGCGATTTTTAATTTTTGAAAAAAAGTGCGACAATTTTGAAAAAAAAAAAACTATATTTTTTACATTCTGATATATAACATTCCCAATAAAAATCTAAATTTTTTAACATTTTAGGGCAATTTGTTTTCTGCTACATATTTTTGGTAAAAAAAAAATCATAATAAGCGTATTTTGATTGGTTTGCGCAAAAGTTATTGCGTTTACTAACTACGGGAAAGATTTGTCATTTTTATTGTTTATTTTTTTTTTTATTAGTAATGGCGGCGATCTGCTTTTTTTTTTTTTTTGCGGGACTGCGACATTGCGGCAAACAGATCGGACCCTTAACTGACATTTTTGACACTTTTGGGGGTACTAGTGACATTACTACAGTAACCAGTGCTATAAATATGCACTGTTACTGTAATAATGACACTGGCAGGGAAGGGGTTAACTTTATTGGTGATCAAGGGGTTAAATGTATGCCTCATGCTTACTGACGTGTGTGGGGGGAGGGGATTGTGTGACACAGACACAGATCGCAGGTTCAGCTATGCTGAATCCTGTAATCTGTGACTGCCTGTCACAGAGGAGATCCGCCCGCTTTGTTTACACAAGTGGGCGGATTTCCTCCTTCGATCCCCGACGATCGGGGAAGAGCGGCGGTGATCACCGCATCTCCTCCCCTGGCCTGACTCCCACTGTGTCTGAATACGGCCGGAACGAGCCTCCGGCGGCGCGCGCGCGGCGCCGAGAGGGGACGTTGTCCAGCGATGTAGGTCTACGTCGCTGGACGATAACGTGCCACTTATGGCACTTTTCCACTGCAAGTACCGGCTAGTACCGGCTCGGCTCTACTCGGCCCTGCTTGGCCCGGCTTGCTTTTCCACTGCGGTACCGCATGGTATAGTGTCGGAACGGTTCGGTACGGTACGGTATAGGTTTGCTTTTCCACTAAAGTAGTACTAAAGTTAAGTGGGTGGGATAACAACGGGGTGGGTGTGATTCTCTGACCAATCAGTGGCTAGTAGTGACTGCATGCAAAGGATTGTGGGATATGGTACCAGTTTGGTACCTATTGGAACCACAATCGAGTAGGTACTGTTTTTTCAGAGCCGTACCGTACCGTACCGTTCGGTTCCATGCAGTGGAAAAGCAAACCTATACCGTACTGTACCGAACCGTTCCGACCCTATACCATGCGGTACCGCAGTGGAAAAGCACAAAAGCGCGCCGAGCCGGTACGGTTCTATGCAGTGGAAAAGCGCCATTTGCCGCAGTACCCTCAACGTGAGCGGTCGGCAAGTGGTTAAAGGTAAAAAATCTTCTCCTGTGGTGGAATGTAATGGAAGGAGGAAGAAGTAACACTGTAATCTTGACACATTGTTTCATTGACTGTAACAGTTTCCATGTATATTTTGTTTTCAAAATTTTAGGCCAAAAGTAAAATGATCTTCCTGAGGCGCTGGACAATCTTTTGATTTGTTGACTTGTGAGGTATGACCGCGAATATGGGAGCGAGAGCGATAATTCTAGCACCAAAGCTCACAATTAATTCTAAGCCTGTAAAGGCTTTATAACATGTCCCCTATGGAGATTTTTAGGTGCCATCGTTCCTCAGGATATCACGGGAACACTCAATTAGAAGACTTGACTTGTTTGCCTGTTTTATATTTTACTAAAATAAATCAAGTATTTTATTGTGCGTGTTTGCACTATAATTTATTTTATTATTTTGTTCTAAAAATATGTGTTTGATAAACAGTTGAACAAATATTGTGCAACATAAAAAAAACTTTGCTGTCCTAACTGAATTCTGCAGAGAGGATCTTAACCGCTTGCCGACTGCGCACAGTATATTTACTGCGGCAGTCAGCCCCGGCCAGGCAGAGTGACGTAGATCTACGTCGCTCGCCTGTCACTGGGTTTAGAGCCAATAGCGGGCGAGCGCGCGCCCGCCTCGGCTCGTTCAGGGAGGAGTGCGGGCGTGTGACCGGCGGACCCGATGTCCGCCGGTCACGCTACGATCGTCGGTACAGCGGGAGAAAGGCGGAGCGGCTAATGTAAACAAGCCGCCTGTCATTCTCCCCTGTGTAAAAATGGAGATCAGATGGTTCTACTATGTAGGACCGTTGATCTCTGTTTTTACACCAATAGCCATGTCCAATCACAGTTAGAATCACTCCCCTAGGACACACTGAACCCCTCCCTGTCCAATACAGTTAACCCCTTCCCTGCCAGAGTCATTTTTACAGTAACAGTGCATATATATAGCACTGATTACTGCAGTAATGTCACTGGTACCCCCAAAAGTGTCAAAAATGTCAGTCAAGGGTCCGATCTGTCCGCCGCAATGTCGCAGTACCGCAAAAAAATTCGCAGATCGCCGCCATTACTCGTTAAAAAAAAAAAAAACACCAAAAATGACAGAAATCTTTCCCTTTGTTAGTAAACGCGATAACTTTTGTGCAAACCAATCAAAATACGCTTTTTGCGATTTTTTTTTACCAAACATAGGTAGCAGAAAACAATTTGGCCGAAAATGTTAAAAAATTTTGATTTTTCAATTTTTTTCGGGGGGGAATTTCATATAAAAAAAAGTGAAAAATATTGTTATTTTTGCAAAAATTACGCTCTTTTTTTGTTTATAGCGCATGATCAAAAAATCGCACAGGTGATCAAATACCACCAAAAGAAAGCTCTGTTTGTGGGAAAAAAGGGACGTGAAATTCGTTTAGGTACAGCGTCGCACGACCGCGCAATTGTCCGTTAAATTCACACAGTAAAAAAATCGCAAAAAACCCCCTGGTCAGGAAGGGGGTAAAATCTTCCGGGGCTTAAGTGGTTAAGCACCTGTTAGACCCTGTTCACACTGGGGCGACCCGACCTGCCGGGGCGACCTGTGAAGTCGCGGTGCGCAGCTCGCACCGCGACCTCGGAGCGGCATGCACGGACTTCATATCATTGAAGTCAATGCAGGTCGCTCCGGGTCGCCCCAAAGAAGCTCAGGACCCTTTTTCTAAGTCGGAGCGTCTTGTGTCGCTCCTATTAGAATGGGTCCTGTGCTAAACTATGGCAGGCGACCCGCGGCGACTTGTCAGGCGACCAGGTCGCCTGAAAAGTCGCCCCAGTGTGAACCGGCTCTTACTGAACCACTCAAATCAACAAAGAAAAAAAACAAAATAAAAACATGACACTGTTGCAGTTGATTTTTCTATTCTTTTTTTTTTTGTCACTTTTTTTTCCTTTGGCCTATTGGACTTTAGGCTTGCAGTGTCAATGGCTGAGGTTAAAGATAAAATATATTTTCAAAAGTATTGGGACGCCTGCCTTTACACACACATGAACTTTAATGGCATCCCAGTCTAATGCCCGTACACACGTTCCGATAATTGTACGACTAATGTTTCGTAAATTGTTGCATGTTACTAAAATCGAAACCAACTCTGCGCACAAACCATCAGATTTTCTTCGTATGATTCACTGACCAAGTGTATTTTTCGTAGCTACGTATCAGAAGTGATGTCATATACGTCTGACCCCCTGCATCCTGCAACGTCATTTGACTATTTCCGATCATGCGTGGTATTTGACGATCGACTTTTAGCGTACGCATACTGTACTGACAAAACGATTATCGTTCGATAAGATGTCGTACGGCAGAAGTTTTCCTCTTTGTCCCTTCGGATTTTATTGGACCAACTGTCGTCATTGGCTGTCGAAAGCTGTGTACTAACTATCAGATTATCGTGAGATCAGGTCGAAAGCGAGTTTTGTCGTACGATTATCGGAACGTGTGTACAGGGCATTCGTTTGTGGGGTTCAAAATTAAGTTGGCCCACCCTTTGCAGCTATAACAGCTTCAACTCTTCTGGGAAGGCTGTCCACAAGGTTTAGGAGTGTTTATGGGAATGTTTGCCCATTTTTCCTGAAGTGCATTTGTGAGGTCAGGCACTGAGGTTGGACGAGAAGGCCTGGCTTGCAGTCTCCGCTTTTATTTATCCCAAAGGTGTTCTCTCGGGTTGAGGTCAGGACTCTGTGCAGGCCAGTCAAGTTCCTCCACCCCAAACTCACTCATCCATGTCTTTATGGACCTTGCTTTGTGCACTGGTCTAAATCATTTGGTGGAGGGGGGATTATGGTGGGGGGTTGTTTTTCAGGGGTTGGGCTTGGTCCCTTAGTTCCAGTGAAGGGAAATCTTAAGGCGTCAGCAGACCAAGACATTTTGGACAATTTCATGCTCCCAAATTTGTAGGAACAGTTTGGGGATGGCCCCTTCCTGTTCCAACATGACTGCGCACCAGTGCACAAAGCAAGGTCCATAAAGACATGGATGAGCGAGTTTGGGGTGGAGGAAATTGACTGTCCTGCACAGAGTCCTGACCTCAACCTGATCGAACACTTTTAGGATGAATTCGAATGGAGACTACAAGCCAGGCCTTTCATCCAGGGCCGGACTGAGCATCGGGCACAGCGGGCATATGCCCGGTGGGCCGCCGAGGGTATTGTAATTTCTAATGGAAGAGACAAGAGACAGTGACACTAGAGTCCGGCCGTTGCTTGCCTCTCCGCGGCCGATTCCGCGGAGTCTGATTGCCGCGGCCGCCGCATTACCGCAATCTGGCCGTCCGCCACTGCCCCCGACCCCGCATTATGGCAATCTGGCCGCCCGCTATCCCCGACTCCAGTCCCCACTCCTTGCTCAGCTCAGCTGGCCTGGCAGCCGGCTCCGCAGCAGCAGTGTAGCTCAGGAGGGGGTGGAGTCGGTGGGTGGACCGTGTGACGGTGTGACCGACCGTCATGTGACTAAGGCCGGGGGTGGAGCTAGAGGCCGGCGGGGACCCCATGCTGCCTTTTCACAGGAAGAAGCGGGAAGTGACATACACTGACAGTGTGTCTGAGTGAGTGAGTCTGTCTCAGTCTGAGAGTGAGAGACAGTGAGTCAGAGACGAGTGTGGAGTCCTGTGGAGGAGTCGTCAACTTTCAAGTCTAGTGCCTGCCTGCCCTGGAGGAGCTGCATTAACACCACCAGCACTGCACCACCCACGACCAGGGCAGGAGCCAAGGCCTCAACAGGTAAGGAAAGAATGGCAGCAGGCCAGCAGCACAATTTACAACACCACAGACCACACACCACTGTCACACTCACCGCTGGGATTTGTGGTTCTGGGTGGCCTCCGGCAGAGCAGGGTTCTGGTCTGGAACTTCTGGCTTAGCAGCAGGCAGGCCACAGGTGTAAAAAACAGATCACTGCACTGCTAGAAAACATGTGCCATGCCAGTTTGCTTGTTACATGTGATGTGACAGCCAGGTGCATATTTTCAACTTGAAAATGTGCACCTGGCTGTCACATCACATGTAACAAGCAAACTGGCATGCCGCATGGCACATGTTTTCTAGCAGCAGCCAGTGACAGTGTGTGTTTAGCTGTTTTGAAAACCGCTACACACGGTCACTGCTAGAACATGTGCCATGTAAGTAGAGATGCACCGAAATTTTGGCAACCAATATTTTCGGCCGAAAATGAGCCTATCCCATTTCTGCCAATAAGAAGTTAAAGATGCCGAAAATGTATGGCCGCTACTATGTGTAAAAACTGAGCCCTTCACTTCCCTGTCATCTCCGGGTATCTTTGCTGACCGATCTGATCTGATCCTCTGCCGGTGTAACGTTAAAAAACCATACCCCGTGAAGAAACCATACCCTCGTCACTTCCTGTGTGAAACATCTGAGCAGCGCAGCAGTGCGCATGCTCAGAGCCCCGGATACCTAATTGAACATCAAAGAATTTGACAAGTGCGCATGCTCGGAGGGCATGAAATAATCACGGCACGGTGTGAAATGTTATACTTGCGGCGGGTACATTAAAACAGGTGTGAAGGTGCAGGAATTGGGGTGATCTGAGGTGTGAAGGTGCAGGAATTGGGGTGATCTGAGGTGTGAAGGTGCAGGAATTGGGGTGATCTGAGGTGTGAAGGTGCAGGAATTGGGGTGATCTGAGGTGTGATAGTGCAGGAATTGGGGTGATCTGAGGTGTGAAGGTGCAGGAATTGGGGTGATCTGATGTGTGAAGGTGCAGGAATTGGGGTGATCTGAGGTGTGAAGGTGCAGGAATTGGGGTGATCTGAGGTGTGACGGTGCAGGAATTGGGGTGATCTGAGGTGTGACGGTGTAGGAATTGGGGTGATCTGAGGTGTGAAGGTGCAGGAATTGGGGTGATCTGAGGTGTGATAGTGCAGGAATTGGGGTGATCTGAGGTGGAAGGTGCAGGAATTGGGGTGATCTGAGGTGTGAAGGTGCAGGAATTGGGGTGATCTGAGGTGTGATGGTGCAGGAATTGGGGTGATCTGAGGTGTGAAGGTGCAAAGCTCACTTGATTTCTTACTATTATTCAAGCGGTTTACAGCAGTTCCTTTATATGAAGCTGAGTTGTTTTTTATGTATCTGGCACTCCTAATTTCTTTGATAACATTTTTCGGGTTGCCTCTACCCCTTGATTAGAGTAACCCTCATCTTGTGCTGCTTCATACTATTTTTAGGACTCAACCATCAAAACAGGATTTAAAGTAAGACAAAAAAACAGCATCATATGGCAGCTCTGATCTAAATTGGACCCAGTCTGTCAGATTAAACTAAAAAAAGGTACCGTAATCGAATCCAAACATCCTGGAACATTAAATCCTGTCATCAACCATCCCGACGAACGTCACGCCCCCAGTCACGCCCCCGTCACGCCCCCGCCACGCCCCCCTCCTGGGCTGCTCAGTTCAAAATGCCCGGGCCTATTTTTTGTCCCAGTCCGGGCCTGCTTTCATCCAACATCAGTGCCTGACCTCACCAATGTGCTTCAGGAAGAATGGTCAAACATTTCCATAGACATACTCCAACCAGTCCAGTCCATCCAGTCCATCCAATCCACTCCATCCTATCCAAACCATCCTGTCCAGCCCAGCGAGTCCACTCCATCCTATCCAAACCATCCTGTCCAGCCCAGCGAGTCCACTCCATCCTATCCAGTCCACCCTGTCCACTCCATCCAGTTAACACCATCCTATCCACTCCATTCACTCCATCCAGTCCACTCCATCCAGTCCACTCCATCCTGTCCACTCCATCCAGTCCATCCAGTGCAGTCCACCCTGTCCAGTCCATCCAGTCCAGTCCAGCCCAGGACTAGAAGTACAAAATATAGGACTGTCCCACATCTTACCTTTTGTAGAGAAAATCTTTTGGTAGAATGCCCTATAAATGTTTGACAATCTGCTCCTATTACCCAAGATAAGTCGTTTCCAGCTGGCAGAATAGATGGCGCAGTTACTCTGCTCCTGAACAATATGGAATGTGTATTGGATCTTTCATTATAAATACAGTGTCCCAAGTACTGCTTGCTGCAATGCACAGTCCATGTAATAGAGATAGATTGCAATCAATACGGCGAACGCAGCTTTCCAGGAAATAGCGCCATTCAGGTCCACATGGTGCGACGGAGCCAAATTGTTCTGTTATTTCGAGGGAAAAAAGCTTTTTCTGTGGCGGAATGCAATGGAAGAGGGAGACGTAACATAACCGCCACACTGCAATCTTGACTCATCGTTTGGGTCCTTTCACACGGCCGCTCCGTGTGAAAGGTCCGCTGCGGGACTTTTTTTTTTTTTTTTTTCCACGGAGCGGATGACATTTGTGTCATCCGCTCCCTGTGCCCGCATATCATCCCATCCGTTTGCGGATGATATGCGGACATAATGTAAGTATATGGCACTGCGGATGTCAGCGGATGACACCGCTGACATCCGATTTTCCTTCCTTTCCGTTTTTTACACGGATGGAAAAATGGGGTTCTGTTCCATTCGAAAAAACGGAACAGAACTGAAAGGAGGAAAATCGGGTGTCAGCGGATGTCATCCGCTGACATCCGCAGTGCCATTCACTTACATTATGTCCGCAAATCATCCGCAAACGGATGGGATGATTTGCGGACACACGGAGCGGCCGTGTGAATGGACCCTTTCACTGACTGTACATTTTTTTTTTTTTTTCAAAAATTTAGGCCAAAAGTAAAAAGATCTTCCTGAAGCGCTGGACAATCTTTTGATTTGGTGATTGTGAGGTATCACCGTGAATATGGAGTGAGAGCGATAATTCTAGCACTGAAGCTCACAGTTAATTCTAAACTGATGAGCAGTAAATACTTTATAAAATGTCCCCTCTGGACCCTGAGGACGGGGTCTATTTTCAAGTAGGGGGTGGATATAACACCCTTCTCCTTACATAGGTGTGCGCACAGGGTGTGCCAGGTGTGCCTGGGCACACCCTAATCACCCCTTCTGGTGCGGATTCCCCCTGTTTAGACCCCTGATATTTCACCAAAGCTCCCAAACTAGGCTAAGAACAATAAAAAGTTGTAATAAAAAATAACAAAACTACAGACACCGATCTCTACCCTACTGGCACCATCAGTATATACACACAGATATGTGTTTGGGCTTTGGGGTGCACACCCTAATGCAATAGGCTGCGCACACCTATGAATCCTTACCATGTGGAATATCACATACTTTGTCTGTTACATTGTTAATTTTCTCCTCTACCCATCCTTTGTTTATTATTGGATACTCTGCTCTTGGCAACAAGAGCCTTTTTGGCCGTCTTGCTTAGTCCATGAGGACATGGCCTATTTTCAAGGGGGGGGGGGTGTTGGATTTAGCACCCTCCTAGTGTAGGATGATATGTAAATCTAGTTATTGGCTCCTTCTGTAATCAGGGGAGCAGTAATCATTTGCTCTGGTCTGCCCATGGTTCCACATGGTTTACTGAAAATTATAAAAAATTTAGGTTCAGTTACAAAGTTTTGCAAATAAGTAATTTTTCTTCATAAATTTGGGGCAAAATTGATAATGCTACATTTCTTTGGTAAAAAAAGTAACCCAAATCAGTGTATATTATTTAGTCTTTGTAAAAGTTATAGCACCTACAAATTATGGTAAAAGTCAGTCCAGATATACTGATGGCCTATTTAAATTCTTGAGGCCCAGGAGAGCACAAATACTCCCCAAATTACCCCTTTTTTGGAAAAGTAGACAGTCCAAGGTGTTTAGTAAGAGGCAAGTTTTTTGAAGTTGTAATTTTTGTCCACAATGTTTTTTAAAAATGGAAGAAAATAATTTTTTTTTTTTCTTTTTTTACAATCCGTCACCAGGACAGTGCAGCACCATCATCTGACTGGTATGGTGGCGATCAGTGATACTGACTGGTGAAAGTATGTAAAATAAATAAATAAATATTTAAATTACATTTTTATTAAATTTTTTTTTTTAACTATAATACCGGGCACTACCCCCCCCCCCCTTCCTGCCCAGGCCAATTTTCAACTTTCAGCGCTGTCACACTTTGAATAACAATTGCGCGGTCATGCAACACCGTACCCATATGAAATTTTTATCTTTTTTGTTTTCACACAAATAAGGATTTCTTTTGGTGGTATTTAATCACCACTGGGTTTTTTTTTTTTAATTTATTGGTAAAAAAAAAAAAAGACAGAAAATTGTGAAAAAAATACCCCAGTTTTCATAGTTTCTGTTATAAAATTTTGCAAATATTTTTTCATAAATTTAGCTCAAAATGTATTCTGTTCCATTTCTTGGCTGAAAATAAACCCATATCAGTGAATATTATTTAGTCCGTAGGAAAGTTTTAGAGTCCACAGACTATGGTATACAGTACACTCTATGTAGCACCCTCCTAGGTAGGTGCTAGTGAGAGAGTATAGTTTTTGGCTCTGTCTGCCTATCAGAGGAGCAGCAGGCAAATCTATATTGCTCTCTGCCTACCAGAGAGCCGGATCTGTGAGTTAGGTCTGCTCAGTGTGCTCAGTGTGTGATTCATTGGGTTTAGAGAGTGTTTCACACTGGTCCAATAGGGAGGCATGTTGGACAGTGGGAGGAAACCTGACCAATGGGTACAAAGGCTTTGATACAGTCCTGGTGATTGGTGGAGCCTGGTGCATTCTGGGATACTGTATAAAAGCCAGGAGCACATGTGCTGCAGGGTCTTTGGCTGGTGAGCAGAGTCCCGGAGGGAGGGGGGCGGCTGCCTCCTCCTCTGTAGTGGTGGCATGTGGTCGCAGGCGGTCGGCCTGAGGAACAGAGGAACGGAGCTGAACCCAGAGGTCCAGGAGAGCTGACTAAAGGGGGAGAGACACTGAAGACCCTCAAAAAACAGTTTTGTGAGTACAGGGAATCGTGTCTAGGACAGTGGTGTATTTTGCTTTTGTGCTGCCCTAGGCAAGACTAAAATTGGGCGCCCCCCCCCTCCCATGTAAATCTGCCCCACTCCTTTTTTAACAGATGTGACTCCCAGCATGAACCTCTGAGATCTCATGAGAGAGGGGGGGGGTGTGAGGGGGTGGGAGAGAGAGAGGGGGTGGGAGAGGGAGGTGGGTGAGGGAGAGAGAGAGGGGGGTGGGTGAGGGAAGGAGAGAGAGAGAGAGAGAGAGAGAGAGGGGGGATGAGAGAGAGGGGGTGAGGGAGAGAGAGGTGGGGGATGAGAGAGGTAGGGGGTGAGAGAAAGAGAGAGGGGGAATCAGAGAGTGAGAGGATGAGAGAGGGGATAAGAGTGAGAGGAGGGAGATGATAGAGGGAGGGGGGAAGAGAGAGAGGGGGTGAGAGAGAGAGGGGGGGGGGGTGAGAGAGAGGGGGGATGAGAGAGAGAGGGGGGATGAGAGAGGGGGGATGAGAGAGAGAGAGGGGGGATGAGAGAGAGAGGGGGAGAGAGAGAGAGAGAGAGGGGGGAAGAGAGAGGGGGATGAAAGAGAGAGGGGGAGGAGAGAGAAAGAGAGATGGGGTGAGAGAGAGAGAGAGAGAGAGAGAGAGAGGGGGTTGAGCGAAAGGGGGTGATAGAGGCGGCTCTAGCAACCAGTGGACAATAGAGTCTCAGGGGGAGGGGGTGGCTTTTTTTGCTGCCCCCCTGCAAAGTGCTGCCCTAGGCCTGGGCCTTGTTGGCCTAGGCCAAAATACAGCACTGGTCTAGGGGCCTGACCTGAGGGGAGGGGGCACCCCAGTGTAGGGTAGTCAGAGGATGGGTGTCAGTGTGTCAAGTGAAAGAGGATACTAGGAGAGTATCCTGAAGATAATCTAGTCCAAGTCATCTGGATAGAGACTTAATCCAAATTTACATCATGGCAGGGTGAATCAGCAGAAGTAGAAGTCCTCCACATTGTGAATAGTTAATTTGGAGTATCCCACTATTCCCTTCTCCCATCCCTAATTTAAATAAAACACCAAAAACAGCGGCTGAACAGTCCCGCCAAGTAATGCAATGCTTCCCCAAGTAACGTGCTGGAGTGTCCGTGAAGAAAGTAATGTCTGCTCTACAGTACCAGGGAAAGTGGGATGATAAGTCAAGTTTGCAATGATGGTTGCCAACGGTTGGACTTTTGTCAAAGAAACAGTATGTCTTTACAAGTAAAATGCAGGAGAGTTGAACTGTATTGTACAGAAAGACTGTGTCTGCTTTACAGTAAGCGGTGCAAATGTGGATGAAGAGAGTAATGACCCGGGACACAGGGATCAATGTGTCAGGGGTCATGTTTGTACATTTACTGTGAAGAAAGATGTTGACCGTGCAATTCATGGCAGCGGTCCAATTTTCCTAAACAGTATGGGAGGTCAGTTGGCTTGGCAAGAAAGAAGTGCAACTGAGGCCCAGGTACAGACAGAGATGGCGGATGTGTGTGGATTGCATAGCACAGTCTGCCATGCAATGACCTTCATGCTGGTTAGGCCGAATTGTAGCAGCAGCGAAGAGGTTACTGCACCATGTGGGAAATCACACGCTGAAGAGATCTGCCTAACAGGAGGAGCCACCTCCAGAGAGTCAGCTAGTCTGGAGTAGCTGAGAAGGAGACACGTGTGTGGAGGAGCAAGATGGCGGATGCCGGAGTGAGCCGGAGCGCAGGGGCTATCCCATGTGTTGGCAGAGTACCTGAGAAGTGGATGGAATCACCAGAGTTGGTCTTGGTCCTGTGGGACACTGGAGTTCGTTTGGCACCCAATGGAAGACTGGGGCTGTGCAGTGGAGGAGGCAAGGAATATCTCAGGCTGGTATGTAACCGATGCTTGAATGTGTCCATGCGGCTGCAGGCCTGGAGTCAGTGCGGATACTGCAGTGATTTACTTGTGCAGGCGGTGCAGAGTAATTGTCGGCCCAGGAAGCTGTGTGTGAGCTGGGAGACAGGATTCACTCAGGAAGTGCTGGTGCCCATGAGGACCCCTGTGGGCAGAGGAAGGGGAGTGCTGAGGGCGCTCAGTGGTGCAGCAGACTTACACTGCCATATGCCAGACCAGGGAGACTCGCACCTCTGAGGTGAAATGTACCCAGGTGATACAGGCCGAGTCGAGGCCATCAAGAGGGCCAGCTATACCTCCACAGGCAGAATCTACATCTTCTATCAAGGCAGAAGGGAATCAATGGGCTCCCGGGAGAGAGGCCTTCAGTGTGTCCAGTGAGGGAGAGGTCAGAGCCATTGATGTAGGGTCACCCAGCTTTCAACATTGGTTTGGATCCTTGGAAGAAGGAATAGATGTGTGGAAGTCTGAAGAAGAGACGGAGTGGGACTGGGGAGCAGATGAAAGGAGCAGCTCTACAAGTCCCAGCCTGCCTGATGAGGAGACACGGGAGTCTGTGGTACACATGCAGTGTGCCAAGACTTTGGGGATCTGTGAGGCCTATGCTACAAGGGTCCCAGATTTGACCCCACCTACACCCGGGCTCAGGATCAGAGCGAGGCCTACGCCAAACTCACCAGGAGAAAAGAGACCCTATATTCCCCACCTGGGAGAGGAAACAGGCAGACCCTCCCCAGGTTCTCAAGATGCCAGTGTCTTATCCAGAGGAAGGTGGCTTTGGAGTATGGGTACGACTACCCCTACGCTCCCAGGGAGATTATGCAGGAGATAGAGACCAAGAGAGAAGAGTGGTGTGACGAGGTGGTTTGGAAGTTCCTATACATCCCCAAACCATATCAGAACAAGGAGAGGCCTGAACAGTGGACCACCTTTTTGTTCTGTGAAGACGAACTGGAACTTAGGGCAGGCCATCTACATAGAACGCGTGGAGGTCCGCCGCCCAAACGGAACTGGCCAGGTTGGTCTGTCCGTGTCCGAGACCCTGAGGGGAAGTTTGTCTGGATCCCGTATCGTGACCATTGCTGCTGAGGATGTAGGATCCCACCCCTACTGAGATACTGTCATTACAAGGCTGGCTAGCCTAAAAGTTGTTGAAAGTAAATGGGCTGGTGAGCCTAAAGCACAAGTTTAATTTGTTTGTTGGAGTTAAAAGCCCTATTTCCATATACCCCTTTCCCTTCTATCCTTGCAAAAGGGATTGGGAAATCAGCAGAACTACTACCACTGTGTAGTATCACCAACAGAGGGCCAACCCTCTAACACACAATAGACTTTCTGTTCAGAGGACTTCAGTAGTCAGTCACTCCGTGTCATGCTTCAGTTGCTATTGGAAGTCACCTTTACCAAATGTTCTATCAAGATCCTTTGGGCCAACGGGCCGGGATCACTTACTGGAACAAGTCAAGGGACACTTTGCGAAGAAACTTGGGCCAACAGGCTAGGTGATAGAGTACAGAAGAAGATTCCTTTACAAAGCTACTTTGCTCAAAGGACAATTTGTGAAGATCCTGTTAGGCCAGTGGTCCAGTTGGGAGAACTTTGTACGAGTTGCTTCCTTGAAAAAAAAAAAAAAGAGGTAGAGGCTCATTGTCTCTACAGAGGAGGGGATGCCAGAGTGGGGGACCCCTCGAAGAGATGTTTAAAACTCACAAGTTGGACAAGTCAGGCTCCAGCAGTATAGCTTGCAGGGCAGCCATCAGAAATTTTGAGGCCCCTTACACAGTTTTAGGCCTGCGCCCCCCCCCCCCGGCACCGGTGCCCCCCTGGGCCTGACCACCAACATTCTCCAGGGCACGCCTACCATGTCGTCATCCTCCTCCAGTCCCATGTCCTCCTGCATCCCATGTCCTCCTCCTCCAGTCCCATCTCCTCAATCCCAGGAACATAAAGGTGAACGGTTCTAGTAAATGCTGCTCCTCCTGTCCAGGAGTGAACAGCTGGAGAACAGAGGAGGGTAGGGCCTACAGCTGTTTGTGAGGGCTAGTGAGGGGCAGGACACCCCACATAGTGCCAGTCTGCGGAGAATGGTGGAGCTTGCAATTTAAGTGGTATTGCAAGGAGAGATGGCAACCCTACCGTGTTTGGGACCCCTCAGAACGCCTGGGCCCCCTACATGTGTATGGGCTGTACCCCCCTGATGGCAGCCCGGATAGCTTGTCTCAGAAGAAGATATGTTGCCTCGGTGTTACAGGAGGAAAGGACACTGTGAACACCAGTCGGGTGGACTCTGCATGTCTTTATTCTGAACTTGCGGGTCTGACTTTAACAGGAAGAGAGTCAGTGCCCTAGTGTTGAGTAGGGACTGTGCCTATTATCTAGTCCCCAAAAAAATGGTTCGCAGAGATGAGATAGTTAGCTTGGCAAGGTCTAATTGTTATCTGTTTCAGGAGTAACAATGTAACGTCGAGTCAAGTGTGCCCAGAGGGGGCAGCAAGTGAAAGATGATCTCTGCGAGAATGTGCAGTTAGAGATAATGTGGTGAGAAGGTCGCCTCTAAGGAGAGGGCAGTCTCACTGATGTAAGTAGCTATGCATTTATCCATGCTTAATCCTAATTCCTTTGCAGGCTTGCTTTGGATTTCCGGGTCTGGCTAGGCCCTCCATTACTTCATGCAGATTTTATTGCAATGTACATATTGTATCTATTAGCTAGACAGGGTAATGTCTTTTTACCTGTCCAAGCAGATTTTTGTTTGGCGGGGGGTGCATTGATTTAAATGCACCTGTCATGTGTATATAACCATGTGAACATTTGTACAGCAGAGATATATATATATTTTTGGGTATGCGATTCCTTAAGGAGTTTATAGTTCAGTTTTAGCCATAATCCCTAAATATCTTTGAAGAAAGAGGTTTGGTGCCTCAAGTCAAGGTTTGTGGGACTTTAAAGGGGCTAATATACACAAAAGTATTCTAAGTATAAATATAATATTTATTTCAAAATAACATAAAAGAAATTATCATACATTTCTGGTTTAGCAGAACATATGTTACATGTGATGTATGGGCTAAGAACCCATAGGTGAGAGTGAAGGAGAATAGTATGAAAAAAGTGACATGGTGGAAATGTGACATTAGTCTCTCTCTTGTGGTCCAAACGTCTATGGTTGGCGTTGGATCTTTGTTTGAGAGAGTATTTGGATTCCTACGCGTTTCGGCGGGGGGCCTTTGTCAAGGAAAAATGTCAACCATCTCTGCAAGATATGTGAAATGGTAGTAAGGGTATTTAGTTTTTTGACCATCCTGAGACATTTGTTTCATGGTAGGTCATGTGATACATACTTAGATAAAGAATTGCCTGGGCCTGCTTGTGGTCCTCCGGTCCTCATATGAATCAACAGGATATAGCTACTGGGATGTATAAGGTAGCGGTATTAGTATACGTTTGTATGTTTATAGTACATGTGCCAGTGGTATTGGTTATGTACTTACTGGTTAAGTATATTCTCTAGACCAGTTGAGGGAAGAAGGTATTGGATCAACCCGTATTAGGTCAGGTCTGTATATGGAAGGGAGTATTTGGTTAAATATTTAAGAACAATATTTACTTTTATATGTTCCATATTGTTTTAGTACTTACTTTGTGACATAGAATTATATAAGCAATATTTGTTCCAGCATTTGTCCACTAGGTGGCGTGTTGTCCCGACTGGTCTTGTAATGCTATACAGTTCCAGTGGTCTCCACTGTGGGGTGCTGGTCCAACTGTTCCTGTTCTAAATATAGTGAACAGGAAAAGTCTTGTCAAAAGTGTATTCCAGTATAAAGATACCATCAGTGCATCTTTTGCACTATGGTATACTTACAGTTTTGTCCTTTGGTTAAGGGGGAAGAAGGGTGGAAGGTCCGAGTAGCGTGGTCCGAGCGTCCTCACCGTCCCTCAGCTCGAGGGAAGTGACGCCCTGTTTGAGATTCCCGGCCTTTTATATCGTTCGCGCATGCGCAATAGGCGCATGCTTGTGTAACAGAAGATCTTTGCCGGATGACGCGTCGCGGGTGCGCGCGCATCCTGTCTTCAATCTGAACGGTACATTTCATGCGGCCGCCGACACAGGAGGCGGAGTTTGGGTCCCAATTCAGGGTCCTATTGGCAGAGGATGATAGAAGGTCTGCTTAACTCCTTGTTCCCCGGTCTTGATCACCGGGGTTACCTGTGCCGGATGAGGTTTATTTGGGGGAGAGAACAAGCAGGCTTTTAAATTTTCAGGCGATGTATAGCAATTAGTGAATTGATTTATTCTAAATAACGTGCCATTTGGAAGCCAGTTTTAGGCTTTTTTGAAAACATCCAAACGGGGGAACGCCATTTAAGTTATATATAATAAAAATAAGTATAGATAAAAATAAAAAATAGGTTATTTATTTTATTTATTTTGAGCAGCAATTAGTATAGAGCTGTTCATGTGTGATATGGATGAAACATGAAGTTCTTGATTTTGGTCAGGGAATGTTCGATCCCAGCAGGGTGTTTTTAGATGTAATATCGGAAAGTTCCGAAAGGGGATAGTGTTTTTCAAGGTAGGTTGTCCTCCATGTGTGGAGGGGGGTTTTTTTGAAAAATAAATATCTGACGTTAGGTCTTTTGTTACTGTGCCTCAATCTGTTTTCCCAGATACAAAGCCCTCCAAAAAGGGGCGGTAGCTGACATTTTCATTCAGGCCCGGTGGGTGGGCTGCATTTAGTTTCTTTATCCAGCGAAGTTCCATCTGGAGGAGCACTTTATTCCAATCCCCCCCTCTGGGGGGGATATGAATCCTGTCCAGTATGGAGAATTGGACTTTGGGCATATGGTTTTTGTGATGATTGGCCACATGGCGGCCTAATGGTAAATAAAAGTTGCTTATGGACATACTTTGTAAGTGCTGGTTAACTCTTATGCCGAACTCCTGTCGCGTTTTCCCTACGTAGAAGCTGCCACATTCGCACTCCATAAGGTAGACCACCCCTTTGGTCTTGCAGTTTGCAAAATGTTTTGGGGTGAACTGGTCTCCGTTTGGTAGTGTCTTATATGTGGATTTTTTGATAACTGAACATTGTGCGCATGATCCGCATGGGAAAGTGCCTTTAGTCTGGCAAGGATCCTTTTTGGTTTTAAACTCGCTGTGAACCAGTGTTTCTTGTAGTGAGGTTGTTTTCCGGTAGGTAACAAGTGGTTTTTCTGTTACCAATTCTTTTATATTGGGGTCTTCGGTCAATATAGACCAATTTTTTTGTAGTATTTTTTTTAATTGTTTATGTTCATTGGAAAATCGTAGAATCAACCTTGTTGGTTGTTCCGTTTTGGCCTTAGGGGCATGTTTCTTGAAGAGGATGTCCTGTCTGTTTTTTTCCTGGACTTTGTTAAATGCCTTTCTGAGGCACGTTTTAGTATATCCTCGTTCCTGTAGTCTCAAATTTAAGTCATATGCTTCCTTTTTGTAGTCCATTTCTTTTGTGCAGTTCCTTTTTAGTCTCAGGAACTGACTATAGGGGATTGATTTTTTTAGAGATTCCGGATGAAAACTGGTGGCATGTAATATTGTGTTTCCTGCCGTTTCTTTTCTATAAAGTGTTGACATCACGTTCCCTTGGTTGTCCTTATAGATGTATGTGTCTAAAAATGGAATTTTGGTTTTATGAAAAGACATGGTAAAGAACATGTTATGGTTGTTTTTGTTCATTTTTTCAAGGCATTTTTTCAAGAGATCTTCAGGTCCATTCCAGATTACTAGGATGTCATCCAGGTATCTTTGCCACAAGAGGATGTTTTCTGTGTATTCTGAGTTTTCTTCTGCTGTCAAAAATTCGTTTTCCCAGTCACCGAGGTATATGTTGGCGTAGGCAGGTGCACAACTTGTGCCCATGGCAACTCCGCAGACCTGAAGGTAATAATTTCCACCGAAAGAGAATGTGTTGTGGTTCAATATAAACTTAAGCATGTTCAAGATAAATTGGTTAAACTTCCTGTCGCGGTTGCTCTGTTGGTTAAGAGTTTTTTCTACGGTTTTTAAGCCGTGTGAGTGAGGAATATTATTATATAAAGCCTCTACATCTATGGTAACCAGTAATGCGTCTTTTGGAACTGTGAGGCCTTCCAGGATCTGTAGCAGGTGTACCGTATCCTTTGTGTATGATGTCAGTTGGGTCACATGCGGTCTTAAGTAGTTGTCTATGACTTGACTTGCCTTCTCCGTAATATTCCCGTTCCCCGAGATTATGGGTCTGCCGGGTGGGTCTGTTGGATTCTTATGGATTTTTGGCAGTGAGTAGAAGGTTGGGGTTCTCGGATGTTTTGTTCTAATGAATTCCCAGAGGGGTTGAGATATAGCCTTGTCATTATACGCGCTGTCTACTAGTTGGTAAAATTCCTCCTTGTAGTTCCCTATCATGAGAGGTGAGATGGCTTTATAGCATTTTTTGTTTTCCAATATTTGCATACACATATATTCATAGTGGTCGTTGTCCATCACGACGACGTTTCCTCCCTTGTCTGAGGGTTTGATAGTGATATTTTCAATCTCTTTTAATTCTTGTAATGCTCTCTTTTGTGCGCGATTTAAGTTGGTTGTTCGGGTGTTTTTTTGTATTTTTTCGACGTCTTTTGACATTTGCCTGACAAATAGCGCGATGGTAGGGTTTGTACTTAGTGGTGGGAATTTGTGTGACTTTTTCCGGAAAATGTCAGTTGTTGCGGCTTCCTCTATTTCATCCTCACTATCTGTGGGTTCATCATTTTCTTCAGAGTCACTCAGGCCTCCTTCTTCCAGTAATAAGTTTAGGTCTCGGATGGCTCGAAATTCCGCGGCCGTCAGTGGTGTGGGTTGTTCCTGAGTTATTGGTTTTTTCTGGTGCAAGAATTTCAATAATAGATTCCGTGCGAATAAGTTAATATCCTTTATAGCCTCAAAAGTATCCATAGTTTTATTGGGGCAAAAAGACAGTCCTAGTGATAGTACCTCTTTCTGTTCCGGTGTTAGGTTGTAGGAGGAGAGGTTGATCACGTTCAGTCCCTCGGTTCCTCTGGTTGTTGCTCCTGTTGTACCTGTGTTAATGGTGGTTTGGTTTTGGTTTTGGTTTTTTCTCGGGCTAAAAATCCTTGCCAGACTAAAGGCACTTTCCCATGCGGATCATGCGCACAATGTTCAGTTATCAAAAAATCCACATATAAGACACTACCAAACGGAGACCAGTTCACCCCAAAACATTTTGCAAACTGCAAGACCAAAGGGGTGGTCTACCTTATGGAGTGCGAATGTGGCAGCTTCTACGTAGGGAAAACGCGACAGGAGTTCGGCATAAGAGTTAACCAGCACTTACAAAGTATGTCCATAAGCAACTTTTATTTACCATTAGGCCGCCATGTGGCCAATCATCACAAAAACCATATGCCCAAAGTCCAATTCTCCATACTGGACAGGATTCATATCCCCCCCAGAGGGGGGGATTGGAATAAAGTGCTCCTCCAGATGGAACTTCGCTGGATAAAGAAACTAAATGCAGCCCACCCACCGGGCCTGAATGAAAATGTCAGCTACCGCCCCTTTTTGGAGGGCTTTGTATCTGGGAAAACAGATTGAGGCACAGTAACAAAAGACCTAACGTCAGATATTTATTTTTCAAAAAAACCCCCCTCCACACATGGAGGACAACCTACCTTGAAAAACACTATCCCCTTTCGGAACTTTCCGATATTACATCTAAAAACACCCTGCTGGGATCGAACATTCCCTGACCAAAATCAAGAACTTCATGTTTCATCCATATCACACATGAACAGCTCTATACTAATTGCTGCTCAAAATAAATAAAATAAATAACCTATTTTTTATTTTTATCTATACTTATTTTTATTATATATAACTTAAATGGCGTTCCCCCGTTTGGATGTTTTCAAAAAAGCCTAAAACTGGCTTCCAAATGGCACGTTATTTAGAATAAATCAATTCACTAATTGCTATACATCGCCTGAAAATTTAAAAGCCTGCTTGTTCTCTCCCCCAAATAAACCTCATCCGGCACAGGTAACCCCGGTGATCAAGACCGGGGAACAAGGAGTTAAGCAGACCTTCTATCATCCTCTGCCAATAGGACCCTGAATTGGGACCCAAACTCCGCCTCCTGTGTCGGCGGCCGCATGAAATGTACCGTTCAGATTGAAGACAGGATGCGCGCGCACCCGCGACGCGTCATCCGGCAAAGATCTTCTGTTACACAAGCATGCGCCTATTGCGCATGCGCGAACGATATAAAAGGCCGGGAATCTCAAACAGGGCGTCACTTCCCTCGAGCTGAGGGACGGTGAGGACGCTCGGACCACGCTACTCGGACCTTCCACCCTTCTTCCCCCTTAACCAAAGGACAAAACTGTAAGTATACCATAGTGCAAAAGATGCACTGATGGTATCTTTATACTGGAATACACTTTTGACAAGACTTTTCCTGTTCACTATATTTAGAACAGGAACAGTTGGACCAGCACCCCACAGTGGAGACCACTGGAACTGTATAGCATTACAAGACCAGTCGGGACAACACGCCACCTAGTGGACAAATGCTGGAACAAATATTGCTTATATAATTCTATGTCACAAAGTAAGTACTAAAACAATATGGAACATATAAAAGTAAATATTGTTCTTAAATATTTAACCAAATACTCCCTTCCATATACAGACCTGACCTAATACGGGTTGATCCAATACCTTCTTCCCTCAACTGGTCTAGAGAATATACTTAACCAGTAAGTACATAACCAATACCACTGGCACATGTACTATAAACATACAAACGTATACTAATACCGCTACCTTATACATCCCAGTAGCTATATCCTGTTGATTCATATGAGGACCGGAGGACCACAAGCAGGCCCAGGCAATTCTTTATCTAAGTATGTATCACATGACCTACCATGAAACAAATGTCTCAGGATGGTCAAAAAACTAAATACCCTTACTACCATTTCACATATCTTGCAGAGATGGTTGACATTTTTCCTTGACAAAGGCCCCCCGCCGAAACGCGTAGGAATCCAAATACTCTCTCAAACAAAGATCCAACGCCAACCATAGACGTTTGGACCACAAGAGAGAGACTAATGTCACATTTCCACCATGTCACTTTTTTCATACTATTCTCCTTCACTCTCACCTATGGGTTCTTAGCCCATACATCACATGTAACATATGTTCTGCTAAACCAGAAATGTATGATAATTTCTTTTATGTTATTTTGAAATAAATATTATATTTATACTTAGAATACTTTTGTGTATATTAGCCCCTTTAAAGTCCCACAAACCTTGACTTGAGGCACCAAACCTCTTTCTTCAGAGATATATATATATATTTCACATAATTAATTATATCTACTGGCCACATATGGGGTACGCCCCATGGCCATGTAAATTTGTTACTTCCCTTTTTCCCCTTTTCAGGTTTGTGGGATACTCCGTAGAAATGTTTTGAAAATACTTTTTGTAGGGGCGGCTGTCCAGAGCCAGTGAGGACATGGCTCGTTTTGGCGGGGGGTGAGTGTAGCACCCTCCTAGGTAGGTGGTAGTGAGAGAGTATAGTTTTTGGCTCTCTGCCTATCAGAGGAGCAGCAGGGAAATTCTATATTGCTTTCTGCCTACCAGAGAGCAGGATCTGTGAGTTAGGTCTGCTCAGTGTGATTCATTGGGTTTAGAGTATTTCACACTGGTCCAATAGGGAGGCATGTTGGACAGTGGGAGGACACCTGACTAATGGGTACACAGGCTTTGATACAGTCCCTGTGATTAGTGGAGACTAGCTGTCTCGGTGCATTCTGGGATACTGTATAAAAGCCAGGAGCACATGTGCTGCGGGGTCTTTGGCTGGTGAGCAGAGTCCCGGAGGGAGGGTGGTGGCTGCCTCCTCCTTTGCAGTGGTGTCACATGGTCGCAGGCAGTCGGCCTAGGGACCAGAGGAATGGAGCTGAACCCAGAGGTCCAGGAGAGCTGACTAAAGGGGGAGAGACACTGGAGACCCTTGAAAAATGGTATCGTGAGTACAGGGAATTGTGTCTAGGGGCCTGACTTGAGGGGGGCACCCTGTTGTAGGATAGTCAGAGGACAGGTGTCAGTGTGTCATAGTGAAAAACTATACTAGGAGAGTATCCTGAATATAATCTAGTCCATCAAGTCATCCGGATCTTAATCCAAATTCACCTAGTGGCAGAGTGAATCAGCAGCCTGGCTGCATCCTCAGAAGTAGAAGTCCTCCACATTGTGAATAGTTAATTCGGAGTATCCCGCTATTCCCTTCTCCCATTCCTAATTTAAATAAAACACCAAAAACAACTACATATCCCTGGACTGGTCATTGACTGAGCCAAGTAAAGTGTTAATCCAGTGTTAATGTGCATGTCGGAATTGCTCATCGTGACCCAGGGGGACCCGCAGGTGTGGAATCCAGCAATCCTCAAGGGGGCAGTGCTACAGGTATATCTGAAAATCAATCAATCCTGATGTACTTATGGACTATCTAATTTCTTGAGGCCTGAAAACACCAGTATAGTACAAATACCACCCAAATGACCCCCTTTTTGGAAAGTAGACAATCCAAGGTATTTTGTAAGAGGCATGGTAAATTTATTATTATTTTTTTTGTTTTTTGAAGTTGTAAATTGTAATGTTTTGTTACAATATATTGTAAAATTAAGAAATTAAATAAAAAAAAATTTTTTTCATAACTTTTTTTTTTTTTTACATGCCATCACCAGAACAGTACAGTGCCATCATCTGACTAGTGTGGTGGTGATTCAGTATGTAAATAAATAAATTATTTTAATATTTTTTTTTATACAAGTTTTTAACGAATTGAATACCGGGCACTTTTACCCTCTTCCTGCCTAAGCCAATTTTAAACTTTTAAAGCTGTCACACTTTGAATGATAATTGCGGGGTCATGCAACACCTTACCCATATGACGTTTTTATCTTTATTTTTCACACCAACAGAGCTTTCTTTTGGTGGTATTTAATCACCACTGTTGTGTTTTTTTTTTTTTTTTTTTTTTTGCTAAATAAATGAAAAAAGACCGCATATTTAAAAAAAAAATAATAATTTTTTTTCTTAGTTTCTGTTATAAAATTTTGCAAATAAATGATCTTTCTTCAAAAATGTATTGCTTTGGTGAAAATAACCCAAAATAACCCATTTCAGTGTATATTATTTAGTCTGTAGGAAAGTTATAGAGTCCACAGGCTATAACTTTCACGGACTATAACTTTCAGTATACATGAGTATACTGTATATCTGAAAATTAATCAATCCTGATGTACTGACGAATTATCTCATTTATTGAGGCCTAAAAACACCAGTATAGTACAAATACCACCCCCTAAATTACCCCGTTTTGGAAAGTAGACAATCCAAGAGGCATTGCGAATTTTGAAGTTGTATTGTAATTTTTTGTCACAATTTTTGGGAAAATGAAGAAATGAACAAAATTGCACATTTTTTTTTTAACGCACTGAAACCAGTGCAGTACTGAATTATCATATAATGGGCGTGGCATTGATCAGAGACACTGACTGTTGACAGTATGTAAAAAATAAAAATAACTTTTTTTTTTACATTTTTTTAATTATTATTTTTTCTTTTATTTTTATTACTTTTTTTTTTTCCTTTACAATGTTTTTTTTTTTTTTTTTTTTTACACTGGGACTAGAGCAATATGGTGTTACTATAGTAACAATTACTCAGGGGGAAGTGATCAGGACTTTTTTTACATTTATTTTTTTACATGTTATGATTGTTTATAGCAGTGAATTTCAATGGTATGAGCAACCATTTTTACTAAATGAAGCTGATTCATTTAGTCTGATTGGTCACAGCTAATCAGATGGTACAGTTGGGCTGTGATTGGCCCTGTCTGTACCATGTGATCAGTTTGCCCAACCACAGCTAGCAACACAGTTGTACACAGGTATGAAAGGACCTGTGACCTGCTGTGATTGGTTAGAGCGGTCAAATGGTAGTGGCAGTGGGCCGGTACAGTGATCAGTCAATGGCTCTGTCTGATGGACACAGTCGGTGACAGATCGCGTCGCAGCGCGGCCGCGCATGAGGCGTGATCCGGGAGGGCATCAAATAACGTCCACCCGGTTCGACAAATGTCAAAATGTCTTTAGTCAAGCAATGGCTGGGCGGGACATTTGTTGATCCGGGTGGACGTCCTATAACGCCCTCCTGCATCGCGGGGCCGCGCTGCGGCGTGATCTGTCCCTGATCACTGTACCGGCCCGCTGCCAGTGGTTAACCACTTAAGGACCAGGCCCATCTCTGACACTTGTTACTTACAAGTTAAAATCAGTATTTTTTGCTAGAACATTACTTAGAAGCCCCAAACATTATATAAATATAAATAAATATAAATATATATATATATATATATATATTTATTATACATTTTATTTTAATTTTTATTTATTTTTTTTTTTTTTTAGCAGAGATCCTAGAGAATAAAATGGAGATCATTGTAATATTTTATATTACACTGTATTTGCGCAGCGGTCTTACAAACGCAATTTTTTTGAAAAAATAAATAAAACTTTTTTAAATTAAAAATAAGAAAATTGTAAATTTAGCCCAATTTTTTTCTATAATGTGAAAGATAATGTTACGCCGAGTAAACAAATACCAAAGATGTCATGCTTCAAAATTGCGCACGCTCGTGGAATGGCGACAAACATTGGAACTTAAAAATCTCCAAACGCGACATTTTAAAAGTTTCTACAGGTTACCAGTTTAGAGTTACAGAGGAGGTCTAGGGATAGAATTATTGCTCTTGCTCTAATGATCACGGCGATACCTCACATGTGTGGTTTGAACACCGTTTACATATGTGGGTGCGACTTGCCTATGCGTTCGTTTCTGCGCCCAAGCTAACGGGGAAGGAGCACTTCTATTTTTTTTCCTCCTATTTATTTATTTTTTTTTCTTTTCTAATTTATTTTACCTTTTATTTTTACACTGTCCCTTTAAAAAAAATTTTTCGATCACTTTTTTTTTCTATTACAAGGAATGTAGACATCCCTAGTAAAAGAAATAAGCAGGACAGGTCCTCTTTAATGTGAGATCTGGGGGTCAAAAAGACCTCACACCTCACATCTACACTAAAAAGCAAAAAAAAAAAGTAATTTTTTTCATCATGAAAGAAAATGGGCCCTTTAAGGCCGTTGGGAGGAAGTGACGTATGACGTCGCTCCAGTCCTCCAAGGCCATAGAGTGGAGTAGAAGCCAGCTTTCTCTCACTCGACTTCCTGCCTAGGAGGGGAATTGTTTTCCCCCCGCTACCGACGGCTCCGGTAAGCGAGGAAAACGACCGGGAAGTGGAGGGGTGGGGGCACCTCTCCCGCCGCCCATAAAAGTGATCCTGCGGCGAATCTGCCACTGGGACCACTTTTATGTAAAAGAGGACCGCCCGCCCACTAAAAAAAAAAAAAGCCAGGGTTATGGCAGCTATCTGCTGCCATAATCCTGGTGTTTAACGTCAAAGTAGCGACGTATAACTGCGGCGGGCGGTCCGGAAGTGGTTAAGGATGCCGCGGCCGGCCCCACTCCTTAGCAACCGGCTTACACTGCACCCTGATTGGGCAAAGCTTTGCCCAATCAGGGCACAGAATGCACTGTGCAGCGCTCAGTGTATTGCAGGGTGTTTGTCGGGGTGCAAATTTGGGTGTTCGGCGAATAGGCAAATGTTCAGCGTGAACTCATGCTCGGGCAGAACCCTTTGCCTATCCTTAGTGCTTAGGTCAGGGGTGTCCAAACTGTGGCCCTCCACCTGTTGCGGAACTACACATCCCATAAGGCATTGTAAATCTCTGACATTTACAGACATAGCAAGGCATGATGGGAATTGTAGTTCCTGAACAGTTGGAGGGCCAAAGTTTGGAAACCCCCTGGCTTAGGTGAACAGGCAACCTCTACATTTTTGGGAAAGAACCAGTAAACCTTATTGGCTCCTACAGGGGAAGCGCTACGAAACTTTATGGTTGTCTCTCTTCAGTCTCCTGTACGTGGTACGAGATTGCTTCACCTTTAAACAGCAAAATCCATAATCATGGTTTACTGTGCGTGTGCGGATCCACCTTCCCTATATAAATATGTACACGGGAAGGCGTGCACTACGTCATGACAACCACAACAAAAACTTTTATTGTAACGAAGTGCTGTAACACCCAATCAGAGACTTCTTTTTATATGTCTATGGGCCAAATAAATCGTCTTCCTAGAAAAAATAAAAATGAAAAACACAAATGTCTCTCCGTTAATCAATAATTTTCATATCTAGACCTCAGCAGAATAACGAGTCAATAGACAAAATAAATATTTGAGTTAACCACTTTAGGACCGGAGGATTTTTTCTGCTTAACGTCCAGGCCACTTTTTTTCAACTTGGCACTGCGCGACTTTAACTGACATTTGCGCGGTCATGCAACGCCTTACCCAAACGAAATTTGACGTCCTTCTTTCCCCACAAACAGAGCTTTCTTTTGGTGGTATTTGATCACCTCTGTGCTTTTTATTTTTAGTGCTATTAATTAAAAAAAGACTGAAAATTTTGCGAAAAAATTGACATTTTCTACTTTGACAGTTAAAAAATATCCAATATATTTAATTTTTGTCACATATTTAGGTCAAAATGTATTTAGCTACATGTCTTTGACAAAAAAAAATTTCTCATTGAGCGTATTTTTATCCACTTTAAGACCGGAAGATTTTACCCCATTCCTGACCAGGCTATATTTTGCGATTCGGCACTGCGTTACTTTTACTGACAATTGCGCGATCATGCAACGCCGTATCCAAACGAAATTTACGTCCTTTTTTCCCCACAAACAGAGCCTTCTTTTGGTGGTATTTGATCACCTCTGCGCTTTTCATTTTTTGCGATATTAATTAAAAAATAGCGAAAATTTGGTGAACAAATTTACATTTTCTACTTTGAAAGTTAAAAAATATCCATAAATATCTATATAAAATAGATAATATAAGCAACTCAATAATACTTTAAAATCATTAATCTTCAAACAATAAATGACAAAGGTGCTTGAGTGCCAAAATGAAAGTGCATTCAAGCACCTTTGTCATTTATTGTTTGAAGATTAATGATTTTAAAGTATTATTGAGTTGCTTATATTATCTATTTTATATAGATATTTATGGTTCACCGATTTTAGAGTATCTGCGCTGATTTTTTACTTCTTCTTTTTACATTTGTTGTATGTGGTGACACTACAAAATTAGCTGCAGATTTCTGGTGCTCCATTCTTCGACCTCTGTCGCCTCCTCTTTTCCGTTTCCTTCTCTCCATTTGGTAGCGCATAGGTTTATCTTTACATATAAAAAATATCCAATATATTCAATTTTTGTCATAAAGCTAGGCCAAAATGTATTTAGCTACATGTCTTTGACAAAAAAAAAAAAATCTCAATGAGCGTATTTTTAACCGCTTTAAGACCGGAAGATTTTACTCCATTCCTGACCAGGCCATATTTTGCGACTGCGTTTAACTTTAACGGACAATTGCGCGGTCGTGGGACGCTGTACCCAAATAAAATTTATGTCCTTTTTTCCCCACAAATAGAGCTTTCTTTTGGTGGTATTTGATCACCTGTGCGATTTTTTTAATTTTTGAAAAAAAAAATATATTTTTCACGTTCTGCTATATAACATTCCCCCCCAAAAAGTTTATAAATCAAAATTTTTTTAACATTTTAGGCCAATTTTTCACATTCTTTTATATGACATTCTCAAAAAAAAAAAAAAATAATAATTAAAAATCACTATTTTTTTACATTTTAGGCCAATTTGTTTTCTGCTACATATTTTCGGTAAAACAAAAATCGCAATAAGCGTATTTTGATTGGTTTGCGCAAACGTTATTGCGTTTACTAACTACGAGAAAGATTTATGTCATTTTTATTGTTTGTTTTTTTTTTTTTTACTAGTAATGGCGGCGATCTGCGATTTTTTTTGCGGGACTGCGACATTGCGGCGGACAGATCGGACCCCTAATTGACATTTTTGACACTTTTGGGGTTACCAGTGACATTACTACAGTAATCAGTGCTAAAAATATGCACTGTTACTGTAATAATGACACTGGCAGGGAAGGGGTTAACACTGTTGGTGACCAAGGGGATAAATGTATGCCTCATGCTTACTGACGTGTGTGGGGGGAGGGGGTTGTGTGACACAGACACAGATCGCAGGTTCAGCTATGCTGAATCCTGTGATCTGTCCCTGTCTGTCACAGAGGAGATCCGCCCGCTTTGTTTACACAAGCGGGCGGATTTCCTCACTCTTTCCATGACGATCGGGGAAGAGCGGCAGTGATCACCGCCTCTCCTCCCCTGGCCCGACTCCCGCTGTGTCTAAATACAGCGGGGGCGAGCCTCTGGCGGCGCGCGCGCGCCGCCGAGAAGGGGAGGAATCCGGCTACGTAGGTCTACGTCGCTGGACCCAGCCGAGCCGCTCTGCTGCAGTAACAGCAACGTGAGTGGTCGGCAAGTGGTTAAAGGTGGAGCCTGGTTACCCTTCCTATACAGCGCCTTGAAAAAGTATTCATACCCCCTGAAATTTCCCACATTTTGTCATGTTACAACCAAAAACATAAATGTATTTTATTGGGATTTTATGTGATAGACCGACACAAAGTGGCACATAATTGTGAAGTGGAAGGAAAATGATAAATGATACAAATAAATCTGTGAAAAGTGCGGCGTGCATTCAGTGCTGGGGCAAGGTCATCTAGAGCCCAGGGTGAACATGCCCAACTGCCCCCCCCCCCAGATATGAGCATTATATGTCAGCAAAAATTACCCCAGAAAAACAATGAGCATGGATCTGCATGCTTACCCCCAAGCATACATTCCCCCTCCTCCCAGTACAGGTCACCCCCCCTGCTAAAAATCCCCCCTTTCTTGCCCCCAAATCCCCCCAAGCTCAAATGCCCCCCCCCCCCTAAAAAAGAAAATTCCCCCCTCTTAGCACAAATCCTCTATCCCTAAAACTTCTCCTCATAGTACACATCCCCTTCCCCACTTCAAATCCCCCCTGCAAACACAAATTACCCCCAAATCCTCCTTCCTAGCACAAATTTTCTTCCCCCCCTGCCCAACATAAATCCCCCTAAATCACCACTATTACCAACCCCCCAAATTCCCCTCCTAAAACAATACTTACCCTCTGCTGCCCATCAAATGCCCCCTTCCAACATAAATCTCCTCCCCCTCAATCTCTTTGTGGTGCCCCCCACCTTCTTCACATGATACCACAGTGCCCAAGGCAGCTGACCCTCCTGCCCACCCCTTGTCCCGGCCCTGCGTGCATTTGTATTCACCCCCCTGAGTCAATACTTTGTAGAACCGCCTTTCCCTGCAATTACAGCTGCAAGTCTTTTTGGGGATGTCTCTACCAGCTTTGCAAATCTAGAGAGGGACATTTCTGCCCATTCTTCTTTGTAGAATATCTCAAGCTCTGTGAGATTTGATGGATAGCGTCTGTGAACAGCAATTTTCAAGTCTTGCCACAGATTCTCAATGTGATTTAGGTCTGGACTGTGGCTGGGCCATTCTAACACATGAATATGCTTTGATGTAAACCATTCCATTGTAGCTCTGGCTGGATGTTTCGGGTCGTTGTCCTACTGGAAGGTGAACCTCCACCCCAGTCTCAAGTCTTGTGAGAAACCATTAAGACATAGTGGTACACATATATTAATAATTTCCTTTTCCCACTTTAATGAGACTTTCCCCTTTTTTATATATATATTTTTATATATATATTTTTTATATATTTTTTATAAAAAATTTTTTACATATATTTTCTATTTTTATATTTTTTATATATATTTTTATTACCAATTCCTTTATGTAGGTCCAGATTTAAAGATATGTAGTATACTCCTTTCAAGGCGATTGGAATTTTTTATGAATAATCGCCACCCCTGCCTGTAGGTCAACATTATGAATTTTATATAATTTTATATAATTTTAAAAATAAAAACTGAGTTCCCTCTTATATAGGTCCATCTGAATTAAGTCCGTTATCGGAAAATTTTACTAATTAATTAATTAAGTATCGATAAACTTTCTAAGATTCAATCTAAACATTAGACGTTTTATGTATAAAGAAATTTACCCCCGGTTAACTTAAAGAATATAATATTTCCTTGTTTTATATATACCTTCTATTTTATCCGGACCCGTAATTTTCTGCCTAGAAACTGGTTATATATGAGGTGTTTCCTTTTTTCTTATTGGCAGACGGCCCGTGTCTTTTAATCCATTTATTTTGCCTGTATCCGGGAATACATTCTTTTAACAATTCTGCCCGGTTACTGCTTACTCTCTTGATTCTATTTTTTCTATTGGATAAATGGTCCGGTCACCTTGCAACCAGCCTATACAAATAGGCAGCGGAAAGGACGCTACTCACGCACCTGATGACGTCAGCTCTGACGAAACGCGTCATGCGCGATTACGTCACTTCCGCCCTACTGCAACGCAGATCCGGTTGCTGAACCGCACAGCGTCCCGGAAGCGGCCGCCAACGAGGGATTCGCGGCCCCTACTGCTTGAATGCCCGTTGTTTTGATCATTTATGTGAGTACCCGACTTATTTTAACCTTAATAAAGCATTTACATAAACGGTACATCACTATATCGGTACTTCTTTCCTTTATCATCATCGCATACACCCAAGAGGAGATCCTACTACCCGGCAAATAAAAGGGGGTGTCCCCTCCCCCCTCCATAGGAGCCTAAAGACTACGCTGCAATAAGGCCCAATACCCCTGTAGGGGTACATACTTCCGGTGAGTGCGGGAGTGATAAGAGGGGTGCACCTGTGTGTTTCTGCCCATCACTCACCCCACTTCCTAACAAGCACCGTAAGCACCTTATTTTCACCCGGAAAATTACTGGCAAACAACTATTTCCATTGGTTTATATTTACGGATTCACTTATATAGTTAACAGATTGTGGGACTGTTTTTTCAGTTTTTTCACTGCACGAGCACTTTTCCAGGATTGCTTGTATCTATATTTATATTTATATGTACAACTGTGAATGTATTATGTTTACATATTTGTAGTTTATGTTACATCAAGCACGGCTTTATATTTATTCTGATTTTAAAACTAACAGACACTTTACCTATGCACATTGCACTATATCACTTTAAAGACAACTCCACCAATTTATTTATTTAAATTAACACCTTTACCTATTTGCACCTTTGCACACACTTTAACCGCATTCACTGTAATTATATGCTATTAGGCAGCGCCACTTTACCTCACCTTACCTATATACTCTGATATAGCCTTCTGGCCATATTTTGAGGTAGGCTGCAGCCTTTGCCAATTGTCCACAAGCGCGGATCCCCCTTTTTCTTACCCATCCTATGATAAACAGCACACTGGTTCAATGCTGGTCCAGGAGGCGGGACTTTGTTTGACAGCGGCTGGCTGGCATTTTGCATACCAGCTGTGTCACAGCGGTAGATCCACATGATGATCTGGGGTGTTCCCACTGTGAGTTCAACTTCTCCTGTTACATTCTTCATAATATAAAATAAATACAAAAACCCAGCACAGGGATGGTGGGAACCCCTCATAATGGGCACAGCAGGTGTACAGACCTGGAAACTCAGCACAGGGATGGTGGGAACCCCTCATAATGGGCACAGCAGGTGTACAGACCTGGAAACTCAGCACAGGGATGGAGGGAACCCCTCATAATGGGCACAGCAGGTGTACAGAGATCTCACCAATTATTCCCCAGACGTAACACAGAGACTGTAAGCATTTTTTTCTTTTCCAGCATTCACCAGAACCTGAAATATCAGTTTTGGGTGGGCTGTACCTCTAATATTGAACACAAGGTGACCTTTTCTCTCCAGATATTAGATATATATTTTTTTAACATGTACTCCCAATGTACTGTATATGCATCATGTGTGTTGAAAAAAAGATCTCCATCAGAAGCCCATGTAACAGGGTGACAACCAGGTGTACAATTGAGAGACAAAAGCAGAGCGTTGTCACCAAAATACAGAAAGTGGCAGGGCTGCCGACTGGGTGATACTGTGTGGGGGTCACGCAGTGCCGGGACAAGATCAACCAGTGCCCAGGGCGAAGATGGCAAACTGTGACCCCCCCCCCCCTTCATTATGTGTGATCTTATGAGGAGGAGGGGGAGAGAGAGCACAGCTTGTACCTCCTCCCGGCTCGCTTCTAGGCTCTTTGCTGCTTCTAAAGCTGGGCTGACAGAAGTAGTGATGGCGCTGTCACTATTCCTGTGAGCTTTATAGATGAAGGAACTTGTGGACCCCCCTCCCCATCCCTACAATACATGTAGCACCCAGGGCAGCTGTCCCTTCTGCCCACCCCTTGTCCTGGGACCACATGATATCTATTGGCAGCCCTATTAACTTGCCACCCTATAGCAGGAAGTGCCTGGAAAATGAACTGGCAGGATCACCAGAGATTTTTTTTAAAATAAAAAATGCAGATTTATAAATAATGAAAATTACTTTTGAAATTATAATTCTGAGGATTAATAATTCTGAAGCACCTTTGCACAGCTTTTTGAGCATTTGATGAACTTCATTATTGCATGCACATATTTATGAATTGAACTTTATTTGTGGAAGCATTTATTTATGAATTTAATTTTTTTTATTTAATTTTTTTAATTTATATATATTTGATTATATTGCTAGTTTTGCACATTTATTTATTGACCTATATATAATACGGATTCTTTTGCACTTTAAGGCTCCATTCACACCTGGGCGTTTTCAGCTCCAAAAACGCTCAAAAGAAACACTTCCAAAACGCCCAACAAGTAAAACCCCATTCATTTAAATGGCCCCTGTTCACATCTGAGCGTTTTGCAAAACGCCTGTAGCTGAAAAAAGTACATGAGCTTCTTTTTGGGCTGATTACCAGCGTTTTTGATAGATGTCAATGAAAAACGCCTGAAAAAATCGCGGTAAAATCGCGGTAAAATCGCGGTAAAAAACGCTACGCTCAAGTGTGAATGCAGCCTTAATGCTGATTCACATCTTCCTAGCACGTCCATCACTTTATTTGTGATTTATTCCATATAGCAAGCACTGTTTTATTAATTTGTTTTTAATTCCGAAGATTAATCTGTTTATTTTTTTGCCTCTTGTGGTTCCTCATCTCCCATCAATTTAGATTTTAATAAAACATTTTCATTTTCATTACATACATTATTTTACACCTAGTGATGTTATCATCAGGTCTCTGTGCTTTTCCATGCAATGCAGACGGATCATGGTTGGTGGGGGCGCCGTACATGGGGGGGGGGGCAGCAGGGCGCCGTACATGGGGGGGGCAGCAGGTCTTTGTACATGGGGGGGCAGCAGGGCGCTGTACATGGGGGGGCAGGGAGCTGTACATGGGGGGACAGCAGGGTGCTGTACATGGGGGGGGGGGGGGCAGCGGGGCGCTGTACATAGCTTACTGAAAACATCACAGCACCTCTCAAGAGCCCTCAGTCCTAATGCACGCAGTGGGAGGAGTCATGAAAATATAAAAATACCTTGATAGGCAGGGGAGGACTGGGCCAGGGGGGCAATTGCCCCCCCCCCCCCCCCCCGGGCAGCTGTAAAGGCACCGCATCTGCCACAGACATGCCTATAGGATTCCTGGTGAAGTGAAGTAAAAAGTCCCCCCCCCAGCATGGATGGTGTAAACTGTGTCTGAGCAGAGGCCAGTTCCATGCCCCACTGGAGACTCCCCCCCCCCCCCCCCCCGGCCAGCCCCAAGTTTGGCCAGTAAGTAGAGAGTACCTGGAGTGGAGCTTCAGCCTGAAATCGGGGTCAGAAGGAGGCAAGGAAGAGGGAAAGTGGGAGGAGGGCCGAGTCGGTGCACCATGGGCCTCTGGTTTGTATTTGCCCCCCTGGGCCGAAGGCTGCCAGTCAGCCCCTCTTGATAGGTGGGTGTCAGTCTGGAAGAGTGGGCGCTCCTAGGCAGGCTTTGTAGTGTCCACATGTGATGCTGAGCCTCCATGATTAAATAAAAACTGAGATTCCATGAATGAAGGGGGCGGGACAAGGACAGTCAGCAAGTGGTGGAAAGCGCTAGATGATGCTGGGCATCCTCCAGCCGGGAAATGAGACGGGGCTCCATCTGACCTGCTTCAGCTTCTAATGCACATTGTGAAAAGCTCGCAGTGTGCATGGAAATCAGAGGAAGGCATTTCGGTCAAGCAGAGGAGCCAGTACAACTGTGCAAGGGTGAAGGGGAGGTTCAAACTCCTCTATGCTGGTGCGAGCCATGCTGGGTCGTGTAGTCCCACAACCTAATGATCTAACAGTAAATAGTCAGAGGTGACTGGTATGGAGCAATCCCTGGCAGCCATCCTCTCCCCCCCCCCTCAATTTCCAGCCCTCCATATTGCCGCTTCGATTCCTGTGGTCACCAGTCAAATATTGATCTTAGATTCTGGGTTGTACATTCACCTGAATTAGCACTGTCCTGAAATAACCAGCTGCCAACTTTCTTAACCACGCCGCTTCAGGGGCAGCCAAGTCTGCTCGTTCCACGGCGTTTCTTGGAGCCGTGCCCGCCTCCCCGTTCTGCTAATGGCCACAGGAGCCTCGCACAGGAGACAGTGGGCAGCTGTCAGGGTACGGCCGCTGTGAGCACATCGGGGAGCCACCATGGAAAATATCCTGGATTAAAATTAGACTACTGTTAGGGATCCGTCCTAATAAATATTACAGGTCTGAAGACTGAGGAGGAAGGACAACGGATAAAGAGGAGCTTTCAGGAGAACACGATTGTTATAAGAGATCGGAGGAGAGCTTCTCCTCTCAACTTCACAGATTCTTCTATATATCAAAAGAATTTTCATTGTTGCCTGCATTGCATGCTTGGGGGGTTGATTTACAAAGAAAATGAACATTAATTGCCTTTTCCCTATGTTGGTTGAATGTTTTTCATTGATTAAAAAATAAAACATTTGGCCACTAGATGGCGCTATATATTATAAGGAACTGCTGTGATGCTCACTTCTATCTAGTGGCAAAATTCAGTATTTTCCCCATTCACACAGAACAAATGTACATACAATTTATCTGAAACAATGGCTAAGCAAATTCTTTATAAATCAACTCATTAATGTAATTATTAAAAAAAAAAAAAAAACAATTTGCCCTGGAAAGTGCCAATAATGAAAAAAAACAAACAAAAAACAAAGAAAAACAAAACAAAACCCAAGTGTTAGTGCCGGTTCACACTAGGGCGACCTGGTCACCCCACAGGTCGCCGCAGGTCGCCTCCCATAGGGAAGCTACGGACCCGTTCTAATAGGAGCGACAAAAGTCACTCCGACCTAGAAAAAGGGTCCGGAGCTTCTTTGGGGCGACCAGGAGGCGACCGCCATAGACTTCGATGTTATGAAGTCAGTGACGGCCGCTCCGAGGTCGCTGCGCGCTGCTCGCACCGCGACCTCGGAGGTCGCCACCCGAAGTAGCGTCGCGGTAGTGTGAACCGGCGCTTATCAGTATATTCCCTGTACCGGCAAATGTTTTTCATTGATTTAAAAAAATAAAAAATAGAGGGCGCTATGTATTATAAGGAATTCCTGTGATGCTCAGTTCTATCTAGGGGCTAAATGTAGTATTTTCCCCAATCATACAGAACAAATGTACCGTACATGCAATTTCTCTGGGTCAATAGCTCTGCAGATTCCTTATAAATCAACTCCTAATTTTATATTATATATATATATATATATATATATATATATATATATATATATATATATATATGGATGTATATATACTAATATATAAATAAATTGCATAGCATTTACCTAGTGAGGGTGTATGTACCTTTGTTTTGTGCAATGCAAAAGAAAACAAATGTTATTATGCTATTCCCTATTCTGGATGAATACTTTTTCATTGATTTAAAATGGAAATACCACATTTGGCCACTAGAAGGCGCTAAGAATTATAAGAAAGTCCTATAAAACTTGATTCTATCTAGTGGCCAAACTTGTTGTTTTAACCATTCACACAGAACAAATGTATATGCAATTTCTCTGGATCAATGGGTAAGCAAATTCTTTATATATCAACTCCTTTATTTATAAAAAAAAAAAAACTATTTGCCCAGTGAAAGTGCATGCACATCTGTTGTGTGCAAATAATGAAAAAAAAAAAAAAAACCCAAGTGTTATCAGTCTTCCCTGTTCTGGTAAATGTTTTTCATTGATTTAAAAAAAAAAATAAAAAATTGGCCTCTAGAGGGCGCTATGTATTGTAAGGAATTCCTGTGATGCTTAGTTCTATCTAGGGGCCAAATGTAGTATTTTCCCCAATCATACAGAACAAATGTACTGTACGTGCAATTTCTCTGGGCTAATAGCTATGCAGATTCCTTATAAATCAACTCAATATATATATATATATATATATATATATATATATATATACAGGGCTTTTTTTCTCAGAGAAAAGGTGCAGGAACTCCCCTTTCTAAGTTACTTTGTGTCTCCGCCCCCTACCCACCTTCGAACACTAACCCTTGGTTCCACCTCTGAACACCGACACTTGGATCCACCCCTACCCAGCTTCCAGTACAGCCCCTTTTAGAGAATATAGAGCCAAGTATAATTTTATAGTGGAATGTATGGAATTTGGTTATGATAACAAGAAATGCAATAAAATTGATCCCCCACAGCCAACAGCAATATACCCCCCCCCTCCCAGCAGCAATAGACCCCCAGCAGCAGCAAAAGATCTCCCAGCAGCCAGCATCAATAGACTCTCTAGCAGCCAGCAACAGTAGACCCCCTCCCCAAACAGTAGATCCCTTCCAGAAACAATTAACCCACAGTATCAAAAGATCCTCCACCAGCAACAATAGATTGCCATCAAAAAATAGATCCCCTCCAGCATCAGTAGACCCTCCAGCACCCCTTGCCATGGCATACATTCAGTGCTAGAGGTTCCCCCCGCGTTCCCCCGCGTTCCCGCTGAAAAAAAGCCCTGTGTATATATATATATATATATATATATATATATATATATATATATATATATATATAAATTGCATAGCAATTTGCCTAGTAAAAGTGTATAATGCAAAAAAAAAATGTTATTAGGCTATTCCCTATTCTGGATGAATACTTTTCATTGATTTAAAATGGAAATACCGCATCTGGCCACTAGAAGGCGCTAAGCATTATAAGAAAGTCCTATAAAACTTGATTCTATCTAGTGGCCAAACTTGTTGTTTTAACCATTCACACAGAACAAATGTATATGCAATTTCTCTGGGCCAATGGCTAAGCAAATTCTGCATAAACCAACTCCGTAATGTATTTATATAAAAAAAAAAAACTATTTGCCCAGTGAAAGTGCATGTACATTTTTTCTGTGCAAATAATAAAAAAAAAAAAAAAAAAAAGAAAAACAATACCCCGCCCCCAAGTGTTATCAGTTTATTTATTCCCTGTTCTGGCAAATGTTTTTCTTTCATTTAAAATGGAAAATACCACATTTGGCCACTAGATGACACTAAGTATTATAAGAATTTCCTATAGTACTTAATTCTATCTAGTGTCCAAATACAGTATTTTCCCTATTTGCACTGAACAAATGTACATGCGCTTTCTCTGGGCCAATGGACGTGAAGATTCTTTATAAATCAACTACTTAGTATATTTATTAAAAAAAAAAAATAAATAAATCAGTTTGCATATCATTTGTCCAATGGAAGTGCATGTACTGTACATTTGATCTGTGCAAATCATGCAAAAAAAAAAAAAAAACCAAAACAAATGTTATTCGGCTATTCTCTATTCTGGGCAAATGTTTTTCATTGATTTTAAATGGAAAACACATTTGGCCACTAGATGCCGCTAGGTATTATAAGAAGTTCCTATGATACTTGGTTCTATCTAGCGTCCAAATTTGTTGTTTTAACCATTCACACAGAACAAATGTACATGTAATTTCTCTGGGCCAAATTCTTTATAAATCACCCTCTTAGTGTATTTATTAAAAAAAAACTATTTGCATGTCATTTGCCCAATTAAAGTGCACATATATTTGTTCTGCAAAAATATATATATATATATATATATATATATATATATATACATATATATAACGAAAAAACAAACAAACAAATGTTATTCGGCTATTCCCTGTTGTGGGTGAATGCTTTTCATTGATTTAAAATGGAAAATAACACATTTGGCCACTAGATGGCACTAAGTATTAAAAAAAATTCCTATAGTACCTAATTCTATCTTTTGGCCAAATACAGTATTTTCCCCATTCGCACAGAAGGATTATACATGCGCTTTCTCTGGGCCAATGGCTGTGCAGATTCTTTATAAATCAACTACTTAGTGTATTAAAAAAAAAACAAAATAGTGCAAAAAACAAAAAAAACAAAACAAAACAAAAACCCAAACAAACAAATGTTATTCTGCTATTCCCTGTTGTGGGTGAATGCTTTTCATTGATTTAAAAAGGAAAATACCACATTTGACCACTAGATGGCACTAAGTATTATAAGAAATTCATATGAATTCTATCTAGTGGCCAAATACAGTATTTTCCCCATTCACACAGAACAAATGTATATGTGCTTTCTCTGGGCCAATTGCTGTGCAAATTCTTTATAAATCACTTCCTTAGTGTATTTATTAAAAAAAAGAACAATTTGCATGTCAATTGCCCAGCATGTACATTCGTTCTGTACGAATAGTGCAAAAAAAACAAAAAAAAAAACAAACAAAAAAACAAACAAATGTTATTCGACTAATCCCTGTTGTGGGTGAATGCTTTTCATTGATTTAAAATGGAAAATATCACATTTGGCCACTAGATGGCAATAAGTATTATAAGAAATTCATATGATACTTAATTCTATCTAGTGGCCAAATACGGTATTTTCCCCATTCGCACAGAACGAATGTAAATGCGCTTTCTCTGGGCCAATGGCTACGCAGATTCAACTACTTATTATATTTAAATAAAAAAAAAAAAAAAAAAAACAATTTGTGTGTAATTTGTCCAATTAAAGTGCATGTACATTTGTTCTGCGTGAATATGGCAAAAAAAAAAAACAAAAAAACAAAAAAAAAAAATGTTATTAGGCTATTCCCTGTTCTGGGCGAATGTTTTCCATTGATTTCATGGGGCCCCTAGGTAGGAAGTAAAGTCAGGGGCAGAGCCGCAGATGTCCTCACTTTACCATCAAGGATTGGGCTGGTGGTGCCCATTGGTTACACAGTTTTAGGATAACGCAGTGCACTGTAGTAGACTTTAACCACTTGAACCTTGGGTGGTTTTTCGCCCCTTCTTGACCAGGCTATTCGCCACTGCACTACTTTAACTGCCCAGTCTTGCAACACTGTACCCAAATTAAATTTATATCATCCCCCCCCCCCCCCACACACACACACACACAAATAGAGATTTATTTTGATCACCACTGGGTTTTTATTTTTTATTAAATTTAAAAAAAATATAAAAAATATGAAAAGAAAAAAAAACTAAAACTAAAAAAAAATAAAAATTTTTTTTTTGCTTTCTGCTATAAAACATATCCAAATAAAAACAATAAAGAAAATAAAAAAAACATTCCTTCGTATATTTAAGTCAAAATGTTTTCTGCTCCATGTCTTTGGTAAAAAAAAAAAAAAATCCCAATAAGTGAATATTGATTGGTTTGCCTGAAAGTTAAAGTATCTACAAACTATGGGATATATACTGTAATTTTTATTTATTTATAATTTTATATAATTAATTAATTAATTTTTTATACCGGTAATGGCAGTGATCAGCGACTTATAATGTGACGGCGATGGTGCAGTGGGAAATCTGACACTAACTGACGTTGGGTGGGAACTGATTATCTGCCACTGACATCACCAGTGACACCAATGCAGTGATCAGTGCTAATAATATGCACTGTCACTGTACTAATGACACTGGCAGGGAAGGGGATAATATCTTGAGATAATCAGCTCCGGAAGATGTAACCCCCCCCCCCTCCCCTTCATGACCAGGCCCTTTTTTTGCGTGGAATGCTCCCCACGAAACGCGTCGAGCATATTTGATGCATTCTTGCTACATTCATGCGTTTTCACATCTGGAGGATGACTTTAACCACTTCTGGACCGGGAGATTTTACCCCTTAATGACCAGGCCATTTTTTGCGATTCGGCACTGCGTTATTTTAACTGACAATTGCGCGGTCGTGCGGCGATGTACCCAAATAAAATTGATGTCCTTTTTTTCCCACAAATAGAGATTTCTTTTGGTGGTATTTGATCACCTGTGCGATTTTTATTTTTTGCGCTATAAAAAAAAGAGCGTAAATTCTGAAAAACGAAACAATATTTTTCACTTTCTGCTATATAACATTCCAAATAAAAAATACAAAAAATCTAATTTTTTCATCCTTTTAGGCCAATTCGTATTCTGCTACATATTTTTGGTAAAAAAAAAAAATCCTAATAAGTGTATATTGCAAAAGTAATGGCATCTACAAACTAGGGGAAAGATTTAGGTAATTTTTAATTATTAATGTTATGGCGGCGATCTGCGATTTTTAGCGGGACTGCGACATTGCAACTGACAGATCGGACCCCTAACTGACATTTTTGACACTTTTTTTTCGGGACCAGTGACATTACTACAGTAATCGGTGCTAAAAATATGCACTGTCGCTGTACTAATGACACTGGAAGGGAAGGGGTTAACATCAGGGACGATCAAAGGGTTAAATGTGTCCCTAGGGAGTGCTTTCTAACTGTGTGGGGGATGGGCTTGTACTGGAGGAAGACAGAGATCTTTGTTCCTTCTTGGCAGAAACATTGGATCTCCATCTTCCCCTCTCACAGTACGGCGATCTGCCTTCCTCGAGAAGAATCGCCGGGTGCTGGTGAACATCGGGTCCTTTGGATCCACTGATTGGCTTCTGCTGTGTCCAATTGCAATGGTAGTGGGTCGCCAGTGGCGCGTGTGCGCGCCCCAGACCAGGAAAAGTAAATGACGTACAGGTACGTGATTCCGCGCTGAAGGGCTGCTCTGCCGCAGTACATGTACGTGGAGCGGTCCAGAAGCGGGTAATGTGTGTATTAGGTGCTGCTTTTTACTAAAGATCTCTTTGTTACTTATCTCTGCTATACCGGAGGAAGAAGACATCAGTGGAGAAACTGGAGGAAGAAGACATCATTGGAGGCACTGGAGGAAGAAGACATCAGAGGAGGCACTGGAGGAAGAAGACATCAGTGGAGGCACTGGAGGAAGAAGACATCAGTGGAGGCACTGGAGGAAGAAGACATCAGTGGAGGCACTGGAGGAAGAAGACATCAGTGGAGGCACTGGAGGAAGAAGACATCAGTGGAGGCACTGAAGGAAGAAGACATCAGTGGAGGCACTGGAGGAAGAAGACATCAGAGGAGGCACTGGAGGAAGAAGACATCAGTGGAGGCACTGGAGGAAGAAGACATCAGTGGAGGCACTGGAGGAAGAAGACATCAGTGGAGGCACTGGAGGAAGAAGACATCAGTGGAGGCACTGGAGGAAGAAGACATCAGTGGAGGCACTGGAGGAAGAAGACATCAGTGGAGGCACTGGAGGAAGAAGACATCATTGGAGGCACTGGAGGAAGAAGACATCAGTGGAGGCACTGAAGGAAGAAGACATCAGTGGAGGCACTGGAGGAAGAAGACATCAGTGGAGGCACTGGAGGAAGAAGACATCAGTGGAGGCACTGGAGGAAGAAGACATCAGTGGAGGCACTGGAGGAAGAAGACATCATTGGAGGCACTGGAGGAAGAAGACATCAGTGGAGGAACTGGAGGAAGAAGACATCAGTGGAGGCACTGGAGGAAGAAGACATCAGTGGAGGCACTGGAGGAAGAAGACATCAGTGGAGGCACTGGAGGAAGAAGACATCAGTGGAGGCACTGGAGGAAGAAGACATCAGTGGAGGCACTGGAGGAAGAAGACATCAGTGGAGGCACTGGAGGAAGAAGACATCATTGGAGGCACTGGAGGAAGAAGACATCAGTGGAGGCACTGAAGGAAGAAGACATCAGTGGAGGCACTGGAGGAAGAAGACATCAGTGGAGGCACTGGAGGAAGAAGACATCAGTGGAGGCACTGGAGGAAGAAGACATCAGTGGAGGCACTGGAGGAAGAAGACATCATTGGAGGCACTGGAGGAAGAAGACATCAGTGGAGGAACTGGAGGAAGAAGACATCAGTGGAGGAACTGGAGGAAGAAGACATCAGTGGAGGCACTGGAGGAAGAAGACATCAGTGGAGGCACTGGAGGAAGAAGACATCAGTGGAGGCACTGGAGGAAGAAGACATCAGTGGAGGCACTGGAGGAAGAAGACATCAGTGGAGGCACTGGAGGAAGAAGACAACAGTGGAGGCACTGGAGGAAGAAGACATCAGTGGAGGCACTGGAGGAAGAAGACATCAGTGGAGGCACTGGAGGAAGAAGACATCAGTGGAGGCACTGGAGGAAGGAGACATCCGTGGAGGCACTGGCAGAAGAAGACATCAGTTGAGGCACTGAAGGACGAAGACATCCGTGGAGGCACTGGAGGAAGAAGACATCAGTGGAGGCACTGGAGGAAGAAGAAATCATTGGAGGCACTGGAGGAAGAAGACATCCGTGGAGGCACTGGAGGAAGAAGACATCAGTGGAGGCACTGGAGGAAGAAGACATCAGTGGAGGCACTGGAGGAAGAAGACATCAGTGGAGGCACTGGAAGAAGAAGACATCATTGGAGGCACTGGAGGAAGAAGACATCAGTGGAGGAACTGGAGGAAGAAGACATCAGTGGAGGAACTGGAGGAAGAAGACATCAGTGGAGGCACTGGAGGAAGAAGACATCAGTGGAGGCACTGGAGGAAGAAGACATCAGTGGAGGCACTGGAGGAAGAAGACATCAGTGGAGGCACTGGAGGAAGAAGACAACAGTGGAGGCACTGGAGGAAGAAGACATCAGTGGAGGCACTGGAGGAAGAAGACATCAGTGGAGGCACTGGAGGAAGAAGACATCAGTGGAGGCACTGGAGGAAGAAGACATCAGTGGAGGCACTGGAGGAAGAAGACATCAGTGGAGGCACTGGAGGAAGAAGACATCAGTGGAGGCACTGGAGGAAGAAGACATCAGTGGAGGCACTGGAGGAAGAAGACATCCGTGGAGGCACTGGCAGAAGAAGACATCAGTGGAGGCACTGAAGGACGAAGACATCCGTGGAGGCACTGGAGGAAGAAGACATCAGTGGAGGCACTGGAGGAAGAAGACATCAGTGGAGGCACTGGAGGAAGAAGACATCAGTGGAGCACTAAAGAAAGAAGACATCAGTGGAGGCACTGGAGGAAGAAGACATCAGTGGAGGCACTGGAGGAAGAAGACATCAGCGGAGGCACTGGAGGAAGAAGACATCAGTGGAGGCACTGGAGGAAGAAGACATCCGTGGAGGCACTGGCAGAAGAAGACATCCGTGGAGGCACTGGCAGAAGAAGACATCAGTGGAGGCACTGGAGGAAGAAGACATCAGTGGAGCACTGAAGAAAGAAGACATCAGTGGAGGCACTGGAGGAAGAAGACATCAGTGGAGGCACTGGAGGAAGAAGACATCAGTGGAGGCACTGGAGGAAGAAGACATCAGTGGAGGCACTGGAGGAAGAAGACATCAGTGGAGGCACTGGAGGAAGAAGACACATTGGAGCTACGACCGGGGGCATTCTTCATTTTTATACATGCATAAGGGGGGGTTCCAGATTCCGATAAACCCTCTGCCTGCAGCTCCTCACAACCACCACCCAGATTTGTTGGGAAGGGGCCATTGTCCCTATCAACAGAACCCCCCACCCCAAAGCACCCCCCCATGTTGAGGGCATGTGGCATTCTCTCGCCCCCCCCCTTTTTCCTGACCTGCTGGGCTGCATGTTCTCGGGATCTTCGGTCTGGTATGGATTTTAAAGGGGAAATCCCACACCAAAAAGATAAATAAATAAATGACGTGGGGTTCTCCCACAATCCTTACCAGACCCTTATCCAAGCATGCAGCTGGCAGGTCAGGAAATGGGGGGGGGGGGGGCCTAGCAAACAACCCCCCCCCCCCTCCTGGACCATAACAGGCCACAAGCCCTCAACATGGGGGTGTGGGTGCTTTGGAGCATTCCCCCACCCTAAAACACCTTGTCCTCATGTTGATGGGGACAAGGGCCCCTTCCCGACAACCACGGGCAGTGGTTGTGGGGGTCTGTGGATGGAGGGCTTATTAGAATCTGGAAGCCCCTGGATCTCAAGACCCCCTATGGTCCCAGTCGTGAATCATGGGCCGGGACCTGCTGACAGACTCCCGCTGGTGGGTGCTGGCGGGGGTGTCCTTAACCTAGAAATGGGCAGCGACGTACAGGTACGTTGCTATGCCATTACAGGCTGCCCATCCACGGTACATTGCAGAGGGGTGGTCCGCAAGTGGTTAAAGGCATACTCATAAAAAAAGAAAATGTTTAATGAGATGCTGGGAAAATCATCGTCGGCGGGCGGGCGGGCGGGTGGCGTGCACGTGCACCATGTACCCAGAAGAGGCCAGGTACGCACAGGAGCCTTCCATCCGCAGTACAATGGAGAGGTTAATGATTATAATATAAGACAAAATATTCAAATTCTTTCATGAGCCCGATTTTCTATAAACATCACATGTTAGGACTGGTTCACACTGGTACGCCATGCGATCCAACTTCGAGAGCACAAGTCGCATGACATGTCAAAATCAATGGTTCCCTAGGAGAGCTGCCTTAACTGGTCCGACTTTGGGAAAGGTTCCTGCACTAATTTGGTCCAACTTGGGCATGATTTCTGCCCATTGATTTAAATGTAAGTCGCATCCAAGTTGGATCATTATCCTAACTGATGCGACTCTTGGCATGTGATTTGTGCTCTGAGGATCTTCAGGTATGGTTTGGTTTCTAAGGGGGAAACTCCACAAAAGAAATACCTGGTTTCCCCCACAAAATCCATACTAGACCCTAATCCGAGCATGTAACCTGGTGGTGGGGTGAGCATGCAACCTTAAGGGGTGGGGGTGAGTGAGTCAGCGCCCCCCCTCCTGGACCATAACAGGCCACAAGCCCTCAACATGGGGGTGTGGGTGTGTTGGAGCACCCCCCCCCCACCCTAAAGCACCTTGTCCTCATGTTGATGGGGACAAGGGCCCCTTCCGGACAACCACGGGCAGTGGTTGTGGGGGTCTGTGGGCGGAGGGCTTATTAGAATTCTTAAAGGGGGCCCCTGGATCTCAGGACCCCCCTATTTTAATAAGTATGGGGTACGTTATACCCCTACCCATTCACCCAAAAAAAAGCAGTGTGGTGTCACAAAAAACAAGAGATGGTTTTTGACAAGGTTGTGAGGGTCTGCGGTCGGGGGGCTTATCAGAATCTGAAAGCCCCTTTTAAGAAAGGGGGCCCACAAGTCCAGGACCCCTCTATGTGAATAAGTATGGGGTACGTTGTACCCCTATCCATTCACCCCAAAAAAAAGCAGTGTGGTGTTACAAAAACAAGAGATGGTTTTTGATAAGTCCTTTATTAAAAATGAAGAATGCTCCAACCTGCCTTCTTTCTCAGGTACTGCCACCGATGACTTCTTTCTTCGGTCTTCTCGTGACATCACCGGATGGCCACGCTCCATGGCTATATAAGAGCTGGCACTCTGGCAGACACTGGAGCTGACACAATGGCAGGAACCAGCATTGGAGGAGGACCTTTTTTTTATTTTTAGCGGGGTGCTGGCGGCGCCAGAGGAAGAAGACATCAGCGGAAGGAGAAGACATCACCAGAGGGGGAAGATCACAGGAAGAAGACATCAGTGGAGGGAGAAGACATCACCGGAGGGAGAAGACCGGAGTAAGAAGACTTCAGTGGAGAGAGAACATCAGCAGAGTAAGAAGATGACCGAAGGAAGAAGACATCGGCGGAGAAGACATCACTGAAGGGAGAAGACCGGAGGAAGAAGACTTCAGTGGAGGGAGAACATCAGCAGAGTAAGAAGAAGAGCAGAGGAAAAGATGTCAGTAGAGGGAGAAGACATCAGCAGAGTAAGGAGACCGGAGGAAGAAGACATCGGTGGCGGTACCGGAGAAAGAAGACATGTTGGAGCTACAACTGGGGACCTTCTGCATTTTAATACATATATAAGGGAAGGCTGGGATCTGGGGGCCCCCTTTCTGAAAGGAGGCTTCCAGATTCCAATAAGCCCTCTGCCCTCAGACCCCCACAACCAACGCCTAGGGTTTTCGGAAAGAGGCCCTTGTCCCCATCAACAGAACCCATCCAACCCCAAAGCACCCCATCATGTTGAGGGCATGTGGCGCTCACTTTTCCCACCTTTTCTGACCTGCCAGGTTGCATGCTCAGATAAGGGTCTTTTTTTTGCGTGGGGCTTCCCCTCAAAATTCATACCAGACTGAAGGGTCTGTATCGTCTTGGGGGGATCCCACGACGTTTTCTTTTAAATTTTGGCGTGAGGTTTCTTCTATACCAGAAGCAAAGGAAATGTTTTGATTGGTCAAAGGACAAGTTGCAATCATCTCAAAGTCGAATCAAAGTCAGATCCTGTTCATTGAAGTTGCATGTAAAAGTTGGACTTGAAGTCGCAGGCCAAAGTTGGGTCGGAATTGTGCCTTACAATGAATTTGTGGGACATGAATGGAGATTCCTGTGTTGTGGAGGAGGCCAAAAAAATGTGGAACGATTGCTCCACAACACAGACGCGAACGCGTTGACCCAGAACAAGCTGAAAGAAAATTCTGTCTTTGACCTCGCTCTGGGTGTGTAAATTTTTTTTTTTTTTTCGTTTACAAACTTTTATTGAAAGAAATAAGAAAGTAAAACAAAGTACAATCATACATGTGTACAAAAATAGACATATATAGGTCATAAAAAAAGTACAAAAGTACAACAAAATATGATGAAGCTTCCGTGTTAGAGAACAAACGTCTCGGAGAGGACATCTTCAGACTGAAAAGTTAAAATCAATTAAGATGAGCAATAAAATTTCCAACAAAGCATGAAAAAATCAAAATAAAAGGGGTAAGTAGCAGATCTTCCAGACTGTCATTGGATGCCCCACGTGAGTTCCAACCAAAGTGAATAGGATACATCGGTAAGTCAATGAAAAAGGTTGCCATGTTCAAACCAGGGGTCCCATTTATTATCAACCCCTTTAACCACTTGACCACCGGAGGATTTTGCTGTCTTACGTCCAGGCCACTTTTTGCGATTTGGCGCTGTGCAACTTTAACTGACAATTGCGCGGTCGTGCGACGTAGTACCCAAACGAAATTTACGTCCTTTTTTTCCCACAAACAGAGCTTTCTTTTGGTGGTATTTGATCACCTGTGCGATTTTTACTTTTTGCGCTATAAACAAAAAAAGAGCGTAAATTTTGAAAAAACAACAATATTTTTCACATTTTTTTATATGAAATTCCCCCCAAAAAAATGTAAAAATCTAATTTTTTTTAAATTTTTGGCCAATTTGTTTTCTGCGACCTATGTTTGGTAAAAAAATTTACAATAAGCGTATTTTGATTGGTTTGCGCAAAAGTTATTGCGTTTACTAACTAAGGGAAAGATTTCTGTCATTTTTGGTGGGTTTTTTTTAACGCGTAATGGCGGCGATCTGCAATTTTTTTGCGGGACTGCGACATTGCGGCGGACAGATCGGACCCTTGACTGACATTTTTGACACTTTTGGGGGTACCAGTGACATTACTGCAGTAATCAGTGCTATATATATATGCACTGTTACTGTAAAAATGACACTGGCAGGAAAGGGGTTAATTTTATTGGAGAGGGAGGGGTTAATGTATGCCTGGTGCTTACTGACGTGTGTGGGGGGAGGTGACTGAGTGACACAAGGACAGATCGCAGGTTGAGCTATGCTGAACCCTGCAATCTGTCACTGCCTGTCACTTAGGAGATCCGCCCGCTTGTGTTTACACAAGCAGGCGGATCTCCACACTAGATCCCCGACGATCGGGGAAGAGCGGCGGCGATCGCTCCTCCCATGGCCCGACTCCCGCTGTGACTGAATACAGCGAGAGCGAGCCTGCGGCGGCGTGCGCGAGCCTCCGGCGGCGTGCGCGCGCCGCCGAGAAAGGGGAGTGTCTGACGACGTAGTACTACGTCGTCAGACGATAATGAGCCACTCTGCCGCAGTAATATTACTGTAGGCAGACGTAAAGTGGTTAATAGCCGGCACTTTCACCCTCTTCCTTCCCAGGCCAATTTTCAGCTTTCAGCGCTGTCACGCTTTGAATGACAATTACTCAGCACAGAGGAACACGCAATGATTTCTTCAGAATAACAAAATCGGTATTACACTAAGTCTGTGTCATCTGCTTTTGTCTACGGTTAACATCTCTGGGGGTCCCGGCCATCCATCTCCAAGGTCTATTTTCACCCCATGATTAACCACTTGCCGACCGCTCACAGTAATATTACTGCGGCAGGTCGGCCCCCCTGGGTCCAGCGACGTACACCTACTTCGCTGGACTCCTTGTGGTCTCGGCGGCGCACGCGCGCCGCCGGAGGCTCGCTCCCGCTGTGTTTAGACACAGCGGGAGTCGGGCCGGAGGAGGAGAGGCGGCGATCACCGCCTCTCTTCCCTGATTGTCAGGGAAAGTTTGAGAAGATCCGTCTGCTTGTGTAAACAAAGCAGGCGGATCTTCTCGTGACAGGCAGGGACAGATCACAGGATTCAGCATAGCTGAACCTGCGATCTCTGTCTGTGTCACAGAACCCCCTCCCCCCACACACGTCAGTAAGCATGAGACATACATTTAACCCCTTGATCACCAACAGTGACGTCACCCGCTGCTGCTGCTGTTGCCTCGAGCTCTTGTGGTGGCTTGTGGAGCCCACAACGCTGAGTTTTACCGATGTGCCTGTTTATGTCTTCCCCAATGTAAGTGCATATCTTCTATTAAAGACGTTTAGTATTAGCAGTGTGCACTTAGAGGCTCCTGTTTCTTTTTTATGTCCATATCCTTTGGAACACCTGTGAATATCATTACCTGGGCCATATGTCCATGAGCGGTACCTGGTCCTGCATTACCTTTAGATGTATGTTCGTGAACCTGAAGCCGATGGTCTGATGTGATATTGATTGTGATTTTTGACCTCTGGTGACACAGTGGTCAAAATATAAGGTGAGGGCATATGTGTGTTATCTGGTGGAGGGAGTTCACTGTGTGGAGCCGTCATTTTCTACATCTTCTTTCAACACAGATTGGACTTAAGGACTGATCTCTCCATTCTTTGGGACTTTTAGTTATTTTCATCATCATTATTATGATTAGTTAGAGGATTTGCGCTGCACCAATTTTGTCTGATATATTTTTCTGGGATTTATGCTGTGTATCCTGGGTCGGTGTTCAGCTGACATTTCCATTCATATTGAGTACACTTACCTGTTTGCGCTGATTTTTTTTCCGTTTATATATAGTGTTAACCCCTTCCCTGGCTCTGATTGCCGTCTGACACCTGCGATCGCTCCCCGCTGAGAGAGAAGAACGGTCGGATGTCGTAAACACAGCCGACTGTTCTTCTCTCTGGAATGATCACAGAGCTCCTGTGAACCTTCTATATAGGATCACATGTCTCTATGGTCATTTCACACGCCCCCCCCCCGGTTAGAATCACTCCCCTAGGCTCACATTTAACCCATTGATCACCCATACGGTTAACCCCTTCCCTGCCAGTGTCATTATTACAGTAACAGTGCATATTTTTAGCACTGATTACTGTAGTAATGTCACTGGTCCCCCTCAAAAGTGTCAAAAATGTCAGTTAGGGGTCCGATCTGTCCACTGCATGTATGTCGCAGTCCCGCTAAAAATCGCAGATCGCCGCCATTACTAGTAAAAAAAAAAAAAAAATTACATACATCTTTCCCGTAGTTAGTAAACCCAATAACTGTTGTGCAAACCAATCAAAATACGCTTATTGCGATTTTTTTTACCAAAAATATGTAGCAGTAAACAAATTGGCCTAAAATGTTAAAAAATTTTGATTTCTAAATTTTTTTAAAATATGTTATATAGCAGAGGGACATACTAAAACATTTAATGTAAAAATGGCTTAATGTAGCTCAATGTGTAATAAAGTGCCTAAACCATAATCAATTGCCCTGAAACTTTGCACAGACTAAATTTTTAACTTTCCTAATAAATCCTAGAAGTTTCATGTATTTTGGTCTTCCAGGAGGCAAACTAGGGACATTAAGCTTGTTTTTTGGGGAGCTTAATGTGGCTTAACGTACAAAAAAGAGCTTAGATGTTAACCAATTTCCCCCAAACTTCACACAATAGAAGACTCTATAGATGCTAAGATAGTCTGACAATTTTAGCTCATTTGGTAAATTAAACAAAAAGTTATTGACATTAAGCTATTTTTTTACAATACTAAAACGTTTAATGTCCACAGCTTAATGTGAAAAGAGCTTAAAGTACCAAAATGTGCCTAAACCTCAACCAATTGTCTTGAAACTTTGCACAGCCCAAGTTCTGCACTTCCCTAAGCTATCCTGGAGGTTTCATCGATTTTGGTCTCCCACATGGAAAACTGGGGACATTAAGCTCTTTTTTTGGGGAGCTTAATGTGGCTTAACGATGAAACCTCCAGGATAGCTTTGGGAAGTGCAGAACTTGGGCTGTGCAAAGTTTTAAGACAATTGGTTGAGGTTTAGGCACATTTTGGTACGTTAAGCTCTTTTCATATTAAGCTGTGGACATTAAACATTTTAGTATTGCAAAAAAATAGCTTAATGTCAATAACTTTTTGTTTGATTTACCAAATGAGCTAAAATTTTCAGACTATCTTAGCATCTATAGAGTCTTCTATTGTGTGAAGTTTGGGGGAAATCTAAGCACTTTTTTGTACGTTAAGCCACATTAAGCTCCCAAAAAACAAGCTTAATGTCCCTTGTTTGCCTCCTGGAAAACCAAAATACATGAAACTTCTAGGATTTATTAGGAAAGTTAAAAACTTAGTCTGTGCAAAGTTTCAGGGCAATTGATTTTGGTTTAGGCACTTTATTACACATTAAGCTACATTAAGCCATTTTCACATTAAATGTTTTAGTATGTCCCTATAGCAGAATGTGAAGAATTATTTTTCAAAATTGTCGCTCTTTTTTTGTTTATAGCGCAAAAAATAAAAATCACAGGTGATCAAATACCACCGAAAGAAAGCTCTATTTGTGGGAAAAAAGAACATTAATGTTTTTTGGGTACAGCGTCGCACGACCGCACAATTGTCTGTTAAAATAATGCAGTGCCGAATTGCAAAATAGGGCCTGGTCATTAAGGGGGAAAATCTTCCGGTCTTAGAGTGGTTAATCAGGAAACTTTTAATGAACGTTTTACATTTACCCCTTACAGGCAGTAGTTGGAAAGGTCCAAGAAGATGAAGGTCCAAGCTGTGTCAAACTTATTATATAACTGAATAGCTGGAGAGATCAGATTACACAGACCGAATGATTCTCCTAGCAGAGACAGGGCCTCAGTTTATTAATCTGTAGACATTTTGCTTTTGCTTTAAAAAACAAAAATGTTACAAATTTGATACATAGCTGACTTTTTCCAATGTTCCAGACTTCCTTTAATACTTTACCGAACCAGATACGGATCTTTGACGAATTTTAAAATTAATTATAGTAAATCAGAGGCGATGGGGGTGGGCTCGACTGCGTCATCCTTTCGAACGTTACAAGCAAACTTTGGCTTCCGATGGACCAATAGAGCTCTACGTTACCTTGGTACTTACATTCCATCTTGTGTAGCTAGGACGTATGAGTTGAACTTTCCTCCTTTGATAGCGGAGACACGTGTGCTGTTGGAAAAATGGTACTCGGGCCTCCACTCGTGGTTCGGTAGGTGTAACCTAATAAAGATGAACATTTTGCCTAAACATGTCTATCTGATTAGAGCTCTACCGATTAAACTACCTGCCCGATATTTTCACTTGATCCATGCTCTTTTTATCAAATTTGTTTGGGCAAAGAAAAAACCTCGCCTGGCGCGGAAGCAATTAACTTGGCCAAAAAAGTACGGAGGCTTAGCCCTCCCGGACTTGCAAAAATATTTTCAGGCAGCCCACTTGAGTAGGGTGGTAGATTGGTGTAGACATCAAACATTTAAATTATGGACTAATGTAGAGCAGGCACAAACAAATATCCCCCTCAGAGGAGCACTTTGGTGTTATGCAGACTTACCTTCACAACTGAGACTACATCCTCTTATAGGCACCACGCTGCGTATAGGCCACCTGGTTAATAGGAGATACTCTATCATCCCCCCCAGTTCTCCACTGCTCCCGGTGATTGGCAACCCTCGATTTAAACCTGGATTCTCATCTCCAGACTTACGCGCGCTAGGCAAAACCGGGGGAGCTCGAGTTGAGCAATTTTTGATAGCAGGTAATTGGCCGACATTAACGACTTTAATGAACCAGGAGGGCGACTTTAAGTTAACCTTTTGGTCGGCTATACAATTGCACCACTTTCTGAGTGCCCTGTCAAATCCGACAGAATACTCAAGGAGTCTGTCTAAATTTGAGGGATACTGTCGAGGAGAAGGAGTGTTAATACACACACTCTCCCTACTATACAACCTATTAATATCACCACCGGACAACCCCGACCTGTCTTGGTTGACTAAATGGGCAAATGATCTAAACTGCATCTTCACAGCATCACAAAAACAGAAGATGCTCTCGCTAGTTTTTGAAACATCTATTTGTACTAAAACTCAGGAGACTAATTTTAAGATACTGACCAGATGGTACTATACACCCTATAAACTCCATAAGATATTTCCAGGTACATCAGCGAATTGCTGGAGATGTGGAGGAGAAGATGCAGGTATGTTTCATATTTTTTGGTCCTGCCCGAAACTCTTGAGATATTGGACTGAGGTGAAAACCCTTGTCCAAAAATTTACGGAATACACTATTTATGAAGATCCTGCTTTTTTCTTGTTTCATCTGTCAGATATTCCCACACAGAGATATGTGAAGTCAGTGGTGAGACATTTGGTAAACGGGGCAAAGGCCTGTATCCCCGCGTTATGGAAAAACCCGCATCCCCCGACAATAAGAGATTGGTTACACAGGGTAGAGGCGATTAATAGAATGGAAGACCTAGTTTTGACATCACAGTGTAAACGTGGGTTATATATGGAGACCTGGGAGCTTTGGAATACTTTTATTTTGTCAGAAGAGGGGACTAGGCTGCTGCAGACATAGATGGAGAGAGAGAGGTGATCTGGGGGCTTGGGGAGGTGTAGGGGAGGAGGGGGAGACCTTAGGGAGGGATTTGGAGAGAGGGAGCTTTCCCCCTGTTTGTCTTTACCCCTTTCCTCCCTCCCCTCCCTCCTTTTTTTTTTTTTTTTTTTTTTTTTTTTTCTTTTTTTTCTCTTTTTTTTTTGGTGTTTTGGCGCTTGTTATTTGGTTTGTGTCTAGAGACTGAGAGTAGATTAGCCTAATGTTTGAAGTGATCATAGATGATGGGAAAGATATATAGATTTAATAATTTAAGAGATCTCTTTGAAGAGACATACAGTTGATGTGATAGGACTGGAATGACCTCTTATGTATGTAACAGTCGCAACTCTGTATAATTGGTTTGTATTGTAATATTGTTTTTCTGTGTTTGAAAATAAAATAAAAGATATATTTGAAAAAAAAAATACTTTACCGTTCTCCTAGTAGTGAATCTTCCATCAATATCTGCAATGTCCCCAAAAGCAGTTCAGCTACTCGGCCAATTAGTCAATCATGGTTTTACTGTAATTTCTCTATTATTTTTTCCATGTGCCGCTAATTCTGGATAATCGTCATACGGAATGTTGAATCTGTGTCAGGTGAAAAAAAAAAAAAAGAAATCTTCAGAAGAAAAATAAACCTTTTTATTTACAATTAATCCCTCACTGTCAGCGTCCCGTCACTTTGCGGAATACCTTGTGTTTTTAGAGATTCCACTTAATGTTTATTAAAGACTAGGCGCCCAATCAGAAGTCCTGCCTCATAATCACAGCAACCCGAATCATCGCTTAAAATGTCAATCTATATAAGCAATGCAAATGTTCTCAGAGGAGATCAGAGGACAGGAAGGAAAGGGGGGTAAAACGTTACTAGAGAGATCTGTGTAAATGGAGCAGTTTATACGGAAAGTATGGAATTCTGTACAGAAGCAATCAATGTAGAATTAATGTGTAGACTAATATTTGAGGTTTCCAGATACCCATCCAAGGGCCAAGCAACTTAGTACTGCGTGTAAGAGGGGGTTAGTTTCACTTTTAGTGTGGGTGTCTACCCTGTCCCCAATCTTTCCTTTACCCTTCCCTTTCCTTTCTTTTCCTTTCCTTTCCTTTCCTCTTTCCCTTTTTCCTTTCCATTCCTTTCCTTTTTCCCTTTTTCATTTCCTTTCATTTCCCTTCCTTTCCTTTTTCCTTTCCCTTTCCCCTGTCCTTTCCATTCCTTTTCTTTCCTCTCATTTCCTTTCCTTTTCTCTTTCCCTTTCCCTTCTCCTTTCCTTTCCTTTTTTTTTTCCTTTCCTTTTATTTCCTTTCATTTCCCTTCCTTTTCTTTCCCTTACTTTTCTCTTTTCCCTTTTGCTTTCCTTTCCTTTTTTTCCCCCCTTTTTCTCTTTTTCCTTTGCTTTCATTTCCCTTGTTTTCCTTTCATTTCCCTTCCTTTTCTTTTCTCTTTCTCTTTCCCTTTCCCTTCTCCTTTCCTTTCATTTCCCTTTCTTTTCTTTCCCTTACCTTTATCTTTTCCCTTTTCCTTTTCCTTTCATTTCCCTTCCTTTCCTTTCCTTTCCTTCCCTTTCCTTTTCTTTCCTTTCCTCTTTTTCCTTTCCCTTTCTTTCATTTCCCTTTCTTTTCTTTTCTTTTCTTTTATTTCCTTTCCTTTTCTCTTTTTCCTTTCCTTTTCTTTTATTTCCTTTTCTTTTCTTTCATTTTCTCTTTTTCCTTTCCTTTTTTCCTTTTCCTTTCCTTTCCTTTCCCTTTCTTTTCTTTCCTTTTCTCTTTGTCTTTTTCCTTTCCTTTACTTTTCTTTCCTTTCCTTTTCTTTCCTCTCATTTCTTTTTCCCTTCCTTTCCTTTTCTCTTTCCCTTTCCTTTTCCCTTCTCCCTGTCCTTTTTTCTTTTTCCTTTCCTTTTATTTCCCTTCCTTTTCTTTCCCTTACTTTTCTCTTTTCCCTTTTCATTTCCTTTCCTTTTTTTCCCTTTTCTCTTTTTCCTTTCCGTTTCATTTCCCTTCCTTTCCTTTGCTTTCCTTCCCTTTCCTTTTCTTTTCTTTCCTTTTCTCTTTTTTCCTTTCCTTTCCTTTCCTTTCCTTTTCTTTTATTTCCTTTTCTTTCCTTTCCTTTTCTCTTTTTTCCTTTCCTTTCCTTTTCTTTTATTTCATTTCCTTTCCTTTTCCTTTCCTTTCCTTTAATTTCCCTTCCTTTCCTTTTCTCTTTTTCCTTTCCTTTCCTTCTCTTTCCTTTTCTATTTTTCCTATCCTTTCCTTTTCTTTTCTTTTCTTTCCTTTTCTCTTTTTCCTTTCTTTTCCTTTTCTTTTCTTTTCTTTCCTTTTCTCTTTTTCCTTTCCTTTCCTTTCCTTTCCTTTCCTTTCCTTTCCATTCCTTTCCTTTTCTTTCCTTTCCTTTTCTCTTTTTTCCTTTCCTTTCCTTTTCTTTTATTTCATTTTCTTTCCTTTCCTTTTCCGTTCCTTTCCTTTAATTTCCCTTCCTTTCCTTTTCTCTTTTTCCTTTCCTTTCCTGTCCTTTAATTTCCCTTCCTTTCCTTTCCTTTTCTCTTTTTCCTTTCCTTTCCTTCTCTTTCCTTTTCTATTTTTCCTATCCTTTCCTTTTCTTTTCTTTTCTTTCCTTTTCTCTTTTTCCTATCCTTTCCTTTTCTTTTCTTTCCTTTTCTCTTTTTCCTTTCCTTTTCTTTTCTTTTCTTTTCTTTCCTTTTCTCTTTTTCCTTTCCTTTCCTTTCCTTTCCTTTCCTTTCCATTCCTTTCCTTTTCTTTTCTTTCCTTTTCTCTTTTTCCTTTCCTTTCCTTTTCTTTCATTTCCTTGCCTTTCCTTTTCTTTCCTTTTCCCTTTTCCTTTCCTTTGCTTTCCTTTTCTTTTATTTCCTTTTCTTTCCCCTTTTCCTTTCCTTTGCTTTCCTTTCCTTTTCTTTTATTTCCTTTTCTTTCCCCTTTTCCTTTCCTTTCCTTTTCTTTCCTTTTCTCTTTTCCCTTTCCTTTCCTTTCCTTTCCGTTCCCTTCCCCTTTAGACAAGGAACACGTCAAAGGTCGGTCACAGGTTGGGATCAAGTGGAAGTGCAGTCGAGGAACAATTTGTACCAAAGATACAGATGGCAGCAGAAGAGATAAAAGTGAGATTTTGGCTGGAGAGAGCATAATATTCTGGCATATCGAGAGCAAAAAACAAAAAACAAAAGTTGGGACTTTATATGAGGCACTGCCCGTCTATGGCTAGATGCATCCATCCATATTCATACAGAAGCAAGGGGGAAGGGAATAAAAAGGGTAAAAGGGTACAAAGGGCAATTGGCATAGTAAATAGGGTAATACATGATAAAATCCATAACATAATATTAATAGGTACAACAGCCAATTGCCAGGCATTGCTTTGTTTAGCATTGCATTGTTTAGCAATGCCTGGCAATTGGCTGTTGTACCTATTAATATTATGTTATGGATTTTATCATATATTACCCTATTTACTATGCCAATTGCCCTTTGTACCCCTTTTACCCTTTTAATTCCCTTCCCCCTTGCTTCTATAATATTCTGGCAAACAGGAAGTGCAAAGTTCAAGGGAGGAGCAAAGAGTACAAGGTTCACCAGAAACAAGGTTCCAGACAAGATTGTCCGGGAAATTGTCCAACGTGGATGAGAACAGTGAGGACTACAGAGCTGCTAGGTGTCGTCACTGTATTTGCCCCTCCCCTACGTGTGTCGACACCAGTTCACGTGTCTTTCTCAGGGAGAGTCAGGAGCCTGGAGTGTGTGCTAGTGGCTTATGCATACAACCGAGACCATCAGTGAGGAGTCATATATGTGTATAGACTGGTGTGCTGTTTAAGAGGAAGTTTGCTGTTCATAGGCAAAGACATGCTTCTGTGAAATCCCGCAGAGACTTGGCTAATGCGCATACGCGCACCCTTGCGAACGTTCGAATGCAAGCACGCAACGTGTGACAAATGCTGGTGCCAAATGGGCTATTTAAACCCAGCCTTGGCTCAGCTCCAGTGCTGCTTTGTCTTCAGCCTTTGTTGACCTGTACCTGCAACCTGTATCCTGTTTACCAGCTCCAGACTCGGCTTGTCCTGACCATCCTCTGCTCTCCGCCTGTACCGACCCCGGCTTGTCCTTTGACCTCCGCTCCAGTCTGCTCCTTCTGGCTCCTGCATTACCGTTTGGCTTCTGACCCGGCTTGTCTCACTACGCTGCTGTCTTCTCCAGATCCGATCACCTGCCCAGGGAAGGTTCTGTCAGCCTACCCTGCTATCCTGACTCCTGCCTCAAGCACCTGCTGCCTGCACACCTTCTTATCCACTGGATCTACCTGGCTATCCCTGTCCGTGGACACCGGCCTGCTTCCAGCTTACATCAGGCACTCGTGCTACTCTACACTCCGGCGCCTCCTGTCTGCTCTATCAGGGGCCCTGAGTCAGAGGCGTAAGAGAGGCCTTCTTTACCGTTTCAGGCTCACCTTATGGTACGTGATAGCTGGAAGTACCAGTAATTTGTGAGTACCTAGCATTTATTTTAGAATAAAGAGATTGTTTGTTTTTAAAAGGTTTAGGCACTATTGCGTTTTTTTCCCTTATGGTACCTCGAGTGGGGGTGATGTAAAAAGAGCAATCATTGACAGAGGTGTCTTCTGGCCAAGCTTAATTGCAAGGTCACATTGCTGAAGGTGAGAGTTTAACTGAATGGGGGGATTTGTTATATTGGAACACCCACAAAGGGAGAAGGATTGAGTATTTTTGATTGAAGAAGAAGACTGGTGACTGGGATATTTTTCACAGTTATAAACTACACTGTTGTGGGTTATTTTTAAGTATTTTTATTCTAATTTTATTTTCATTTTAATTGATCCCCGCATGTATTTATTTAGCACTGGTTAAGCATGATGTTTTTATGATTTATAACAATTGGGATTGAAGTCAACCTTCATGTAAAGGTCTAATTTTAATTACACTTTTATTTTTTATTATTAGATTGTTTCAGTTTTGGTTGAAGCGCAACACATTTTCCTATTTCAGCCATGCCTTTGCACTTGGTTGCCAGATTTTTGTGCTCCCTTCAGCTCTTGTCACTCCTGTTGCCTCTGTATCTTCGCTACCAATCGCTACCAACCTTTGGCTACGCTCCTGCTTGATCCAAACCTGCAACCACTTGTTACCAACCTTTTTCTTGTTTACTAAATATGCTTCTGCTTCATCCCTTATCCGCTACAGGACCCTGGCTTGCTCACCTCCTGGTGGGGAGATCCTGAGGACTGCGACCTGGTACTAAGAAGCAGCAACACCCATCACCACCATCAGGATCTCTGGGGAACACTGGTTAGTACTTAAACCCTGCATCTTAGGTGAGTCCAGGTCATCTGCCAGGGTGACCTGCTTGTTCACTTATCCAAGCTGGTCAGTGGGAGCCTCTCTGCTGCTATAGCTACTGATCTCCAAGCCTGACCCTTGACTGTGACACTTCCCTTCCCAAGTGTATGCCCATAAAAATACATGCTTGGTTGATCTAAGACAGCCTTTCTAATTTTTTATTTTTTACCCCAGAGAAATCCTTGAAATATTTGTCAGGTCTTAGGGACCACTGGTAAGATTAATCCATTGGGTATTTAATGGGAAAAATCCCCTTACATTTGTGGTGGTAAATGGGAAAAATGGACCCCTGCATTCTTACAGCTGGTTTTGTTGAGTGGCATTGGACCTGGAACTACGCAGGCACCATCAGATGGGAGGTCACAGCTCAAGGAACCCCTAGCCACCTCTTGAGGAACCCTAGGGTTCCATGGAATCCTGGTTAAGAATGGCTGACCCAAGAGTACATGCTTATGTATGGATTATCTAAAGCAGCCTTTCTCAACCTTTTCAACACAGAGAAACCCTTTAAATAATTTTCAGGTCTCAGGGGACCCCTGCTAAAAATTACTATATTTACAACTCATGATACATTGGTGTGATGGTCAGTGGGAAGAATCCTCCTTACACTTGTGGACCCTGGGAAGAATTACCTTCTTCACGATAGCTAAAAAGATCAATGGTGTCTGGGGGAACTTATCTGAGAGGCAGAAACTGCCTATTGCTCAAGGAACCCCTAGCAACCTCAGGAGGAACCCTAGGGTTCCACAGAACCCTGGTTGAGAAACACTGATCTAAAGGGATTTTGGCTGTTGGGTCTAGTCCAACTGACCTTGATTGTGTATAGCCAGGTAAAAGTGAACTCCTGTCACGTGCCCTGTCTTCCCATTTCCAAAGATCCTTGTGTGTATATTTCAGTAGCTGAGACACTTCTTCAATCGGTCAGAGCTAGCTTCCAGCCCTGCAGACGCCCATGAAGGTTTCGCCAACAGACTGCACCCCATGCAAAGCATCCATTTTGCTGCTTCTTGCCCTCATACTGCAGTACCCTGTGCTGGCAGAGCTGAGTAATAGTCACGCCCTTCATCGCACAAGCTTGTACTGCAGGGGGTGCGTCTGACCATGTTTGTTTCTGAGTACTGATTGCTGAATGCTCTGGGTTCCCATTGGACTGCTCAATCATATTTAGACTGCAGTAACAGGAAAGTGGAGCTAGGCTATGAAAATAGAGGTGGTTATGGTTAATACGTATAATTAGGGCTGGCCCAAGACATTGTCCTGCCCCTCCCCCTCAAAAAAAAATCAAGCCCACCAAAAGGCCCCCACACCCATTATATATCAAATTTTGAAAATATTATATATACTGTTATCTTCTTCCATAACTCACCACGGACCAGTCCACCAAACACCCGCTGTCTGTCCTCCTGTGTCTGCTGCACCCACCACCCTATAAGATCCAGCCTGCCCTGCGTGAGATGGAGTGAGCTGATGTCTGACGTCATTGCGCACACCACGATTACGTGAGGGACGTTCCCCGGAGGAGACAATCCGTCTCCTCATCAGTGCTGTATTTTGGCCTAGCGGACAAAGGCCAGGCCTAGGGCAGCACTTTGCACGGGGGGCAGCAAAAAAGCCACCCCCCCTCCACCTGAGACTCTATTGGCCACTGGTTGCTAGAGCCGCCTCTCTCTCCCCCTCTCTCTCTCTCTCTCTCTCTCTCTCATCCCTTCTCTCTCTCACCCCCTGTCTCTCTCCCTCTCTCATCACCCCTCTCTCATCCCCCCTCTCTCTGTCTCTCTCTCATTCCCCCTCTCTCTCTCATCCTCTCTCTCTTCCACCCCCCCTCTCTCTCTCTCTCTCATCCTCCTCTCTCTCTCTCATCTCCCCTCTCTCTCTCACCCCCCTTCTCCCTCTCTCTCATCTCCTCTCCCCCCTCTCTCTCTCTCTCGTATCCCCCTCTCTCTCTAACCCCCCCTCTCTCTCATCACCCCCCTCTCTCTCTCTCATCGCCCTCCTGTCTCTCTCTCTCATCCCCCCTCTTTCTCTCTCACCCCTCTCTCTCTCCTCCCCCTTCTCCCCCCTCTCTCCCTCATCCCCCCTCTTTCTCTCTACCCCCCTCTCTCTCTCTCATCCCCCTTCTCCCCCTCTCTCATCCACCCTTTCATCCCCCCTCTCTCTCATCCCCCCTTTCATCCCCCTCTCTCTCTCATCCCCCTCTCTCTCTGTCTCTCTCAACCCCCTCTCTCATCGCCCCCATTCTCTCTCTCTCTCTCATCCCCCCTCTCTCTCTCTCATCCCCCCCTCTCTCTCTCATCCCTCCCTCCCTCACCTGCCCCGCTCTCTTTCTCTCCACCCCTTCCTCACCCACTCTGCTCTCTCTCTCTCTCATCCCCCCTCTCTTTCTCCCTCCCTCACCCACCCCCCCTCGTTAGATCTCAGGGGTTCATGCTGGGACTTGTAGTCCTTCCATTTTTGAGGGAGTTACATCCGTTAAAGAGGAAGTAAACCCTCCTCAGGAAGTTGTACCTATAGGTAAGCCTATGATAAGGCTTACCTATAGGTACTGTAAATAACTCCTAAACTTGCACCGTTTAGGAGATATTTACCTTTAATGGAGCCAGTGACGTCACTGGCGCATGCGCTCTGAAGGAACGGCTGATCGTGACGTTCCTTCAGAGCCCCGTGCCGTGACCGTCGGCTCCCGCGCGCGTGCGCGGGAGTGACGTCACCGCGGCTCCGGCCAATCAGATGGCCGGATGCCGCGATCCCGGAAGACGGGCGACATGTCATGTCGCCCGTCATACAGGTAAGAGAGCGGCACGGCGGGGGCTCGTTCTAAGGTAAGTATTTCATAATGAGCTAGTATGCGATGCATACTAGCTCATTATGTCTTTCTCTTGCAGGTTGTAAAAAAAAAAAATGTTTTTAAAACGAGTTTACAACCTCTTTAAAAAGGAAGGAGTGGGGAAAATTTACATAGGAGGGGGAGGGGCGCTCAATTTTAGTCTTGCCTAGGGCAGCACAAAATCAACATACACCACTGCTCCTCATACAAATCAGTTTGCACTAGGGGCGGCAGTATGAGATGGGGAAATGCCTTCCATAACGCCCCGAAAACTGACACACAAAACCGCTGGAAAAAAATTCTTGGGAGTCAATTAACTGCCCCTCTCAAAGTTCTTGTCCCAGTGTGACCCATGGTAGGGCCAGCCCTGTATATAATGCTGAATTTGTGATTTTTAGTTTGGCTTGAACATGTTCACTTTACTTGCAGATCAGAAAATGTAGCGGACAATCTCACAAGCTCTGCTGGGAATTCAGCGTTTGGTCTGCTGACATTGGAATTCAATAACGATCTATAATTGTTGAAATGGTAGAATTTCCCTTGAGAGAGGAGACAAGAGACTTCATGTAGCTGACATTTTCAACTGCGGGGATTCAGGAGAACAAGCATGTAAAAATGAATTGTCCCAATTTTTGTCCAATTAATGCGTCACATGGCTGCACACAAAGAGCCCTGGTATAATACAATCCAACCCTACAATACTCTAATCAGATCTAAGAAAAACTGACCTGTGTGTGGAAAAATTTTCAATAGCTTAAAATTAAATTTTAAGGTTAAAAAAAAAAAGAGCCAAGCACAGGGAAGCATTCCCTGTTTTCATCAGTATTGCAGTATTTATTATTTTTATTATTTTTTTTTTTGCCTGTTTTATTTATTATTATTGTATTTAATTAGTTACCTTGCAAATGAAGATTAAATTAAATGTAATTAAAAAAAAACACAGAATTTTTAATGTTTGTCATTGATTTGTTTGAAATATATATATAAATAAAACAGTTTTCTTTTCAATAGCTTGAAATGTAATTTTAAAGCAGACCTTCACTTTAAAATGAAAGTGCCATGAATCTGCCACCACCCCCCTCCCCAACCCTTTTCTAGCATATTTGTATTATTATTATTTATTTTATTTTTTTTTAATGAATATAAAAAAAAAAAAATAAAAACGTGGATTCCTTTCAGTACCAATAATTTTTAAGGTCACAAAAAAATAAATAAATAGGCACAATGAAACCATTTTAATACCTTTTTGTAAGCTTTGGAGTATATCAGACTTTTTTTGACTGTTGTATCCTTGTATTGTTACTTTCGATCATGCTTAACCACTTTACCACCGGAGGATTTTGCTGTCTTACGTCCAGGCCACTTTTTGCGATTCGGCGTTGTGCGACTTTAACTGACAATTGCGCGGTCGTGCAACGCCGTACCCAAACAAAATTTACGTCCTTTTTTTCCCACAAACAGAGCTTTCTTTTGGTGGTATTTGATCACCTCTGCAATTTTCATTTTTTGCGATATTAATTAAAAAATGCGACAATTTTGAAATAATAACAATATTTTTCTACTTTGACAGTTAAAAAATATCCAATATATTCAATTTTTGTCATATATTTAGGCCAAAATGTATTTAGCTCTTTGACAAAAAAATTCTCAATGAGCGTATTTTTAACCGCTTTATGACCGGAAGTTTTACCCCATTCCTGACCAGGCCATATTTTGCGATTCGGCACTGCGATACTTTAACGGACAATTGCGCGGTTATGCAACACTGTTCCCTAAATTAAATGTATGTCCTTGTTTTCCCCACAAACAGAGCTTTCTTTTGGTGGTATTTGATCACCTGTGCGATTTTAACTTTTTGCGCTATGAACAAAAAAAGAGCGACAATTTTGAAAAAATAACAATATTTTTCACATTTTTTTTATATGAAATTCCCCCCCAAAAAAAATGTAAAAATCAAAATTTTTTAACATTTTAGGCCAATTTGTTTTCTGCTACATATTTTTGGTAACAAAAATCGCAATAAGCGTATTTTGATTGGTTTGCGCAAAAGTTATCGCAGCTACTAACTACGGGAAATTTATGTCATTTTTATTGTTTTTTTTTCTAACTAGTAATGGCGGCGATCTGCGATTTTTTTTGCGGGACTGCGACATTGCGGCGGACAGATCGGACCCTTGACTGACATTTTTGACACTTTTGGGGGTACCAGTGACATTACTACAGTAATCAGTGCTATAAATATGCACTGTTACTGTAATAATGACGATGGCAGGGAAGGGGTTAACTTTATTGGTGATCAAGGGGTTAATGTATGCCTGGTGCTTACTAACGTGTGTGGGGGGAGGGGACTGTGTGACACAGATCGCAGGTTCAGCTATGCTGAATCCTGTAATCTGTCCCTGCCTGTCACTTAGGAGATCCGCCCGCTTTGTTTACACAAGTGGGCGGATCTCCTCACTCGATTCCCCGACGATCGGGGAAGAGCGGCGGTAATAACCGCCTCTCCTCCCCTGGCCCGACTCCCACTGTGACTGAATACAGTGGGAGCGAGCCTCCGGTGGCGCGCGTGCGCCGCCCACAATGGGAGGAGTCCAGCGACGTAGGTCTACGTTGCTGGACGATAACGAACCACTTTGCCGCAGTAAGTGGTTAAGCTGGTATCCACTCCAAGGATGGAGATGATGGGTCCCTTCTTTTCTATTTCTATTGGGGGCTTTTTTTGGTGGGGGATCTCACGCCTTCCACTGACTCAATGCGACACTCCCAATAGCTTTTCCTTCATGTCTGCATTAGAGCTCTAGAGAGGGAGGAATCCAGCGAGGTAAGTCTACGTCGCTGGACCCAGCCGAGCCGCTCTGCAGTAGCAGCAACGTGAGTGGTAGGCAAGTGGTTAAAGCAGACCTTCAGTTTAAAATGAAAGTACCACTAATCTGCCAACACCACCTCCCCCCCCCCTCCAACCTTTTCTAACATATTTGAATTTTTTTTTCTTAGGGAGCGGGTACCTTTTTCTGGCAGGTACCTGCTTCCACTTCTGCAATTCTCGACCTTAGCGATAATTACGTAAGTTTGGCCCACCCTGCAACGTCCTGGGACATATCACAAGCCCCAGGAGGCCGCAGGGCTAATCTAAAAGATTGGTAAGATGGCAGCGCCGGCTACAGTGTTTGTACCTGCTGACTTTAAATTTCTCTTAACCGGTTGCCGACCGCCGCACGACTATATACTGCGACAGTCAGCCCCGGCCAGGCAGAGTGACGTACCGGTACGTCACTTGCCTGTCACTTCCTTGTGAGCCAATAGCGGTCGAGCGCGCGCCCGCGGAGGCACGCGCCCGCCGCGGCTCGTTCACAGGGAAGTTAGTGCGTGTGACCGGCGGACCCGATGTCCGCTGGTCACTCGCCGATCGTCGGTACAGAGGGAGAAAGTCAGGCGGCTTATGTAAACAAGCCGCCTGTCATTCTCCCCTGTGTAGGAATGGTGATCAGACGGTTCTACTATGTAGGACCGTTGATCACTGTTCCTACACTAGTAACCACAGCCAATCACAGTAGAAAGCACGCCCCTAGGGGCACACTTAACCCCTCCCTCCCCAATAAAGTTAACCCCTTCCCTGTCAGTGTCATTTTGCAGTAACAGTGCATATGTATAGCACTGATTACTGCAGTAATGTCACTGGTAACCAATGTTCCCTCTAATTTTTTACTGTGCTGAGCAAATAAAAAAATTTCTGAGCGCAAACCTTTAGACTGAGCAATTTCATCAAAAATCATATATTGTCACAAAAAGTGCATGCTGCCATTAACTAATGGGCTATAGTTTGATAGAATATTAGTAAATCGTTTTAACTGTTCAACCAATTTTACAGTTTATTATACTGTAAACTTGGTTGTGAACAGTTAATACGATTTACTAATATTCTATCAAACTATAGCCCATTAGTTAATGGCAGCATGCACTTTTTGTGACAATATATGATTTTTGATTAAATTGCTCAGTCTAAAGGTAATAGTAATAATAAATGTTCAATAGGCTATTTTTAAGCTGTGGTTACATTTTGGCACCAAGTTTGAAAAGTTTACACAGTAAAGTGAATACATTCCAAACACAGTCCTGGTTTCCTGACAGATATAATGCATACTGTTCACAATTGTGGGGCTACAGTAACACATCCATCCATTATAGAGATGTGTTTGTTCTCAGTGCTGGCAAATGAGCTACTGTGCACAGTGCAGCTCAGGAGAGAACTGGGCAGGGTAGAAGAGGGACATTTGGGGGACATGCAGGTGTTCAAGGTTAGTACAGGGGTTCCTTTAGTAGTTCAGGGTGGTGGGAGCCATTACCAAGGCAGACGCACCACCTTATGGTATGGGTATGGCACTAATAAAAGGTTTCCTTTTTGAAAGCCAAATGCACATTTTCACAGTGTTACACCAGCACACAGTATGTTGCAGTTGTAATGAGATTCATTTTGAGTGGTAGCCAACAAAGCAACGCACCTCCAATGCACATATCTTGCTGTGCATCATTAATACACCACCATGCAATGTGTCACAATGCATTTCCAAAATTGAGGCATGCCCATTTTGTGAGACATTTAGCTGCTTTGCCACTGCCAGCCTATTGATCCCAAACTCCCTCAAAATGCCAGGTCATTGCGGACGGCATCCAGCAGTATAGAAGTGTTCTGCTGGCTGAGTGGATCTTCTGGTGTTTGACCAGCCGTGACTTGGCCCCCGCGAGCCCCCCCGTGCACTTACCTCACGGATGGTCATGGACCCGGTCACTTCAGTCCCCGGCTTCCCGCGTCTCCGTCCTCCCGAGTCCCGGCGCCTCCTCCTCGGCCAATGGCATGAAGTTGGCCTTTCGGCCAATCAGGAAGCGGGAGGACCCGCTCCCTGATTGGTCAGGAGGAGGATCCGTGTGACAATGGCGAATTTTCATTCGCTATTGTCACACAATGGGCGTGCTCTCGAGGCGCACGCTCTGTTCCCCGGCCGCCACGTCCGTGCAGTCTAAATAGGTGCGCGGTCTAAATAGATGCTTGCGCGGGACCGTAATTTTCACTGCGCGTCCGCGCATGCGCGCACTTTAGGGGGAACATTGCTGGTAACCCCAAAAGTGTCAAAAATGTCAGTCAAGGGGTTCGATCTGTCCGCCGCAATGTCGCAGTCCCGCAAATTGCCGCCATTACTCATTAAAAAAAAAAACACCAAAAATGACAAAAATCTTTCCCTTAGTTAGTAAACGCAATAACTTTTGCGCAAACCAATCAAAATACGCTTTTTGCGATTTTTTTTTACCAAACATATGTAGCAGAAAACAAATTGGCCAAAAATGTTAAAAATTTAGATTTTTACATTTTTTTGGGGGGAATTTCATATAAAAAAATGTGAAAAATATTGTTATTTTTGCAAAATTTACGCTCTTTTTTTGTTTATGGCGCAAAAAGTAAAAATCGCACAGGTGATCAAATACCACCAAAAGAAAGCTCTGTTTGTGGGAAAAAAAAGGACGTCAAATTCATTTAGGTACAGTGTCGCACGACCGCGCAATTGTCCGTTAAACTCACGCAGTAAAAAATCGCAAAAAACACCCTGGTCAGGAAGGGGGTAAAATCTTCTGGGGCTTAAGTGGTTAAAAGGCAAGAACCCCCCCCCCTCCCCCGAAGAAAAAAAAAAACAAGAACAATGGAATATTTTAAGTTTTATTTATTTTTTTATTTATTTTTTCACGTTTTGCAGTATATGAGATTTTTGTTTTTTTGCCTATTTTATCCTCACATTATTACTTCTGATGGGGCTTAATGTTTATTTAATGGTCAACTTGCAAATGAAAATGAGATTGCATTTAAAAAAACAGAACTTTCAATTTTGTCTTCAATTTTGTATGGATTAAAAATTTAGAAAGAACGTGTAGATTTCTTTTTAATGACTCAAGATTAAATTTTAAAGGCAGTAAAAGGAAAATAACAAGCACAATGGAACATTTCCAGTTTTCAACAGCTTTTTCTTTCTAGTTTTGCAGTGTATTAGACTTTTTTTTTTCTGTTTTATCCTTCTACTCCTACTTCTGATTGTGCCTAAATTAGTAGTTGTCATCTTATAAATGGAAGCTAAACTTTATTTAAAAAAAAATACAGAAGTTAAATTTTTGCCTTTGATAATGCTGTATTTTGAATTAATGCTTTTTCAGAGCTTTGCAGTATATCAGATGTTTTTTTCCACTTTTATCCTCATATTATTACTTCTGATTGAGCCTAATGTTGATTTTAATGAAGGACTTGCAAACAACAATTAAATTGTATTAAAAAAAAACCAAGGAATTCAATTTTTTTTATTTTTTGCATGGATTAAGTTTAAAAAATGTGTGTGGATTTTTTTTTCAATTGCTTGAGGTTAAATTTTAAGGTTGGAAAAAAAAAAAAAAAAAACTACAAAAGAAAAAAAAAACAATACAATTATAATAGAACATTTCCATTTTCACCATCTACGGTATTCTTTTCTAACTTTGCAGTATATCAGATTTTTTTTTTTGCCACTTTTATCCTCATATTATTACTTCTGATTGAGCCTAATGTTGATTTCCTGGTGCCTCCATGCCAACATACCAATGATAGAGCTCCGCCACGACTCCTCCCTCAGGACTAGTGCATAGCATAAAAGACAAGAAGGTCCCTTCCCCCAGCATTCTCCTTTTTTTCCTCATACCTCTGGAACTGGTGAAGAGTTAGCAGTATGTCCCTACCTCTGCCTTACTTAGTTTGGCAGCTTCCGCTGGGTTCAGCCTCTCCCAGACGCAGTCCCTGCTCTTGGGCCGCTCATAGCGCTAATAAAGCAGGGATCCCCTTCTGTGGATCTTTTGGGGTCAAAGGCAGAGTTTCCTCATAGGAACGCAGTCTGCACTTGAAAATTATGGATGAGTCTTGACTTCAACATCGTTTCATTTATATATTTCACTTGTTTCTCTAGGAGGTTGTATGTATAGCAATGTCCTTCATCTTGTTTGTTTTTTCCCCTTTTCTTAAAAAAGCAATGATAGGAATTAGGTATGAGTTTTTGATATATTTTTTGGTATTCTGCATGAGCTTTGATATTTGCTAACGTCAGGGATTTAATACACTATTTTTTTCCCAAAGTTACCTTGTTTTCTCTTTACGGAGGGCACTCGGTCCTCCTTCCGCGGCCGCAATGTTACCTCCGGCGGCGGGCACGAATGCGCACTCTTCGGCGTCCTCGAGGAGCGGCGTCGGGTGCGCGGGCGCATGCGCAGTAGAGCCGAACGTCACCGTGTATAGGTGGATCCAGGCGTCCGCTGCGGGACGACGCGGGAGGCACGGCGCATGCCATTATCCAGTGCCAGGCGGCCATATTTGTTAAGGGAAAGCGATACTCGCTTTCCCTTACAATCAAAGTAATTTAAAGGAAATTAAAAACAGCTGTTTTTTTCCATAGGCCCTCCCTTTTCCTGGTAAATTTATATATAAGGAGGCAGCTTGCTCAGATGAGTGGGAGCTGAGCTCCTTCCCCGGCCCTTAGGTAGAACAATTTTCTTGTTAACTATATACGTGTATATCTGGGGGTATGATGTGTGTGTAGGTATGTGTATACATGTATGTATATACGTACTAAGGGGAGGATCTGTATATATATATATATATATATATATATATATATATATATATATATATATATGTATATATGTGTAGACTTGATCAAACAAACAGTGAAGGATTCGATTTCAGAACTAGCATTGGCTCCAGCCCAATCTGTTCCCGAAACTCCTGCTCACGTTCCAGATACCGAAAGGCCCGGTCCCTCTACAACTATTACTCCTTTACATCCGGCGGAGCATCCAGCCAGGGAGTTGGACTCGGACGGATCTTCAGATGAGGGGGATCCATCTGGGTTCCAGTATTCCTTAGTTCAGCCTTTCATTCAGGCGGTCAAAGAAGCTATTGCCTGGGAGGAAGTGGAAGATCCCGCCCTCAAAAATCGAAGTCCTACTTTCCATTCCTTAAAAGGAAACAGATCTATTTCCCTTTAATGGGAGAAATTAAGGAGGTCATTGAAAATGAATGGCGAAAAACGGATACAATTTTTTCAGTGGGACGTATCAATAAGCTATACCCTTTGGCTGAACAGGATATGCATTCCCTAGCCTCTATGCCGGTTGTAGATGCAGCAGTGGTCCGCCTGGCAAAGAATGTTACATTACCTATGAAGGACTCAACTTCCTTCAAAGATCCCCTAGACAGAAGGATTGACTCGGACCTGCGAAAAAGTTATCTGGCGGCAGGTGCAGCTTGCAGACCAGCAATTACCCTCACCTCGGTTTCTACCGCTATTAGGTCTTGGACAGTAAACATCGAGACCGCTTTACATCAGGACGTCCCGAAGGAGGACATAATCAAAGCCCTTGAGGAGCTCAAGGTTTCAGCAGATTTTGTGGGAGAAGCGGCAATTGATACCAGCCGCTGCTCAGCCAGAGCTATGCTCCACTCAGTGATGGCAAAAAGAGCTTTATGGCTTAAACCATGGATAGCCGATCTTGCATCCAAGCAAAACTGGTGCAAGATCCCATTTGACGGGAAAAATTTGTTTGGGGAACAACTGAATACAGCCATCTCTAGAGTGTCGGGTGGAAAATTGGGCATGCTTCCACAAGACAGAAGAGCTCGCAGGTCAAGGCCATTTACAGTAAGATTCCGTCCATCTAATGATTGGGATTTCAGACAGCCAAAACAGGCCAGAGAGGGCAGGAGGCCCTGGAGAGGCACTCAAGCTTCTTTCCTAAATCCAAGAAAGAATAAAGTCCTTACCACTCCCCAAGAGGCGTCAAAACCTTTTTTGACACCAACTCAGCCTTGCCCCCCCCAGTAGGGGCCAGGCTAAAACTTTTTTTTCCAATCTGGGCCGCCCGCTGCCAGGATCCTTGGATTCTGTCAACTATTCGTTGGGGCCACTTTTGGAGTTTTTCGGGTCATCCTCCTCAAGATTGGTTCCAACAAACAAGGTGGCCGACCTCCCATCAAAAGGCGCAAACACTATCTCATTTCCTGACATCTCTCCAGCTTCAGAAAGCAGCCATTCCTGTTCCCCTGGAAGAGCGCTTCAAAGGATTCTATTCTACCCTTTTTCTAGTCCCAAAGAAAACAGGCGGTTGGAGACCCGTTATAGACCTAAAGAAACGAAATCGATACATTCTTCTCGAAAAGTTCAAAATGGAGTCCCTGCAAACGATTATCCAGACCATTCAGCCAGGGGATTGGATGATCTCTATCGATCTACAGGACACATATCTGCATGTCCCGATTCTCCCCTCTTTCCAAAAATACCTGAGGGTCGCAGTGGGACAACTGCATCTCCAATTCCAAGCCCTTCCCTTCGGTTTGTCCACCTCCCCACCGGTTTTCACAAAGATCCTGATCTCATCCTTGGCCCCACTTCGAGAAAGAGATCTAAGAGTCTACCACTATCTAGACGACATTTTGCTTCTGGCCTCCAACCCAAACCAGCTCATAGCCCACAAAGAAATTTTACTGCAGGCACTAGCGGAAATGGGATGGGTGATAAACTACATAAGAGCCAGTTACTACCTACTCAAGAGATGATATATCTGGGCGCCTTATTCAACACCAAACGAAGTTCAGTTTCTTTACCGCCTCAGAAGATGGACGCCATTATACAGAAAATGATCCGAGTTCGGCGGTGTTCCTTCCTGACAGCATTTCAGTGTATGAGTCTAATAGGCACAATGTCGGCCTGCATCCCTTTAGTCCCCTGGTCTCATTGGCATCTGAGGTATTTTCAAGTAGCCTTTCTGGCCCAGTGGAAGAGACTACATCTTTCTCAAAAAATCATTCTGTCCGCGTCAACAATCAGAAGTCTACACTGGTGGACAGACACAGCGAATCTTTCCAAATCACATCACCTTGGCTCTCCCTCATGGATCACAATTACGTCCGATGCCAGCGGACAGGGCTGGGGAGCCCATTGCGGGGAGATAAGGGTACAGGGAAGGTGGCCTTTCCCTACCAACGAGATTGTGTCGAATATCCTGGAAATCAGAGCGGCTTTTCAAGCATTGTTAGCCTTGACTTCTATCATCAAAGGTCAGAGGGTGTTGCTGCGTCTGGACAACAGAGTGGCAGTGTCTTATCTTCAGAGACAAGGGGGCACACACAGCAGATCCCTTCTCAGGGAGGTGGAGCCAATAATCTTATGGGCAGAGAAGAATCTCCTCGGTCTGAAAGCTGTGTATCTTCCAGGCAGTTTAAATATGGAAGCAGATATGCTGTCCAGGAACTTCACGGACAGCAACGAGTGGTCTCTACACCCCCACATCTTCCAGCAGATAGTCAATCTCTGGGACTATCCTCAAGTGGATTTGTTTGCCTCTCCGAACAACAACAAGCTGACCCGTTTCTTCTCCAGCTTTCCTCACCCATCGGCCGAAGCAGTGGACGCTCTGGTATGCCCATGGGTCTTCAAGACAGCTTATGCTTTCCCACCTCGAGAAAAAGACAAGCGCCACTCTAAGTGTAATATGACTTGGTGTTTATTAGGAATTCACCATATTATGTACTCACAATCGTGCAAGTAGTAGAACAGAAATGGATATACATCTCAAGGGATCAATTAGTCCGGATGCCTTGGCAGAAAATAACCGACTTGTCCACTCCGAAGATCCATTGCAGCTAGTGAAGATTGGCGTTGCCCGGACCCTGGGGACACTGTCAGTGCTTCCGGCGGCGTACTTCCGGCTTGGGCGTGGAGCATGATGACATAGGCGACGCGTTGTCGGAGCATGCGCTCCTTCCTCAGGCCTCTAGTCGTTCTTTTCTGCCAAGGCATCCAGACTAATTGATCCCTTGAGATGTATATCCATTTCTGTTATACTACTTGCACGATTGTGAGTACATAATATGGTGAATTCCTAATAAACACCAAGTCATATTACACTTAGAGTGGCGCTTGTCTTTTTCTCCTAGTACCCTGCAAGTTCACCTTCTCTACTTGTGACAGAGCTGCCTTCAAGTGTCCTCAGACTTGTTGTGTTTTATGGACTTTATGGACTTTTTATATACAATTTTAGGTCCTTTATTGTCCTATATGCTTTGTTTAGTAGGTTTATTGATGGTTACCCTTTAATCTTTTTTTGCGCTAGTACACCCTTGTTGTTGTGCTTTCCCACCTCCCCCACTAATCTCGAGTTTTCTCTCGAGGCTTTTGAGGGAAGAAGTTCAAATTTTAGCGATACTACCCTATTGGCCGAAGAGACCATGGTTCCCTCTAGCCATGTATCTCAGCCTGGAACCGCCAACGAGGATCCCCTCCTTTCCTCACCTGTTATCCCAAGGCAGGATGTTTCACCCAAGTCCCCACAAGCTGGACCTTCGGGTTTGGAAGCTGAAAGGCAGAGGTTTGAGACCTTAGGCTGCTCCGCAGAGGTCATCTCTACCCTTCTAAAGGCCAGAAAGCCTTCCACAAATGCAGTTTACACCAAGATTTGGAACAAGTTTCAAACCTTTGCTTCCCTGAAAGGATTCAACCCGATCTCTCCTTCTACGACGGACGTCCTCAGATTTTTACAGACGGGTCTGGATTTGGGTCTTGGTCTGAGCTCCCTAAAAGTCCAGGTAGCAGCAATATCGGCCGCATCCAATAGAAGATGGGCAGAAGACCCCTTGGTAGTGACTTTTCTGAGAGGAGTATTAAAGATCCGCCCTCCGGCCAGGCGCTCCTTACCAAAATGGGATCTTTCATTCGTTTTGGAGGTCCTCTCAAATCAGCCGTTTGCCCCAGTAGAGCAAATTTCAATTTGGAATCTTACCTTAAAAACAGTCTTCCTCTTAGCCATCACAATCTGGGAAGAGAATTTCAGAACTCCACTCACTAGGAATTGGTGAGGAACACATTTCCTTTTTCCCGGATAGGGTGGAACTCCGTCCGATTCATGGCTTTTTCCCCAAAGTGGCGTCATCAGCTTTCCTAAGGGAACCCTGGGCAATGCCAGTTCTTACTGACATGGATTCCGATACTTGCCATGAATTAGACATCGCCAGAGTGCTGAAAGCCTACTTGACTGCCACCGAATCTTTTAGGATATCGGAAAGACTATTCATCATCCCTCACGGGAAAAATAGAGGGAAAGATGCCACGAGCAGAACTCTAGCCTCCTGGGTAGTAAAACGAATCAAAAAAACGTACATATCCAAGAAGTTGGTGCCTCCAACACAGGTGAAGGCTCATTCCACAAGGGCTGTAGCAGCATCTTGGGCAGCTAGGGCCAACGTCTCCTTGGAGACAGTATGCAGGGCAGCATCCTGGTCTTCTCGCTATACTTTCATAAGGCATTACAGAATTGACCCAGGATCCCTTACAACCGTAAACTTTGGAAGAAGGGCACTAAACTCGGCCATGTCCTCTGTCTGAATAAAATTTCTTTTTTGTGTGCATTATCCCACCCGTGTCAGCTATTTATTTATCATTGGTATGCTGCCATGGAGGCACCAGGAAAATGGAAAATTGTATCATACTTACCGTAATTTTCCTTTCCTGGTGCCTATCCATGGCAGCATACGCTCCCACCCTCGGTATTCTAAATTACAGGAGAATGCTGGGGGAGGGGGCCTTCTTGTCTTTTATGCTATGCACTAGTCCTGAGGGAGGAGTCGAGGCGGAGCTCTATCATTGGTATGCTGCCATGGATAGGCACCAGGAAAGGAAAATTACGGTAAGTATGATACAATTTTCCGTTTTTCTAACTTTGCCGTATATCAGATTTTTTTTTTGCCACTTTTATCCTCATATTATTACTTCTGATTGAGCCTAATGTTGATTTAATGAAGGACTTATACAATTAAATTGTATTAAAAAAAACAAGGAATTTATTTTTTTTATTTTTTGCATGGATTAAGTTTAAAAAACGTGTGTGGATTTTTTTTCAATAGCTTGAGGTTAAATTTTAAGGTCGGAAAAAAAAAAACTACGAAAGAAAAAAACAATACAATTATAATGGAACATTTCCATTTTCACTATCTACAGTATTCTTTTCTAACTTTGCAGTATATCAGATGTTTTTTTTGCCACTTTTATCCTCATATTATTACTTCTAAATTAACTTTAAATAAAATTAAAATTCTAATTAAATTTTATTTAAAAAAAACAAGGGATTTTATTTTTATTTTTGCATGGATTAAGTATAAAAAAGGTGTGTGGATTTTTTTCAATAACTTGAGGTTAAATTTTAAGGTCAGAAAAAAAAACTACAAAAGAAAAAAACAATATAATTATAATGGAACATTTCCATTTTCACCATCTACGGTATTCTTTTCTAACTTTTCAGTATATCAGAATTTTTTTTTTGCCTGTTTTACCCGTTATTTGTCACTTCTGATTAAGCTTCAAGTTTAATTAAAGGTTGACTTGAGAATGAAAAATAAATTTAAAAAACAATACAATTATAATGGAACATTTCCATTTTCATTATCTACAGTATTCTTTTCTAACTTTGCAGTATATCAGATGTTTTTGCCACTTTTATCCTCATATTATTACTTCTGATTTAGCCTAATGTTGATTTAATGAAGGGCTTGCAAACAACAATTAAATTGTATTAAAAAAAAAAAAAAAAAACAATGATTTCTATTTTTATTTTTGCATGGGTTAAGTATAAAAAACGTGTGTGGGTTTTTTTCAATAGCTTGAGGTTAAATTTTAACGTCAGAAAAAAAAAAAAACTACAAAAGAAAAAAAACCAATACAATTATAATGGAACATTTCCATTTTCACCATCTACGGTATTCTTTTCTAACTTTGCAGTATATCAGATGTTTTTTTGCCACTTTTATCCTCATATTATTACTTCTGATTGAGCCTAATGTTGATGCAAAAATAAAAATAAAATTCCTTGTTTTTTTTTTTTTAATACAATTTAATTGTTATTTGCAAATCCTTCATTAAATCAACATTAGGCTCAATCAGAAGTATTAATATGAGGATAAAAGTGGCAAAAAAAAAAAAACATCTGATATACTGCAAAGTTAGAAAAGAATACCGTAATGAAGGACTTGCAAACAACAATTAAATTGTATTAAAAAGAAAAAGGAACTTTATTTTTTTATTTTTGCATGGATTAAGTATAAAAAATGTGAGTGGATTTTTTTCAGTCTCATATACTGCAAAGTTAGAAAAGAATACCGTAGATGGTGAAAATGGAAATGTTCCATTATAATTGTATTGTTTTTCTGACCTTAAAATTTAACCTCAAGCTATTGCAAAAAATCCACACACCTTTTTTATAGAAGTAATAATATGAGGATAAAATTATAATAGAACATTTCCATTTTCACCATCTACGGTATTCTTTTCTAACTTTGCAGTATATCAGAATTTTTTTTTTTTGCCTGTTTTACCCGTTATTTGTCGCTTCTGATTAAGCTTCAAGTTTAATTAAAGGTTGACTTGAGAATGAAAAATAAATGTAAAAATAAGTGTATTTTATTATTTTGATCACATATAAATAAGACATCCCCAAAAAATTTTTTTAAGGGTCCAATGGGCCATAGGGCCAGGCAAGACAATACATAATGTATATTATATGATTTATTATTTCATCAGAACCCACATGAGTCTGTGGCCAACCTTCAGTGTAAAATTTTCTTTCTTCTGGTGCTCCTACGCTTGCCCTGTGAGATATATTTTTCGCGACTATACTTTGGCTGAGACTACAGCCATTAAAGTATGTAATGAATATTGTATTGTGTTTGAGATAACAGTGAATATCTGTAAAAAAAAAAAAAACGTTTTGTGGTAACTATATATTCTTTTTATACTTTGTGTAAAAATAGCCCCAATTGCACTCCTGAAAAAGCAGAATTTGTTTTCCACATTTATTTTCCATATAAGCCTGTTAAGCACTTAAGAACCAGGTCTATTGCTGACATTTGTTGTTTACAAGTTAAAATCATTTTTTTTTTTTTTTTGCTAGAAAATTACTTAGAACCCCCAAACATTATATATATTTTTATTTTATTATTATTTTTTAATATTTTTATATTATTTTTTAGCAGAGACCCTAGAGAATAAAATGGAAATTTTTGCAATATTTTTTATCACACTGTATTTGCGCAGTGGTCTTCCAAACGCAATTATTTTGAAAAAAAAAATTCCAAAATAATAAAACAGTAAAGTTAGCTCAATTTTTTTTCCATAATGTGAAAGATAATGTTATGCCGAGTAAATAGATACCAAACATGTCATGCTTCAAAATTGCGCACGCTCTCGGAATGGCGACAAACATCAGTACTAAAAAATCCCCATAGGCGACAATTTAAAAATTTCTACAGGTTATCAGATTAGAGTTACAGAGGAGGTCTAAGGCTAAAATTATTTCTCTCGCTCTAACGATTGCGGCAATACCTCACATGTGTGGTTTGAGCATCGTTTACATATGTGGGCGGGACTTGCATATATAACAGGGACAGGGCGCTTTAATTTTTTTTCCCTATTTATTTTATCTATTATTTTTTATTCTTACAAAGTTTAAAAAAAAATGATAATTTTTATTTCTATTACAAGGGATGCAAAAAGGCATGACAGGGCCTCTTTATTGTGAGATCTGGGGTCAAAAAGACCTCACACCTCACATCTACACTAAAAAAAAAAAAAAAAAAAAAAAGAGGGGTCAAAAAGACCTCACATCTACACTAAAAAAGAAAGGAAAAAAAAAAAAAAAAACAAGAGTAATTTTTTCTCCATGATGAAAAAAAATTGGCTCTTTAAATCGATTGCTAGGAGATGCCGTTTGACGTCACTCCGGTCCTCCAAGACCATAGAGTGGAGTGAGGACCACCTTGCCCTCCCTCGACTTCCTGTCTGTGAGGAGCGCGGACCGGATCATTTTTCCTGCTGCTGGCGGGTCGGGCTGGGGGCATATCTCCCGCCGCACCGTAAGGGGGATCCCGCTGGGACCACCCTTATGTGAAAGAGGACTGCCCACAGATTCAAAAAATACTATCTGCTGCCATAACCTCGGTATTTGAATTTGAACATTTGTTGATGTAATGACTCCCCGAGTGTTAAAGAAGTCTAGCCAATTTACCCCTTTAGATAATTTGGTTCATAGGCTGTCACGGACTTGCAATAGAGTTTGGCAAGCTTACCTGTCCCTTCATCTCTGTATTAGAGGTCAGATTGCACTTCTGGTTCCTTTTTATCACTTCTACTTCCTGTTCCTGCCCCACCCAGGTCATCACAGGAAGTCTATATTAACCAGTGCACTGCAGGTCTGCTTTGCTGTTCAACAGTGTTTGTTCCTGTTTCCCGTGTGCTTGATCTACTTTTCTGTGTACCGACTTTGGCTTGTCTCTGACTATTCCTGTTTGCCTGTTACCCTGACCTTTGGCATGTCCCTTGGTTACCCTTATCTGCCTGTTACCCTGACCTCGGCTTACCCATCACCATTCCGTGTGTCCTGAGAGGCAGCTTCCCTTCTCTCCCTACGGAGCGTGACCTGGGGGACCCCAGGGGCGGCGACCTGGGCCCAGCTGCAGCTAATTCCATCCTCACCACTAGAGGCTCTGGTGAACACCTGCTGGGTCTTAGACTCTGCACCCTGGGGAATCTTGGGCTCACGTTCCGGTCCTACCGCAGCAGTCTGCTATCGGGTTCACTACCTTGCGCTTCGCCCCTGCCTCCAACAGGGTGCAGTTGTCATCTGGCCACAGGCGACCTGACATAGGCCTTTGTTGGGAGTAAGGAATACTTGTGTTTGATTTCAGTAGGATCTCCAATGTTGCAGTTCTTCAAACCTTTCTTTTTTGAGATGGGACCGGTGAGGTGTAAGTTGTCCTTGTACTCCCACCTTATGACCTTCCCAAGGAACACACTCTGACACCCTCTCTGTGGTATTATGTAGGAAGCATTTATTATTAGATTATATTGATTATTGGCTTCTGTGGAGAGCAAGGAAGTCTTTGTTTCCAGTAGGATCTCGGACAAACGTTGCTGCAGTTCTTCAGACGTTTCACTTTTGAGACGGAACCAGTGAGATGTACGTTGTCCCTGTACTACCACCTTATGACCTTTCCAAGGAACACACTCTGACACCCCCTCTGTAGTATTATGTAGGAAGCATTTATTATTAGATCATATTGATTATTTGCTTCTGTGGAGAGCAAGGAAATCTTTATTTCCAGTAGGATCTCGGACAAACGTTGCTGCAGTTCTTTAGATGTTTCGTTTTTGAGACGGGACCAGTGAGATGTACATTGTCCCTGTACTACCACCTTATGATCCTCCCAAGAAACACACTCTAACACCCCCTCTGTAGTATTATGTAGGAAGCTTTTATTATTAGATCATTTCGATTATTGGCCTCTGTGGAGAGCAAGGAAATCTTTGTTTTCAGTAGGAACGCTATAAGTTGTTGCAGTTCTTCCGACCTTTCTTTTTTATGACAGGACCCTTAAGATGCAAGTTGTCCCCGTACTACCACCTTATGACCTTCCCAAGGAATGTACGCAGACATCCCCTCTGTGGTATTATCTAGGAAGCATTTATCAATTGCCGGTTGAGCTTCTGTTGAGGTAGTTATGTCATCAAGGAATTCATAATTTTTAGACATAAGTTGTTGCAGTTCTTTGGACCTTTTTTATTATTGAGACAAGACCCATGAGATGTAGGTTGTCCTTGTACTAAAATGAATTAGATTTGAATGAAATAGAAATGAAATAGAATAAGAGTAAGGAAGTAAGATTCAGAAAGTTCTTCTGAAGAACGGGTTCACTTGGGAGACCAGCTTATAAATATGACAAACCTCCCTTTGTTTTCTCAAAGCTCTTGCAAAATGTTTGCCACTTTCATTTAAAAACAAAATGTAAATTTGTGAGATGTGAATTTGAGCTTCTGTTTGGATTTGTTTTGAAGAAGATTAGACAATGTACCCCATAGTTCATTCAACATGCTGGCTTAGATCGAGGGCAAGGAAATCTTTGTTTTCGGTAGGATCTCAGATATAAGTTGCTGCAGTTCCTAAGACCTAAGTAAGTTGTCCCATACTACCACCTTTCCGAGGAACACACTCGGATGCCCCCTCTATTGTATTATCTAGGAAGCATTTATCAATTGTAGTTTAAGCATCTGTAGAGGTAGTCATCAAGGAATTTATCATTCTCACACATAAGTTGCTGCAGTTCTTCGGACCTTTGGTTTTTGAGACAAGACCCAGAGATGTTAGTTGCCCTTATTCTACCACCTTATGATCTTCCCAAGGAACACACTCTGACATTCTCTCTGTGGTATCATGTAGGAAGCATTTATTTTTTGATGGTTTACATTATTGGCCTCTGTGGAGAGCAAGAAAATCTTTGTTTTCAGTAGGAGATGAGCTATGAGCTGCAGTTCTTCGGACCTCTCTTTTATGAGACAAGACACTTGAGATGTAAGTTGTCCTCATACTACCACCTTATGACCTTCCCAAGGAACGTACTCAGATACCCCCCTCTGCGGTATTATCTAGGACGCATTTATCAATTGTTGTTTGAGCATCTGTAGAGGTAGTCGTGTTGTCAAGGAATTTATCCTTTGGAGGCCATGTCCATTTGTTCTCAAGGGGGTTACAAAGAATGAATAACGACACTGGTGCATAATTAGATATTGTTAGAGGTTCAGAAGGAAAGCCAGTTACTTCTTCATACACCATAGTATGCCTGTCTGGCCTGGGACTCTTTTCATTGGGAAGAGATTTCATGGTAGATTGTATTTCTTTTGCTGAGATGGGTCATTCTAGGTCTTCCAAAGAGAAGGTAGGCAGTTTAGGATATCATACAGATGGTAAATAATCTCTGATTTAAGCTCGCTCATTAATTTGAAAACAAAATAGATTCATGGGGAGTTAGGAACAGTCTTATTCCTCTGAAGAACTGGTTAACCTGTATAGGAGGCCAGTTTAGGAATATGAAAAAAACTCACTTTTATTTTCTCAAAGCTCTTGCCAACATTTTGGCACTCTTATTTCCAAAAAAATTAATTTTTTTTGTATTCGTTATGAAGAAGTTTAGCCAATTTGCCCCTTAGATTATTTAGTTTATTTGCCTTCGCTGAAGTAAGGAATTTGTGTTTTTTTTTCGGTAGGATCTCAGAATGCTGCAGTTCTTCAAACCTTTCTTTTTTGAGACATGACCAGTGAGATCTAAGCTGTCTTTGTACTACCACCTTATGACTTTCCCAAGGAACACTCTTGGACACCTCCTCTGAGGAATTATGTAGGAAGCATTTATTAGATCATTTAGATTATTGACCTCTAAGGAGAGCAAGGAAATCTTTGTTTTCAGTAAGATCTGAGCTATAAGTTGCTGCGGTTCTTTGGACTTTTCATTTTTGAGACAGCACCCTTGAGATGTAAGTTGTCCCTCTACTACCACCTAATTAACTTCCCAAGAAATGTACTCAGGTACCCCCTCTATGGTACTATCTAGGAAGCATTTATCACTGGTCGTTTGAGCATCCATAGAGGTAGTCATGTCATCAAGGAATTTATCATTTGGAGGCCAGGTCAATTTGCTCTCAAGGGGGTTCCAAGGAATTATTATTATGGACACTGGTGCAAAATTAGATATTGTTAGAGGTTCAAAAGGGACACTAATAATTTCTTGTAATAATCTATGGTATACTTCACTGGCCTGGGACTCTTTCCATTGGGAGGAGATTTCATGGTAGATTTTATTTCAGTTACAGAGTTGGGTCATTCTAGGTCTTCCAAAGTGTAGGCAATTTAGGATATCATACGGTTGGTAAATAATCTCTGATTTGGGCTCTTCTATTTATCTGGAATTAAATAAATTCTTAGGGAGTAGAATTCATACTTCTAAAGAACTGGTTCACCTGGGAGACCAGTTTATAGTTTATAGTTAGTCGGGTTGAAAAAAGACACAAGTCCATCTGGCTCAACCAATAAAAAACAAAAAACAGAATATAAATAGGACAAACCTCCCTTTGTTTTCTCAAAGCTCTTACCAACATTTTGACAATTTTATTCCAAAAAATCTAAATTTGTGAGATGTGAAATTGAGCTTCTGTTTGTATTTGTTTTGAAGAAGCTTAGACAATGTACCCCATAGATCATTTGATTTGCTGACTTTGATAGAGAGCAAGGAAATTTTTGTTTTCAGTAGGATCTCAAACAAGTTGCTGTAGTTCTTCGGACCTTTAATTTTTGAGATGGGACCCGTGAGATGTAGGTTGTCCCCATACTTCCACCTTTTGACCATCCCAAGGAACACACTCGGATACCCCCTCTATTGTTTTATCTAGGAAGCATTTATCAATTGTTATTTGAGTGTCTGTGGAGGTAGACAGGTCATCAAGAAATGTATCATTTAGGGGTCAGGTCCATTCACTCTCAAGGGGGTTACAAGTAATGAATAATGACACTGGTGCATAATCAGTCTTTGTTAGAGGTTCAATAGACATATGTTCAAGCGTATCTAACTAATTGATCCACCAACAATAAATCAATTTTAGATGTTATAGGTTTTAGAGAAGTGACTATAATCTTTAGTATGAGCATGCATCACTTACTATTGTCTCCTACAATCTTCTGCTTCTGAAGTGTTTTTTTCAAAATGTTTTAGGGCAGAAATAAAGAGGTTAGACCTTCCTATAGAGCTGTCCAGAGCTAGGTTGTGACTAGACTCACATAAAAATCTTTGAACTCAAGTTGTCCCCATACTACTGCCTTACGACCTTTCCAAAGAGTGTCAATACATTATATCTCTTTGGAGTTAGATACGTATAGGGTAGCATATGTTTATCCTTGCCAATCAATAAGTTCTTTAATAATGACAAATTGACCATCGGGTCAGATATTTGGGTCTTGAGGGTTAAGGGGAAATTTGTGTGTACTGCGATAACTACTCCTTTCTCTTTAACAGAGGGGGTATTTGCTCAAGTACCAGAAGTTGCACATATGTGTAGATACTGTAAGTGTTGACACAGAAAAATCTGTTTCTTGGATTGTCATGTCTGGGGCTAGACACTTGAGTTCTAGCCAGAACTTGTTCCTTAGGGTTGGCAATGAATCAACAAATCTATCAGGACCTGGATCTGGACCCACAAGCTCTGCTATGTCTGGCAGTGGCTCTTCCTGCTGAGCCACCTGAGATGCTGGACAGTGCTCTGCCTGCTATGTTGAACTTTCTTGCCTTGTCTTTTATTTCTGGTGAACCTTGAGCTCTTTGCTCCTCCCATGAACTTTCTGAATTAAGGCACGTCTGTGCACTTCCTGTTTGCTAGATTATTGTGCTCTTCCCAGCTGATATCTTGCTACTTTGCGTACCTGTAGCTATCCTTATCTTCACTACCATTCATTACTGACCTTTAACTTGTTCTGGGACTACCCTTACGCTTGATCCCAACCTGCAACCCCTTGTTACCGACCTTTGGCTTGTTAATTGACTATGCTTTTGATTGATATCTAGCTACTATATCTGCTGCTGGACCTCGATTTGCTAACCTCCAGGTGGGTTGACCCTGCGGACTGCGATCTGGCACTAACACACAGCAAAATTCATCCCCACCATCAGGAGCTCTTAATGAATACTGGTTAGTGCTTAGACCTCACACCTCGAGTGAGCCTGTGTCATCCACCAGAGTGACCTGCTGGTTGGTGTGAGCCTCTCCACTGCTATAGCTGCTGGTGCCTGGCCCCTGACCATGACCATGACAAAATCAATCAATCAATCAATCAATCAATCAATCGTGTTCAAAAGGCAAACAATCATAAAAAAAAAACATAATGAAGTTTAGTAGTACTAATAATGGTCTTCTCATGGTGGGGATGCGCATTAAACTCCTCTCTAGGAGATGCACCAAGAGGAGTATGGCCTAATGTGGGATGATGGGTGGACACCCTGGGGTGTTTGAACCAGCACTGTAGCCTGCAAAAAAATGAATGTGAAAAATAGGTAAGTCCATAGAGATAAAGCCGGCAACTCAGTAGCTTCTTCACATAAATGCTTTATTTGTGTACAATAACAGGAACAGTTTTCATAGCATGCAAGAATAAATAATAAATCCAATATATACAAAGAGGCAGAGGGAGGGCTGGGCTGAGCGGGGGCTCTCACTGTCAAATGAAGTCCCACCTCCTATGATAGACACCACACTGGTCCAATGCTGGGAGGTGTGACGTCTATCATGGGACTTTTTACCTGTTCAAGACTGAAAAAAGAAAAAGAGTCAAGGTTTCCTTTATGCACTTCTCTAAAAGAAAAAATAGGGAAGTTTCCCAAATTTGACTAGGGTCCATTCACCTGTTCCCTACATGGAGCATTCCCAAATTTGACAGCCACCTAACTCATTATGGCAGAAAGTGGGAAGTTAGAACAGAAAAAGGTAATGGCTAACAGTGTGAGTATATTTTAGGGATATATCAATGGTTTTCCAGAGAATATGGTCCACTTCAGAGGTGTTTTTGGCATAGTCCAGTTCACTGGTGTGCAGGTAACACAGAGCATAGGTATAGCCACTCAGGTATACGGAGAGCATATTTAGAAAGCCCCATCAGGGTACAGTCACACACACACTTATCTTGAAGGTCATTATTGAGAGAGCTTGAATCAATGCTGGTTTGACAAGGTAATACTTATAAAGTATTACTCACATATATCCATTTGGCTGCTAAGCTTTTAAGAGAGAAATTGAGTCATTTAAGAGTCTATTTTATCATTTATCCACCTGCTGGCTTGTAAACAATTTTTGATAAATTTTTAGGTATTTTGCAAAGGCACCTCTGGGCACCCTGGTGGAAAAAGCTGATTTAAACCATGTGGGACCCTGGTATTGAGTGTGTGGATCCACCACACCTCATGGTGAAGCAAAACGCGATACGTGTCACCCCCACTTACTGGACTTTTTACCTGTTCAAGACCGAAAAAAAGAAAAAGAGTCAAGGTTTCCTCCATGCACTTCTCTAAAAGAAAAAATAGGTAAGTTTTCCAAATTTGACCAGGGTCCATTCACCTGTTCCCTACATGGAGCATTCCCAAATTTGAAAGCCACCTAATTCATGGCAGAGAGTGGGAAGTTAGAAGAGAAAAATGTAATGGCTAACAGTGTGAGTATATTTTAGAGATTTGCCAATGGTTTTCCAGAGAATAAGGTCCATTTCTGAGGTTTTTTTGGCATAGTCCAGTTCACCGGTGTGCAGGTAACACAGAGCATAGGTATAGGCACTCAGGTATATGGAGAGCATATCTAGAACGTGCCATCAGGGTACAGTCACACACACTTATCTTGAAGGTCATTATTGAGAAAGCTGGTATCAATGTCAGTTTAAAAAAGGTAATACTTAGAAAGAATTACTCACATATTTCCATTTGGCTGCTGAGCTTTTCAGAGAGAAGTTGAGTCGCTTAAGAGTCTACTTTATTGTTGATCCACCTGCTGGCTTGTATACAATTTTTGATCGATCTTTAGGTATTTTGCCAACGCACCCCTGAAGAAACCTCAAGGCACCTCTGGGCACCCTGGTGGAAAAAGCTGATTTAAACCATGTGGGACCCTGGTATTGAGTGTGAAAATCCACCTCACCTCATGTTGAAGCAAAATGTGATACGTGTCCCCCCCCCTCTTACTTTACCTGTTCAAGATCGAAAAAAGAAAAAGAGTCAAGGTTTCCTCTATGCACTTCTCTAAAAGAAAAAAAAGGTAGGTTATCCAAATTTGACTAGGGTCCATTCACCTGTTCCCTACATGGAGCATTCCCTAATTTGACAGCCACCTAACTCATGGCAGAAAGTGGGAAGTTAGAACAGAAAAATGTAATGGCTAACAGTGTGAGTATATTTTAGAGATATGCCAAAGGTTTTCCAGAGAATAAGGTCCATTTCTGACGTGTTTTTGGCATAGTCCAGTTCACCGATGTGCAGGTAACACAGAGCATAGGTATAGCCACTCACGTATACGGAAAGCATATCTAGAAAGTGCCATCAGGGTACAGTCACACACATTTATCTTGAAGGTAATTTTTGAGAGAGCTTGAACCAATGCTGGTTTGACAAGGTAATACTTAGAAAGAATTACTCACATATCCATCTGGCTGCTGAGCTTTTCAGAGAGAAATCAAGTCGTCTAAGAGTCTATATCATTTATTGTTGATGAAAACGAGAAAACAGAGAGATAAACTGTAGCTACCGGCTACCTTTTATCTTCCTGTTGTCTCATTTTTATCAATATGAAATGATATAGACTCTTAAGCTGGTTATACACTAGAAGAATTTTGTTTGGTAATTTGCATTGTAAGAATGTTGTGAGATTGTTCATTCGTTTATCTAGACATTAGTGGGGTCAAATTGACTTTCAGACCTCTGGAAGATTTACCCCTCTTCATGACCAGCTTTTTTGTCACCGAGTTATTTTAACCACTTCTTCGGAAGATTTTCCCCCTTAATGACCAGGCCATATTTTGCGATTCGGCACTGCGTTACTTTAACGGGCAATTGCGCGGTCGTGCAACGCTGTACCAAAAAAAAAAAAAAATGTATGTCCTTTTTTCCCCACAAACAGAGCTTTCTTTTGGTGGTATTTGATCCCCTCTGCGATTTTTATTTTTTGCACTATAAACAAAAAAAGAGCGAGAATTCTAAAAAAAAAAAAAAAAAAAAAACAATATTTTTCACTTTCTGCTATATAACAATCTCAAAAAAAAAAAATTTAAAAATCTAAATTTTTTTAATATTTTAGGCCAATTTGTTTTCTGCTACATATTTTTGGTTTGCGCAAAAGTTATCACGTCTATTAACTACGGGAAAGATTTACGTAATTTTTATTGGTTTTTTTTTTTACTAGTATTGGCGGCGATCTGCGACTTTATTGAGACTACGACATTGCGGCGGACAGATCGGACCCCTAACTGACGTTTTTGACACTTTTGGGGGTACCAGTGACATCACTACAGTAATCAGTGCTACAAATATGCACTGTCACTGTAATAATGACACTGGGAGGGAAGGGGTTAACATTGTGGGTGATCAAGGGGTTAAATGTGAGCCATGGGGAGTGTTTATAACTGTATGGGGGCGGGGCTTATGGAATGACCATAGAGACCTGTGTTCCTATATAGAAGGATCACAGGCGCTCTGAGATCATTCCAGAGATAAGAACGGTCAGCTGTGTTTACCATAAGCTGCCCGTTCTTCTCTCTCAGTGGGGAGCGATTGCGGGTGTCAGGCGGCAATCAGAGCCACCTACCCCGTGCATCGGCTTCCCCGCTGCCGAGTGGGGGTGGAAGCATGCTTCCTAGCTGCAGGCACGCGACCGACATAGGTCTACTTCGGTTTGCGCAGGAGGGCCGCAGTAAAAAAGGCGGCGGGCAGGCGGTCAGGAAGTTATTAACTGACAATTGTACCATCATGCAAAGCTGTACACAGTGCCAGGACAGGATCAACCAATGCCCAGGGCAAAGATGTCAAATTGCGCCCCTCCCCCTTTTACTATGTGCAAGCCTATGAGAAGGAGGGGAAGAGAGAGAGAGCACAGTCTGCACCTCCTCCCGACTCTCTCCTTCTTTTCTTGCCGCTTCCAGAGATGGGCTGACAGAAGTAGTGATACCACTGTAACTACTCCTGTCAGCCTTATAGTAGAAGGAACTTGCAGCGCCCCTATCGCTACAATACATGCTGTTTCCCTTCTGCCCACCCCTTGTCCTGGCTCTGGCTGTCTACAAATGTATACAATTTTTTTCCCACAAATACAGCTTTCTTTTGGTGGTATTTGATTACCACTGGGTTTTGAATTTTTTCCGCTATAGCAAAAAAAGCCCAAAAATTTGGAAAAAAAAAAACAATCTTTTTTTACTTTCTGCCATAAAATATTTTCAATAAAAATTTTAGGCCAATATGTATTTTGCTACATATTTTTGGAAAAAAATCCCAATAAGCGTACAGCCAGTCCCTGCGTTACAAACAAGATAGGGTCTGTAGGTTTGTTCTTAAGTTGAATTTGTTTGTAAGTCGGAACAGGTAAATTTTTTAAGTGTAGCTCCAGCCAAAAGAATAATTTTTACGTTTTTTGGATAGCATAGGGAAGGGTTACCACCCTTGTAATGCTTGTTTTGCTGTCTGCGCCCCTGTTCAGAAGATTTCACCTCACTTTCTGTCCCTATGACAATTGGATTTCAAAAATGTTGGTTTGTTGTGGAAACAAGGATTGGTGATAACGCTTTGGTGGAGACATCTTTTTGCCATGAGAACTCTTATAAGAGTAAATTTCCCTTCCTAAGGGTAGATTTCCTCTCACTTCCTGATGTCTCCCTCTGTTCGTAAGTAGGCATCGTTTGTAAGTCGGATGTTTGTAACCCGGGGACCGCCTGTATATTGATAGGTTTGCGCAAACGTTATTGCATCTACAAAATATAGTATATATATTGGAATTTTTATTTTATTTTTGTATACTAGTAATGGCGGTGATCAGCGACTTACAATGCATCTGGAAAGTATTCACAGTGCTTCACTTTTTCCACATTTTGTTATGTACTTTGTTGAAGCACCTTTGGCACCGATTACAGCCTCAAGTCTCTTTGAGTATGATGCTACAAGCTTGGCACACCTATTTTTGGGCAGTTTCTCCCATTCTTCTTTGCAGGACCTCTCAAGATTCATCAGGTTGGATGGGGAGCGTCGGTGCACATCCATTTTCAGATCTCTTCAGAGATGTTCAATCGGGTTCAAGTCTGGGCTCTGGCTGGGCCACTCAAGGACATTCACAGAGTTGTCCCGTAGCCACTCCTTTGTTTTATTGGTTGTGTGCTCAGGGTCGTTGTCCTTTTGGAAGGTGAACCTTCACCCCAGTCTGGAGTCCAGAGCACTCTGGAGCAGGTTTTCATCAAAGATGTCTCTGTACATTGCTGCATTCATCTTTCTCTCTATCCTGACTAGTCTCCCAATTCCTGCTGCTGAAATACACCCCCACAGCATGATGCTGCCACCACCATTCTTTACTGTAGGGATGGTAATGGCCAGGTGATGAGCGGTGCCTGGTTTCCTCCAGACATGATGCCATTCAGGCCAAAGAGTTAAATCTTTGTTTCATCAGACCAGAGAATTTGGTTTCTCATGGTCTGAGAGTCCTTCAGGTTCTGTTGGAAAACTCCAGGCAGGCTGTCATGTGACTTTTACTGAGGAGTGGCTTCCGTCTGGCCACACCTATACAGGCCTGATTGGTGGAGTGCTGCAGAGATGGTTGTTCTTCTGGAAGGTTCTCCTCTCTCTACAGAGAAATGCTGGAGCTCTGTCAGAGTGACCATCGGGTTCTTGGTCACCACCCTGACTAAGGCCCTTCTCCCGCGATCGCTCAGTTTGGCCGGGCAGCCCGCTCTAGGAAGAGTCCTGGTGGTTCCAAACTTCTTCCATTTATGGATGATGGAGGCCACTGTGCTCATTGGGACCTTCAATGCTGCAGACATTTTTCTGTACCCTTCCTCAGATCTGTGCCTCCATACAATTCTGTCTCGGTGGTCTACAGACAATTCCTTGGACTTCATGGCTTGGTTTGTGCTGTGACATGCACTGCTAACTGTGGGACCTTATACAGACAGGTGTGTGCCTTTCCAAATCATGTCCAATCAACTGAATTTACCAAAGATGGACTCCAATCAAGTTGTAGAAACATCTCATACAGGATGCACCTGAGTTCAGTTTTGAGTGTCATGGCAAAAGCTGTGAATACTTATGTGATTTTTCTCATTTTTCATTTTTAAGAAATTTGCAAAGATTTCAAACAAACTTCTTTCACATTGTCATTATGGGGGATTGTTTATAGAATTTTGAAGAAAATAATGAATTTATTCCATATTGGAATAAGGCTGTAACATAACAGATTGTCGAAAAAGTGAAGCGCTGTGGATACTTTCTGGATGAACTGTATCGTGGGACTGTGATAGTATGGTGGGCAATTTGACACTAACTGACATTTTTGACACTTTGTGGGAACCAGTGACACTAACACAGTGATCATTGCTAAAAATATGCACTGTGACTGTACTAATGACACTGGCTGGGAAGGGGTTAACATCTAGGGTGATAAATGGGTTAAATGAGTGCCTCACATTGCTTTGTGCATTCGCTGTTTGCTGCTCTACTAAGGCATGTGCTTTGCAGGGAAACAAAAACCGGTACATCCCTGCTGACAGGACAGAGCTCTGTGTTGTTTACATTCACAGAGCTGTGTCCTGCCATCCTCTTCGCCGATCGGTGGGTGCCTCCGGTCAATCATTGGCTGGCACCTGCTGATTGACTAATCACAGCACAGCTGGCACGAGCCCATTGTAGGTGCTTTTGGCTGTGGACATGGGTCAGCATGGGCACCCAACCCATACACTACAAACTGCAATGCTTTGAGTGTTCTGACACCTTTCATTCGCTTTTTCAGCAATTTGAGCTCCAATAGCTCTTCTTTTGGATCAGACTGCACAGGCCAGCCTTCCCACCCCACCCACATCAGTGAGCCTTCCCTCCTCCCCTCCATCAATAAACCTACCCTCCCCACCTCCATCAATGAGCCTCCCCCCTGGCCCTTACCTCCATCAATGAGCCTTCCCTCCCCCACTTCCATCAATGAGCATTTCCTCCTCTACCTCCTTCAATGTGTCTTCCCTCCCCACCTTCATCAATGAGCCTTCCCTCTCCACTTCCATGAATGCCCCTTTCTTCCCCACCTTCATCAATGAGATTTCCCTCCCCATCTCCATCAATGAGCCTTCCCTCCCCACCTCCATCGATGAGCATTCCCTCCCCACCTCCATCAATGAGCCTTCCCTCCCCACCTCCATCAATTAACCTTTCCACCCCACCTTCATCAATGAGCATTTCCTCCCCACCTTCATCAATGAGCCTTCCCTCCCCACCTCCATCAATGAGCCTTCCCTCCCCACCTCCATCAATATCCCTTCCCTCCCCACCTCCATCAATTAATATTTCCTCCTCACCTTCATCAATGAGCCTTCCTTCCCCACTTTCATCAATAAGCCTTTTCTCCCCACCTCCATCAATGAGCCTTCCCTCCCTACCTCCATCAAAGGACCTTCCTCTCCCCGCCTCCATCAATGAGCCTTCTCTCTCCATTTCAATCAATGAGCCTTCCCTCTCTGCCTCCATCAATGAGCCTTCCCTCCCCACTTCCATCAATGAGCCTTCCCTTCCCACCTCCATCAATGAGCCTTCCCTCCCCCACTTATATCAATGAGCCTTCCCTCCCCACTTCCATCAATGATCCTTCCCTCCCCCACCTCCATGAATGTGCCTTCCCCTCCCTACCTCCATCAATGAACCTTCCCCTCCCTGCCTCCATCAATGAGCCTTCCCTTCCTGCCTCCATCAATGAGTTCTCCCTCCCCACCTTGATCAATGAGCCTTCCCTCCCCCACTTCCATTAGTTCTGTTCTTCTTCCTTGGACAACTTTTAGTCGGTCCTGACCACTGCAGACCAGGAACATCCCACAAGAGCTGCAGTATTGGAGTTGCTCTGACTCAGTCATCCAGCCATTACAATTTGGTCCCAGTGGCGACTGGTGCTTGGTAATTCAGGGGGGCAAACAAATGCACCCCCCCCCCCCGAATGGCCTGCCTCCTTACCTCCTCCTTCCTCCTGGCTGAGCCGGCGGGGAGTGCTGGGTGGCTGAACCGCTGTACTTCTCCTCCAGCCGCGTGTCTCCTCCCTCTTCCTGGCCAGTGGCCAGTAAGATCGCTTCTCCTGTTGGTCAATCGGGAAAGGGGCCCCACAATCCTCTTCCTGATTGTCTGGGAGAAGAATTAGTGTGACAATAGCGAATGTTTATTCGCTATTGTCACATAACTGGGTGGGCTCAGGGCGCAGTGCTCTGCCCCCCCCTGAGCCCACCCATTTTTTAAGCCTATTAAAGCCTCTGGCTCTAATCACGTGCTTCAAAAAAAAAGAAATCCCCTATTGGAATCCATGCGTCCGGCGCCCTGCATGTACATTAGAGGGCTGGATGCATGGATAGGGGGGCGGCTCCCCTGCGCCCCCAAATGGACGGGCCGCAACTGTTTGGTCTTTATCCAAGTCCCTCCCGCTTGCCTATTCTTCAACACGTTCACTTGCTGCCTAATATATCCCACCCACTTTCAAATGCCATTTTTCTTGTCAATCTTCATAATGTTACGGCTGATCGGTGTATATCGAGAGGCAATTTGCAAACTTGTGATAATAGGATTGAAGTGAAAATTCAGCTGGAGCTCAAATGCCCTCCCGGGCCGGATGAGGATGGCATTGGCGTCAATATCAAAACGAACAACAAGATTGCGCATGGAGAATAATCCTCCTAATGTGCCAATCTTCTTATAGGACAGAGGAGGCCTTGCGTGGTTGGAGCAGCTTTCACTTTAATTAGCTTCGTGTTTCCTGTCAGAATGAAGAGCAGCTGGTGTTTACCTGAACGGCGGAGCGCGGTCTCCTATAGGGATTCACATCAATCGGGATATGCCGGGGTAGATTGGAGGTGATAATGTGCTGTATTTAGCTGTTGACAGTGGGGGGTGTTACATAGAATAAAGATGAAGATTGAGCAGACTGGTTACAGGTGGTCCTAATCAATATTTCATCTTTTTATGGGAAATATCAATTCTGACAGTTTTGCCTAATTGAGAAGCTGCTCAGAAAAATAAACCAGCAAAATCCATTTTCACAGATACTGGAGACCTTTTATCATTTTGTTTGGATGGTTATTGGAATTTTGCCATATAGTTTAATATATTAAATGTGGAGGTTTTTGTTATTTTCCACACTGAGCTAATCTTTCTTAACGCCTTCTTGCCCACAAAATGTATATTAACTACATTAAGACCGCCCATATACTGGGGCAGGCTGCGTCTCCTGCCCTACGACGGGCCCGCGCGCATGGCGCTGATGGGCGAGCACGTGCCACCGGCGGCGCGCTCCCGCCCCCACTAGGCAGCGTGGATGCCGATGCATGGGGGCAGGCGGCTGCAATTGCCGCCGGGCACCCCCGACCTCCCCCCACGCTGAAAGAGAAGGATGGTCAGCTGTTGTAAACAGCAGACCGTTCTTCTCTCTGAAATGACCACAGAGCGCCTGTGATCCTTCTATATAGGATCAAAGGTCTCTATGGTCATTTCACAAGTCTCTCCCCCCCACAGTTAGAAAAACCTCCCCTAATTAATAATACTTTCATGGAAAAAGTCTAAATATCCCCCGGGACAATATCCCCCCGGAAAACATCCCCCTGGACATAATCCCCCGGGACAACATCCCCCTGGATAATATCCCCCCGGGACAACATCCCCCGGGACAATATTGTCTAGGAGGATATTGTCCGGGGGGATGTTGTCCAGGGGGGATATTGTCCGGGGGGATGTTGTCCAGGGGGGATATTGTCCGGGGGGATATTGTCCAAGGAGGATATTGTCCGGGGGGATGTTGTCCAGGGGGGATATTGTCCGGGGGGATGTTGTCCAGGGGGGATATTGTCCGGGGGGATGTTGTCCAGGGGGGATATTGTCCAGGGGGATGTTGTTCAGGGGGGATGCTATCCAGGGGGGATATTGTCCGGGGGGATGTTGTCCAGGGGGGATATTGTCCGGGGGGATGTTGTCCAGGGGGGATATTGTCCGGGGGGATGTTGTCCAGGGGGGATATTGTCCAGGGGGATGTTGTTCAGGGGGGATGCTATCCAGGGGGGATATTGTCCGGGGGGATGTTGTCCAGGGGGGATATTGTCCGGGGGGATGTTGTCCAGGGGGGATATTGTCCGGGGGGATGTTGTCCAGGGGGGATGTTGTCCAGGGGGTATATTGTCCGGGGGGGATATTGTCCTAGAATCCTACAGTTCAGGCCTGGAAGGCAACTATAAATAAGACACTCTCGTTGTATAAAGTTACGTACATGAACAGGGGAACACCAGTCAAATTCAATAAAGTATGGGACTGTTGGGTCAACAGTATGTCTACGGTATCCGAGTGATCCGGGCGGACCCTGTAGATAGGGTTGACCGGGGGAAAATGGAGCCTTACTGCAATAGCACCTTGGGAAGTAAGGATTTTTATATATGTAGCTCAGATCTTCATTATGAGGATTGAGGAATATGGAAGTACGGGTTAAGGATGCAAAGCTGAGCAATTTAGGAAAATGGGGTCCCTTTCAATTTTGTAGGAGCATTATCTAGACCAGGGATCCTCAAACTACGGTCCTCCAGATGTTGCGGAACTATACATCCCATGAGGCATTGTAAACTCCGACATTCACAGACATGACTAGGCATGATGGGAATTGTAGTTCTTGAACAACTGGAGGGCCATAGTTTGAAGACCCCTGATCTAGACTATATCATATATATATAGGGCCTAAGGGTCATGTGTCGAGTAACAAGCTGACTGTCGGGGTGGGGTTAATTTTTTTTTTCCTTTATCTCTTTCTTTGTTTGGTTTAAATGCGTGTACTGGTTGCCCAGTGGAGGGTGGTTGTGTTTGTTTTCTTTTATATTGAAATTAATAAAAAAAAAAAAAAAAAAAGAAAACACTCCCCTAGGCTCACACTTAACCCTTTGATCACCCCTAGGTTAGCCCCTTCTCTGCCAGTGTCATTATTACAGTAACAGTGCATATATATAGCACTGATTATTGTAGTAATGTCATTGGTTCCCCCAAAAGTGTCAAAAATGCCAGTTGGGGGTCCGATCTGTCCGTCGCAATGTCGCAGTCTCGCTAAAAATCGCAGATCGCCACCATTACTAGTAAAAAAATTAATAAATAAATAAAAATGACATAAATCTTTACCCTAGTTTGTAGACGCGATAACTTTTGCGCAAACCAATAAAAATACGCTTATTATGATTTATTTTTACCAAAAATATATAGCAAAATACAAATTTTTTATCCCAAGGGATGAAAAATTTAGATTTTTAAAGATTTTTTTTTTGGGAATGTTATTTAGCAGAATCTAAAAAAATATAGTTTTTTTTTTTCAGAAATGTCGCTTTTTTTTTTTATTTATAGCGTAAAAAAATAAAAATCGCAGAGGTGATCAAATACCACCAAAAGAAAGCTCTATTTGTGGGAAAAAAAAGGACATCAATTTTATTTCGGTACAGTGTCGCATGACCACGCAGTTTTCCGTTAAAGTAACACGTTGGCCTAAAGGGATGAAAAATTTAGATTTTTAAAGATTTTTTTGGGGAATGTTATATTGCAGAATGTGAAAAATATATATCTTTTTTTCAGAAATGTTGCTTGCTTTTTTTGTTTATTGCGCAAAAATTTAAAATCGCAGAGGTGATCAAATACCACCAAAAGAAAGCTCTATTTGTGGGGAAAAAAAGGACATCGATTTTATTTGGGTACAGCGTCGCCCGACCGCGCAATTTTCCTGTTAAAGTAACGTAGTGCCAAATCGCAAAAAATGGCCTGGTCATTAAGGGGGCAAATCCTTCCGGTCCAGAACTGGTTAACATTCTCTAGTAGGGTGCCCTATTGCTGAGGATATTTTAACCACCTCAATACCAGACACTTTCACCCCCTTTTCCTGCCCAGGGCAATTTTTAGCTTTCACACTTTGAATGACAATTGCACGGTCATGCAATACTGCACCCATATGAAATTTTTATAATTTCTTTTGCACACAAATAGAGTTATTTTATTTTATTTTCTGGTGGTGTTCAATGACCACTGTGTTTTTATTTTTTATTTTTGCTAAATAAAACAAAAAAGACCGAAAAATATGAAAAAAAAAATGCATTTTTCTTGCAAATAAATAACTGACTGTTCTTCATAAATTTAGGCCAAACTGTATACTGCTATATTTATTTGGTGAAAATAACCCATATTAATGTATATTTAGCCTGTAGGAAAGTTATAGAGCAAGTATCTCCAAACTATGGCCCTGCAGTTGATCAGGAACTTCAATCCCCATCATGCGTAGTCATGTCTGTGAATGCCGGAGCTACGATGCCTCATGGAACATGTAGTTCCACAACAGCTGGAGGGCCGTAGTTTGGAGATCCCTGGTATAGAGTCTACAAACTATGGTATATATACTATATTGTCGAAAGTATTGGGACGTCACACACATGAACTTTAATGGCATCCCAGTCTTAGTCCGTAGGGTTCAATATTGAGTTGGCCCACCCTTTGCAGCTATAACAGCTTCAACTCTTCTGGGAAGGCCGTCCACAAGGTTTAGGAGTGTGTCTATGGCAATGTTTCACCATTCTTCCAGAACCGCATTTCTGAGGTCAAGCACTGATCTTGGACGAGAAGTCTCTTGGACGAGAAGGCTCACAGTCTCTGCTATAATTCATCCCAAAGGTGTTCTATCGAGTTGAGGTTAGGACTCTGTGCAGGTCAGTCGTAGGGTTCAATATTGAGTTGGCCCACCCTTTGCAGCTAGAACAGCTTCAATTCTTCTGGGAAGGCCGTCCACAAGGTTTAGGAGTGTTGTCACGCGAGTGTAAAGACAGGCGTCCCGATACTTTTGGTAATATAGTATATATCAGCAATGTATTGTATCTGACAGGTCCTCTTGATGTCATGAAGTCAAGCAGGAAAAAAATCCTTCTATTAATCACCGGCTTAGCTCAGGGACTGCATCGGGATTGTGTTCGACACCCCATCACAAACAGTCCCCATTATTCTGTAACCCTTACACATCTATTCAGATTTCATCTTTATTATCCATGTAACACAAGGCAGGAAATCATTTGTAATTATACGCTCACCTTATTTATTACTTTCTGTATTCCAAAGCACTCTGAAACGCTTAGACAGAAAATAAAAGGTCAGTCTATCCAAGATGGGTATTTTACAATTCCAATGGAGCTCATTAGACTTGAGTCAATATGTCTTTTTTTATTTTCAATATGTTATTTTTTTTTTTGCCATTTTATTTTTATACCACATGTGAGAACTTTTTCACAGCCTGGCCCCACACAGAGGCCCCATATGCAAGGAGCACCTTCAGGTGTTCTAGGGACACACAGTATCTCACAAAAGTTAGTACACCACTCACGTTTTTGTAAATTTTTTATTCTATCTTTTCATGTGACAACACTGAAGAAATGACACTTTGCTACAATGTAAAGTAGTGAGTGTACAGCTTGTATAACAGTGTAAATTTGCTGTCCCCTCTAAATAACTCAACACACAGCCATTAATGTCTAAACCGCTGGCAACAAAAGTGAGTACACCCCTAAGTGAAAATGTCCAAATTGGGCCCAAAGTATCAATATTTTGTGTGGCCACCATTATTTTCCAGCACTGCCTTAACCCTCTTGGGCATGGAGTTCACCAGAGCTTCACAGGTTGCCACTGGAGTCCTCTTCCACTCCTCCATGATGACATCACGGAGCTGATGGATGTTAGAGACCCTGCGCTCCTCCACCTTATGTTTGAGGATGCCCTACAGATGCTCAATAGGGTTTAGGTCTGGAGACATGCTTGGCCAGTCCATCACCTTTACCCTGAGCTTCTTTAGCAAGGCAGTGGTCGTCTTGGAAATGTGTTTAGGAGTGTTATCATGTTGGAATACTGCCCTGCGGCCCAGTCTCTGAAGGGAGGGGATCATGCTCTGCTTCAGTATGTCACAGTACATGTTGGTATTTATGGTTCCCTCAATGAACTGTGGCTCCCCAGTGCCAGCAGCACTCATGCAGCCCCAGACCATGACACTCCCACCACCATGCTTGACTGTAGGCAAGACACACTTGTCTTTGTACTCCTCACCTGTTTGCTGCCACACACACTTGACACCATCTGAACCAAATAAGTTTATCTTGGTCTCATCAGACCACAGGACATGGTTCCAGTAATCCATGTCCTTAGTCTGCTTGTCTTCAGCAAACTGTTTGCAGGCTTTCTTGTGCATCATCTTTTGAAGAAGCTTCCGTATGGTCTGAGCACTGACAGGCTGACCCCCCACCCCTTCAACCTCTGTAGCAATGCCTGCAGCACTCATACGTCTATTTCCATAAAGACCACCTCTGGATATGATCCTGACGCTAAGCACGTGCACTCAACTTCTTTGATTGACCATGGCGAGGCCTGTTCTGAGTGGAACCTGTCCTGTTAAGTCGCTGTATGGTCTTGGCCACCGTGCTGCAGCTCAGTTTCAGGGTCTTGGTAATCTTCTTATAGCTTAGGCCATCTTTATGTAGAGCAACAATTCTTTTTTTCAGATCCTCAGAGAGTTCTTTGTCATGAGGTGCCATGTTGAACTTCCAGTGACCAGTATGAGAGAGTGAGAGCAATAACACCAAATTGAATGCATCTGCTCCCCATTCACACCTGAGACCTTGTAACACTAAAGAGTCACATGACATGGGGGAGGGAAAATAGCTAATTGAGCCCAATTTGGACATTGTCACTTAGGGGCGTACTCACTTTTGTTCCCAGCGGTTTAGACATTAATGGCCGTGTGTTGAGTTATTTTGAGGGGACAGCCAATTTAAACTGTTATACAAGCACTACTTTACATTGCAGCAAAGTGTCATTTCTTCAGTGTTGTCACATGAAAAGATATAACAAACTATTTACAAAAATGTGAGGGGTGTACTCACTCACTTTTGTGAGATACTGTATGTCCCTAGAACACCTGAAGGTGCTCCTTGCATTTTGGGCCTCTGTGGGTGGTCAGGCTGTGAAAAAGTTCTCACATGTGGTATCGCCATACTCAGGAGGAGTAGCAGATTATGTTTTGTGGTGTAATTGCAGGTATGTACATGCCATTTGAGAGAAAAAAACCTGTTAATATGACAATATTGTGGAGAAAAAATCTTCATTTTGCAAAGAATTGTGGGAAAAATTACAAGTTTAAAAAACTCACCATGCCTTTTACTAAATACCCTGGAATGTCTACTTTCCATAAAGGGGTTGTTTGCAGGTAATTTGTACTTCCTGGCTTGTAAGGCCCCTTTCACACAGGCGGTGCTCCCGACAGACTCCATTTTGCTTAGCGGGGATTGATCTGCCGATCCCCCGCTGAGCAGGGGGATGAAAGCTCTGTCTCCGCTTACTGTGCAAAGACGGAGCTGTCGGAGCCCTGCTCTCCTCTATCGGAGATCGGATGAAAACAGACTGCCTGGCCGTTCTCATCCGATCTTATCTGATCCGATCCACCAGACGGATGGAAAATAGGGTTTCCATCCATCCAAATTTCACAAACAGGATCGGATCGGAGAGCAGGGGGTGTTAGCAGAGATGTCAGGCGGACCAGATCAGAAAGCCCGTTGAGATAGGCCATCAGTACATCAGGTGTGATCAATTTTCAATGATTGGCACCATAGCTTGTAGACTCTATAACCTTGACAAAGACCAAATAATATACACTGATTTGGGTTATTTGTTACCAAAGATTTTTAGCAGTATACATTCTGGTCAAAATTTTTGAAGAACAATTATGAATTTGCAAACTTTTATAACAGAAACAAAGAAAAATGCATTTTTTTTTGCAAATTTTTCAGTCTTTATTTTAATTACAGTGCAAAAAAAAAAAAACAGTGGTGATTAAATACGACCAAAAGAAATCTCTATTTGTGTGAAAAGAAGGACAAACGCTCTATATGGGTACAGTGTTGCATGACTGAGTAATTGTCATTCAAAGCATGAGAGCGCTGAAAGAGGAAAATTGGCCTGGGCATGAAGGGTGGTATAAGTGACCCGTAGGCAAGTGGTTAAAGAATATCTCCACTAACAAGAATGGATTATGTGCGGTCAGGAAAGATGAGAAGAGCTTAACATTCAATTCCATCTTATCAGCCGGGAGAATTCCATCACAAGAAAGAAGTAATAAAAACCAAGGATTATTCAAAAAAATCAAATATACAGAGAAAACAAGATAGCTCCGATATCAGTCCCTGATCAATGAATCTTGTATATATATTATTAATCTTATATAATACATGCAACACAAATAATGCATTGCCGGTGAACACCACCATCTCCGTTCTTTGTAAAGTAAATCATGAATGACGGAAGTCATGTGTGATCTACAAAAAACGAGATTTATGAGGTCACAGCAATAATCGCTGATCTGTCATATGAAAGGAGTTTATTGCATCAGATTGTATCTGTTTTACTGTATGAGGAGATAAAGAGAACCGCCGGCTATAAACCGCCGGAGATACAGCGTGTCATAATATTCACATTGTTTACATCCTTCTGTCTTATCTTATGTCCTCACTGCCAGGAGATGTATGTGATAGATCTCCTCCATGACCTGCCATATACTTTTTTTACAGGAGGAGATGGAAACATTTTCTTAAAGCTGAATTTTCACCCAATATATATATATAATTTCCACCCACTAAATATATAAAACAGAAAAAATAAATAAAAAATATAAAAACTACGGACTAAGACTGGGATGCCATTAAAGTTCATGTGCGTGTAAAGGCAGGCGTCCCAATACTTTTGGAAAAATAGTGTGTGTGTGTATATATAGGGATGATCGATCGGTTCGGGTCGACCATCGGTTCGACCCGAACATTGGGTGTTCGAAATTCGGCCGAATTCCGAACTTTTTGCTGAAAAAGTTCGGAATTCGGCAACCAGAACCGACCAAAATGCAATGGGACAGGAAATGGGCTTTAAAAGCCCGTGATTGGACCAGAACCATCAGTAAAAGCCAATTGAGGGGGCAGGAGAATGCTAGGAATGTGATTGGATTGACTAGGGGGTCCAGAGGCCAATCATTAGTGAATACGCCCCCCAGTATATAAGATAGCCCCGCCAAATTCCTAGCATTGTAATACAGGGACATGGAAGAGAGTGGAAGCAGTTCTGTTACTTCTGCTCTCAAAGTGTCATTTAGCAATTATTAGTGTGAGGAAAGGGATATCTAGTGTAGTTAGGGTGCTATTTTCCCCTTTAGTTAGATTCAAAAATGTAGTTTCTGTAGGGAAAGTGTTAAGTGCCAGGGTGACCGTAGTGTAGTGTAGGGTGAACTGACTCTGACTGCTATGGCAGGGTGACCAAACCCTTCCATGTCAGGGTGACCGCTATAGAGAAAAGATCGTTTCTCTTAGGTCACTTACAGAGCAGCGATATGGCTTCTCACCGGTCAGCCTGCTTTTTGCTGCAGGCGTTTATAGGACTTTTTTGAGGACATGTTTGGAGTCAGGCATGACATCTGAACTTCTGTATAGGGGTATATATACACACACATGTATGTATATATACACCTACACATATATAGGTGTGAAAATAGCAGAACACTATGCTTGTGCTGATGAAATAATTAACAGGCATGTGTCTCCGATCCTATAACACCTATATATGTGTATGTGTATAAATACATATAAGTGTGTGTGTATATATACCCCTATACAGAAGTTCAGATGTTTTGCCTGCCTCCAAAGACCCCCCAAAAAATGCCCAAAAAAACACCAAAAAAAAAACCGACCCAGTTGTGTTATTGCAGGCGTTTTTTTGGGGTTTTTTTGGGGGGTCTTTGGAGGCAGGCAAAACATCTGAACTTCTGTATAGGGGTATATATACACACACACTTATATGTATTATACACATACACACATATAGGTGTAATAGGAGCGGAGCCATATGCCTGTTAATTATTTCATTAGCGCGAGCATAGTGTTCTGGGTATTTCCTCCAAGATCTGGACCAGGGCGTCACTGAGCTAAACAGACAGGTGGAACCTGGTGGCGTCGGATGGACCGAAAAATAATGTCCCAGTGGTGTTCTATTTGATTTAGGTCAGGTGAGCGTGGGGGCCATTCAATGGTATCAATTCCTTCATCCTCCAGGAACCGGCTGCATACTCTCACCACATGAGGCTGGGCATTGTTGTGCACCAGGAGGAACCCAGGACCCACGGCACCAGCATAGGGTCTGACAATGTGTAAAAGGATTTTATCACAATACCTAATGACAGTCAGGGTGCCATTGTCCAGCCTGTAGAGGTCTGTGCGTTCCTCCATGGATATGCTTCCGCAGACCATCACTGATCCACCACCAAACCGATCATACTAATTGATGTTACAGGCAGCATAACGTTCTCCACGGCTTCTCCAGACCCTTTCACGTCTGTCACATGTGCTCAGGGTGAACCTCCTCTCATCTGTGAAAAGCACAGGGTGCCAGTGGCGGACCTGCCAATTCGGGTGTTCAATGGCAAATGGCAATCGAGCTCCATGGTGCCGGGCAGTGAGCACAGGGCCCACTAGAGGAAGTCGGGTCCTCAGGCCACCCTCATGAAGTCTGTTTCTGATTGTTTGGTCAGAGACATTCACACCAGTGGTCATTTTGTAGGGCTCTGGCAGTGCTCATCCTGTTCCTCCTTGCACAAAGGAGCAGATACCGGTCCTGATGATGGGTTAAGGACCTTCCACGGGCCTGTCCAGCTCTCCTAGAGTAACTGCCTGTCTCCTGGGATCTCCTCCATGCTCCTGTGACTGTGCTGGGAGACACAGCAAACCTTCTGCCAATGGCACGTAGTAATGCGCCATCCTGGAGGAGTTGGACTGCCTGTGCAACCTCTATAGGGTCCAGGTCTCGCCTCGTGCTACCAGTAGTGACACTGACCCAAGCCAAATGCAAAACTAGTGACAAACAGTCAGAAAAGATAAGCAGGGAAAAAAATGTCAGTGACCTCTACGTGTTAAACCATTCCTGTTTTGGAGGTTGTCTCATTGTTGGACATCTAGTGCACCTGTTGGTTATTTCATTAACACTAAAGCAGCTGAAATTGATTAACAATCCCCTCTGCTACTTAACTGACCAGATCAATATCCCAGGAGTTTACTTAACTTGATGCTACTTTACTTTTTTTGAGCAGTGAATATATATATATATATATACAGTTTATGAGCTGTCTTACCTGTCAAAGAATGTGTTTTTCTGTCCATCCAGTCTTAGGGTTTATACAGCTCTGCCACACAGTGCAGCCCTGTCTAACAGAGAACAGGGACCTAATCATTCTCTGACACAGATTCACTTTCACTTTCAGGTCCCTATTTACATTACAGGCCACTGAAGGGCATTTTCTGAAAGTAGTGGGCCTGTGTGCAAGACAGTTAGGCCCCCTGGGATGTGAATAGTAAAATGCGGTTTACCACATTAAAAAAATGGATGTGTATTTAATTGCACTGAATATTGACCGTGACTTAAGGAGCAATGTGGTTACATAGAGTCTGAGGTGACTTACTGTAACGTTCATGCGTTTTTGTTAGTGGATGGATTTACAGCTGCAGAATTATTACACTCAGTAGCCTTGTAGAGAATCTGTTGAACAAACATATCCAACTCTCAGGACTTCATCACCGTGTACAGCCTGTTATATACTATATGTATATTAATAGATGTTTAATGGAGGGATAGAGTATATGAGGATATATAGATGAGAGACAGGCTATTGTATGGTGAGCACTAGAAGTAGTATAGGAGAGTTTTCAGGTGATGGTAAAGCAGATAGGTTCTGATGTCAAGTATAGTGCAGATGGTAAGAGGACACAGATGGAGTATACTTAGACAAAGTAACCTAGTGCAAGGATAGTTGAAGGTAGTCCCAAGAGCTAACAGTCTATGCAGATGATAGTGAATAGATAGATACAGATAGTCTTGGTAATTGCAGTAGATGACAGTAGGAGATTGGTTAGCTGCGGGGTACTTATCACTTAGATAGGTTTAGGAATAACAGTGTCCATTGGAGAGGGGTGATCCCGTAGCGGGATACGGATCACCAGCGAGGTTTCCGGCTTCAGTTCAGCAAGGGAGAAATGTCAGCAGCTCCGACTTCACAGGCGTAGGTGCGATGAACATGTGGGTTTGAACGAGCGATGAGTGAGAGCAAACCGGCGATTGAAATAGCCGCTCATAGCGGCGCTCGGCAATGATGTCATCCGGTCTTAAAGGTATATGCGTCCCTTGTTACACAAGATGGGACGCAATTAGGAGAGGAGAAATATGGAGACAAGGGTACCAGAGGTACCGGAACATTACAGTACCCCCCCCCCCTTAAGGCCGGCTCCGGAAGGCCTCTAGAACTGTTTTTTCCGGATATTTCGAGTGGAAATTGCGAATCAGTCTAGGGGCATGTATATCGGAGGTATCCAGCCAGGTGTCATCTTGGGGCCCATAATTCTTCCATCGTACAAGATACTGGAGTCTTCTTCTATTGAAACGGGAATCCAAAATTTCTTTTATCTCAAATTCTTCTCCACCTTCCACTTGTACAGGAGGTGGAGGTGAGATAGTAGGCCTTATTCCTTGGTTAGGAACATGGGGCTTCAGTAGAGACACATGGAAGACAGGGTGTATCTTGAGGTCTACTGGCAATGTGAGTTGTACTGCAGCTTTTCCAATAAGCTTCTCTATTGGAAAAGGTCCCAGAAATAGAGGTCCAAGTTTTTTACTAGGGATTTTTAGTCTCAGATTTTTTGTAGAAAGCCAAACAAGATCCCCAATGGCATATTGGGGAGAGGGTTTCCTACGGAGGTCGTAGTACTTTTTTTGTTGGCTAAGAGCATGAGATATGGTATTGTTGAGTAATCCCAGAGAATCCTTTATCTGGGCAAGATAATCAGATGCCACTGGATTACTTGATGGCAAGATACGTGGAGGAAGGAGTGTGGGATGAAACCCATAATTCAGGTAAAACGGACTTTGCTTAGTAGTGCTATGAGTAGCGTTGTTATAGGCGAATTCCGCCAGCGGGAGGAGATCTGCCCAATCGTCCTGTAGATACGAAGTATAGCAACGCAGGTACTGTTCAATGCACTGGTTAACTCTCTCTGTCTGTCCGTTGGTCTGAGGGTGGTAGGGAGAAGTAAGGTTACGCTCTATTCGCAGTATCTGACATAGAGCTAGCCAAAACTTTGAGATGAATTGTGAACCACGGTCAGACAGCAGTGTTTTTGGAATACCATGTAACTTAAAGACATGTTTCACAAGTAATTCCGCTGTTTGTTTGGATGAAGGATAGTTTTCGGATAGGAGTGAAATGTGCCATCTTGGTCAGATGGTCCACTGACACCAAGATGGTGTTGAATCCTTTGGAAGGTGGTAGTTCCACTATGAAATCCAAGGATACCACTTCCCACGGAACCTGGGGTATCGGTAAACTACAAAGTAATCCTGATGGTTTCGTGTTGTCAATTTTAGACCTTGCACAGATATCACAAGATGAAACGAACTTTTTTACGGTTGTCTTCATGTCTGGCCACCAAAATTGCCTAGTGAGTAGATTGAGAGTTTTAGTCATACCCATATGTCCTGCCATAGGTACATCATGCGACAATTCTAAGATCTTGGTTCGCATAGTAGGGGGTATGTATAATTTATCGTTGTAGTAGAGGAAGCCTTCTGCGTCAGTAGTTAGTTGTGGTGGAGGTGAATCCAACCCTATGCTGTGCAAAATCTCCTCCTTCAGGGAGCGAACGACTCCGATAATACGCTCAAGTGGTATTATAGGAACTGAGGGAACCTCGGTACAATCTTTCTCGGCTAGTCGTGAGAGTGCATCCGCTTTTTTATTTTGGTCTGCGGGGGTGTAAGTTACTAAAACATTAAATCTCAGAAAGAATAACGACCACCGTACCTGCCGGTGGGAAAGAGTTCTATTAGTCTGAAGGTATTGAAGGTTTTTGTGATCAGTATATATCAGAATTGGCAATTGAGTGCCCTCAAGTAGATGTCGCCAATTCTTTAATGCCAGTTTTATGGCTAATAACTCCTTCTCACCTACTGGGTAGTTCACCTCGGGGCTACTTAATGACTTTGAAAAGAAAGCAACTGGGTGAAGAGGTGAGGTGTTTGTTGGTCGTTGTGAGAGAACTGCTCCTACTGCCATATTAGACGCATCTACCTCCAAGATGTATTGAAGGGATGGGTCTGGATGGCATAGTATGGGGGCAGTAGTAAAGCTTGATTTCAGCAGAGAGAATGCTCCATTTGTTTCTTTTGTCCAATTAAATGGTTTCTTCCTGCTTGTAAGTTGTGTGAGAGGTTTCACAATCGCAGAGAAGTTTTTAATGAATTTCCTATAGTAATTGGAGAATCCTAGGAACCTTTGTAATGCTTTGCGAGTGGTTGGCACAGGCCAATCCAGAATGCAGGATATTTTGCTCATGTCCATTTTGATTCCACTTTTAGATATAATATATCCTAGGAATAGTACTTCCTCTTTATGAAACAAACATTTCTTTGATTTAACATATAAGTTATGTGCAAGTAGTCTTGACAACACAAGTCTCACATGTTTTATGTGCTCAGGTAAGGAATGAGAATAGATAAGTATATCGTCCAAATATACTACCACACAAACATCAAGCAAGTCTCGGAATATCTCATTTATAAACCGTTGGAAGGCTGCGGGAGCATTACATAGCCCAAATGGCATTACAAGGTACTCAAACAGTCCGTATCTGGTTCTGAATGCCGTCTTCCATTCATCCCCTTTACGGATTCAAATTAAATTGTATGCCCCTTTTAGGTCCAATTTTGAAAAGAAAGAAGCCCCACGCACCTGTTCGATAAGTTCAGGAATAAGAGGTAAAGGATAACGATCCTTTTTTGTGATGGCATTTAATTGTCTGAAATCAATGATAGGCCTAAGGCTAGAGTCCTTATTGCGGACGAAGAAGAGCCCAGCAGCAGTGGAGGAAGTAGAAGGTCGGATGAATCCTTTTGCCAAGTTCTCATCCAGATACTCCTTAAGGTGAGAGAGTTCATCCTGTGAGAGAGGATATACATGTCCGTAAGGCAACTTGCTATTAGGGAGCAGATCGATACAACAATCATAGTCCCTATGGGGAGGTAGCATTTGAGCGTTTTTCTCAAGGAAAACCTCCGATAAATCTTGATAACACTTAGGAATAATGTCATCCGGCAGTACAGACAGGATCCTATCATGTGTGGGGAGGTTACACGTCGTCTCACAATAGTGAGAAGAGAAGGCTAACGTTCTTGTTTTCCAATCGATGATTGGTTGATGTATGTGTAACCAGGGAAGTCCCAAAATGATTGGAAAATGTGGTGAAGTTAATACATCAAAGGTGGTGGTCTCCACATGAGACTCGTCAGCAGTTACAAGGAGTGCCTGTGTCTGACTGGTGATAGGACCAGAGGATAAAGGGGTACCGTTAATAAAACTAACGGAGACAGGTTTGGGTTTTGAAACAATAGGTATTTTATTAAGGGAGACAAAACAAATGTCAATGTAGTTTCCACAAGATCCTGTGTCAATCATAGCCTTGGTGGTGATCCTAGTTTGAATGTCAATTGAACAAAAAGATAAGGATTAGAAAAGGAAGTTGTGAGTCCCCCCAGCAAGACATTTGAACACTCACCCTCTTTTCTGCGGACAAGAGGACAGTCGTTTACCAAATGATTCGGGGATGCGCAGTACATGCAAAGATGTTCGGTTTTCCTCCTGGCACGTTCAGAAAGGGTCAGAGGTGGACGTATCATTCCCACTTCCATAGGAGTAGGGTCAGCAGGCAACATCCGAGAAGGACTGGAAAATGGTGAGCCCATCTTCTCAGCCTTTCTTTCTCGTAGTCGTCTGTCAATATTGATACTGGTCTGGATCAGTCCCTCTAGAGTGCCAGGTAAATCCGCTCGGGCGAGCTCGTCTTTAACGGCCTCAGATAGGCCGAGTCTAAACTGCGTTCGCAAAGATGTGTCATTCCACCCTGAATCAGGGGACCATCTTTTAAAATTCGCCACGAAATCTTCAACAGGTCTCCTTCCTTGTTTTAAGGCCCGTAATTGGGTGTCAGCGGTACTCTGCTTGTTGGGGTCTTCATATAAAGTAGCAAGTTGTGCTAGAAATAAGGGATAAGAATTAAGGAGTGGATCATCCTTTTCAAAGAGGGCATCTGCCCAGACCCGGGGTTCACCCGTTAAATAGGAGATGATGGTACAAACCTTAATTTGGTCAGTGGTGTAGGTTAGAGGTTTTAACAAAAAAAACAATCAAAATGAGTTTTTAAATTCACGGAATTTGCTCCGATCACCAGAAAACACTATAGGAGGGTTTATCTTAGGCTCACGGGGCTGAGCAGCAGGAGGCTGTGTGAGACGGCCAAGCTGCTGTCTCAAGGTTTGATTGTCATTTTTTACCTCTGTAAGCGCATGGATCAATGCATCCACTTGCTGTTTTAATTGTAGTACATGAGTGGATAATTCTGCTGAATCCATATTTTTTTTAAAGGCTCGTTCAATCTGTAACGTTCATGCGTTTTTGTTAGTGGATGGATTTACAGCTGCAGAATTATTACACTCAGTAGCCTTGTAGAGAATCTGTTGAACAAACATATCCAACTCTCAGGACTTCATTCACCGTGTACAGCCTGTTATATACTATATGTATATTAATAGATGTTTAATGGAGGGATAGAGTATATGAGGATATATAGATGAGAGACAGGCTATTGTATGGTGAGCACTAGAAGTAGTATTAGGAGAGTTGCAGGTGATGGTAAAGCAGATAGGTTCTGATGTCAAGTATAGTGCAGATGGTAAGAGGACACAGATGGAGTATACTTAGACAGAGTAACCTAGTGCAAGGATAGTTGAAGGTAGTCCCAAGAGCTAACAGTCTATGCAGATGATAGTGAATAGATAGATACAGATAGTCTTGGTAATTGCAGTAGATGACAGTAGGAGATTGGTTAGCAAGAATCCCCTGCGGGGTACTTATCACTTAGATAGGTTTAGGAATAACAGTGTCCATTGGAGAGGGGTGATCCCGTAGCGAGATACGGATCACCAGCGAGGTTTCCGGCTTCAGTTCAGCAAGGGAGAAATGTCAGCAGCTCTGACTTCACAGGCGTAGGTGCGATGAACATGTGGGTTTGAACGAGCGATGAGTGAGAGCAAACCGGCGATTGAAATAGCCGCTCATAGCGGCGCTCGGCAATGATGTCATCCGGTCTTAAAGGTATATGCGTCCCTTGTTACACAAGATGGGACGCAATTAGGAGAGGAGAAATATGGAGACAAGGGTACCAGAGGTACCGGAACATTACACTTACATAGTATAGAATAAGGGGCAGTGTTGGATAGTAAATGTATAGCAGAATACCTGTGGGAGTACATTGGAGGAGCCAGGACTCAACATTAGACATTGGGCACCTATTCAGGGGTAGGTAGGAGGTGACTACTGACCCTTGGTCCCTGAAATTTGCGTTACTACTGAACTCTGCGTCACTTAATACTGACCCCGAAATTCTGCATCACTTACTACTGACCCCTGAACTCTTCCCCACTAACTGCTGACTCCTGAACTCTGTATTACTGAATACTGACCCCTAAACCTTGCAGAACTTACCCCTGAACTCTGTGTCACTTATTACTGGCCTCTGCATCACCTACTGCTGACCCCTGAACTCTGCCTCACTTAGTACTGACCCCTGAACTTTTCCTCACTTAGTACTAAGCCCTGAACTCTGCACCACTTACTATTGACCCCTGAATTCAGCCTCACTTACTGCTAACCCCTGAACTCAGTCTCACTTACTACTGACCCCTGAACTCTGCATGATTTACTGCTGACCCCTGAACTCTGCATCACTTACTGCTGACCCCTGAACTCTGCATCACTTACTGCTGACCCCTGAACTCTGCATCGCTTACTGCTGACCCCTAAACTCAGCCTCACTTACTACTGACCCCTTAACTCTGCATCACTTACTACCGATCCTTGAACTCTGCATCACTTACTACTGACCCCTGAACTCTGCCTCACTTACTACTTACCCCTGAACTGTGCATCACTCACAAAAGACCCCAGAACTCAGCATCACTTACAACTGACCCCTGGACTCTGCTTTACCTACTACTAATCCCTGAATTCTGCATCACTTACTAAAGACCTCAGGTCTCTGTCTTACTTACAACTGACCCCTAAACTCTGCATCACTTACTACTGACCCCTGAACTCAGCCTCACTTACTACTGATCCGAGATCTTTGCCTCACTCACAAAAGACCCCTGAGCTCAGCCTCACTTACTACTGACCCCTGAACTTTGTCCCACTTACTACTGACCCCTGAACTCTGCCTTACTTACTACTGATCCCTGAACCAAGCCTCACTTACTATTGACCCCTGAACTCCACATCACTTACTACTGACCCCTGAACTCTGCCTCACTTACTCCTGACCCCAGAACTCTGCAACCCTTACTGCTGACCCCTGAACTCTGCCTCACTTACTGCTGACCCCTGAACTCTGCATCACTTACTACTGACCCCCAAACTCTGCATCATTTACTGCTGACCCCTGAACTCTGCCTCACTTACTGCTGACCCCAGAACTCTGCAACCCTTACTGCTGACCCCTGAACTCTGCATCACTTACTGCTGACCCCTGAACTCTGCCTTACTTACTACTGACCCCTGAACTCTGCCTCACTTACTACTGACCCCCAAACTCTGCCTCACTTACTACTGACTCCTGAACCTTTCCTCACTTACTACTGACCCCTGAACTCTGCATCAATTACCACTGACCCCTTAACTCAGCCTCACTTACTACCGACCCCTAAACTATGTCTTATTTACTTACTACTGACCCCTGAACTCTGCCTCACTTACTACTGACCCTTAAACTCAGCCTCACTTACTACTGACCCCTGAACTCTGCCTCACTTACTTCTACTGACCCCTGAAGTTTTCCTCACTTACTACTGACCCCTGAACTCTGCATCACTTACTACTGACCCCTGAATTCAGCCTCACTTACTACTGACCCCTAAATTCTGCCTTACTCAATACTGACCCCTGAACGCTGCATCACTTTCCACTGACCCCTGAATTCAGCCTCACTAACTACTCATCCCTGAACTCTGCATCAATTACTACTGACCTATGAACTCCGCATCACTTACTACTGACCCCTGGGCTCCCCCCCCCTACTGACCCCTGAACTCAGCCTCACTTACTACTGACCTATGAACTCCGCATCACTTACTACTGACCCCTGAACTCTGTATCAGTTACTACTGACCCCTGAACTCTGCATCACTTACTACTGACCTATGAACTCTGCATCACTTACTACTGACCCCTGGGCTCTGCCTCACTTGCAAATGACCCCTGAACTCTGCTTTACTTACTACTGACCCCTGAACTCAGCCTCACTCACTGCCGACCCCTGAACTCTGCCTCTCTTGCTACTGAGCCCTGAACTCTGTTTTACCTACTACTGACCTCTTAACTCTGCCTTATTCACTACTGACCCCTGAACTCTGCATCACTTACTACTGACCCCTCTCTGCGTGACTTACTACTGGCCCTCGTACTTTGCCCTACTTACTATTGACCTCTGAACTTTACCTTACTTACTACTGACCCCTGAATCATTACTGACTTCTGAACTCTGTTTTCTTATTACTGAATTCTGAGTCACCTACAGTACTACTGAGTTCAGAAATGAGTAATGGCTCTTTTTCTCGCAGTACAACCAGCCCTCCTCTGGACTGCTTACCTCTGTTCTCCTGCACAGTGCTCAGGGTTCTGTCGCTTTGGCTCTTTTCCCCTTATCCTTTTCCCTGCTCCAGTAGGTGGGGCTACATTACAGCTAATTATAGCCCCACCCACTGGACCAGGGAATAGAAGAAGGAGGAGAAGAGCTGGAGCCGCTGCAGAACCCTGAGGACTGTGAGGCTCTGTTCACATATGCAAAATGGATGCATTTTGAACAAAATCCGATTCGCATGACATGTGAATTAAGCCGGCTTTCTATGGAGCCAGTTTAACATATGTGCGGTGCAGAGGCAGTGCGAATTTGCTATGAAAAAAAAAGAGTCCTGTGCATTTTTTTGAGCACTGCGGTGCAGTTCAGGTGCGATTTCCAGCCTCATTGCCTTCTATGGGAACTCATCTAAATCTCACATCAGATCAGTTTTTAACACAAATTCGATCCGAAAGAAAAACAGCATGGGGGTTCCCTCCCAATCCATACCAGGCCCTTTCATGTCTGGTACAGATTTTAAGGGGAGCCCCACGGCACAATTAAAAAAAAAAAGGCGTGCGGTCCCTCCAAAACCCCCACCAGACCCTTATCTGAGCATGAAGTCTGGCAGGTCAGGAAAGGGGTGGATGAGTTAATCGAGGGAACCATGAATGCCAACATGTACTGTGACATACTGAAGCAGAGCATGATCCCCTCCCTTCAGAGACTGGGCCACAGGGCAATATTCCAACATGATAACGACCCCAAACACCTCCAAGGCGACCACTGCCTTGCTGAGGGTAAAGATGATGGACTGGCCAAGCATGTCTCCAGACCTAACCCCTATTGAGCATCTGTGGGACATCCTCAAACAGAAGGTGGAGGAGCGCAAGGTCTCTAACATCCACCAGCTCCGTGATGTCATCATGGAGGAGTGGAAGAGGACTCCAGTGGCAACCTGTGAAGCTCTGGTGAACTCCATGCCCAAGAGGGTTAAGGCAGTGCTGGAAAATAATGGTGGCCACACAAAATATTGACACTTAGGGCCCAATTTGGACATTTTCACTTAGGGGTGTGCTCACTTTTGTTGCCAGCGGTTTAGACATTAATGGCTGTGTGTTGAGTTATTTTGAGGGGACAGTAAATTTACACTGTTATACAAGCTGTACACTCACTACTTTACATTGTAGCAAAGTGTAATTTCTTCAGTGTTGTCACATGAAAAGATAGAATAAAATATTTACAGAAATGTGAGGGGTGTACTAACTTTTGTCAGATACTGTATATCCGAGATATATTATGTTTTGAATTCATTTGTGAATTACATAATTTTTCCGATGGATACAAATTCTCCTCAGTTCTAATTGATTGTGGTAATGTTGACACAAAATGTTTTAATTGCAAATTCCTTCATTCACCCAATATCATCAAACCTCTTTTATGTTTCAATTCCTAAAATGTACAGATTTTCCCTTTTTATTTATTATGTCTTTTAACTAGGGATCGGCCGATTATCAGCAAAGTCGATATATATCGAGGGCCGATATGCACTTTCCCCGATATCTCGGAATCGGCCCCTGAGGTTACCGATATTACCAATATTTCAGGAAAGTGCTTGTATCGGAGTGATGGCTGCAGCTAGAGGCATCACCCCGGTACCGGCGTCCATAGCCGACGGTTGGCTGTCTTGTAATGACAACCGATGTGGCTGAGAAGCCGCTCGGCTGTCATTACAAGGAGCGGGAGGGGACGCCCCCCCCCCCCTCCCGCCACATTCTGCGGCTCGCCCGGGCAACCAGCCTGCACGGCCACCGAAGAACCGATCAAAGCCGCATTCGGCTCTGATCGGGCCTCCATGTAAAAAACCCGGACGTGATGTCATGACATGGAAAGAAGTGAACTCCGCGCTAAAGATATCTAAGGGATATGGAAATGTGATTAGGCTGCAGCCTACCGTAAACTACAATCAAAAGACTGTATAAACTGAGAGGAAAAATATATGGGTAATTGGCGCTGCCTATATTAAATATTGCAGTGTGTAAATGAATGAAATCACCGTAGATGTGTATGTAAATACAATAAATTATCAGTGCAATAAATAAGTATGCGGATTAAAAATATAAGACCAACATATAAAAATGCAGAGGTGAATAAATATCCCCTAGCTAAAGTGCAATCAAAGTGCAATCAAGGTGACATGACATCACTTCCGGGTACTCGGTGCCACTTAAGCCCCGGAAGATTTTACCCCCTTCCTGACCAGGGGTTTTTTTGCGATTTTTTACTGCGTGACTTTAATGGACAATTGCGCGGTCGTGCGACGCTGTATCTAAACGAATTTCACGTCCTTTTTTTTCCTACAAACAGAGCTTTCTTTTGGTGGTATTTGATCACCTGTGCGATTTTTTGATCATACGCTATAAACAAAAAAAGAGCGTAAATTTTGCAAAAATAACAATATTTTTCACTTTTTTTTATATGAAATTCCCCCCCAAAAAAATGTAAAAATCAAAATTTTTTTAAACTTTCGGCCAATTTGTTTTATGCTACATATGTTTGGTAAAAAAAAATCGCAAAAAGCGTATTTTTATTGGTTTGCGCAAAAGTTATCGCGTTTACTAACAAAGGGAAAGATTTTTGTCATTTTTGGTGTTTTTTTTTTTTTAACGAGTAATGGCGGCGATCTGCGATTTTTTTTGCGGTACTACGACATTGCGGCGGACAGATCGGACCCTTGAATGACATTTTTGACACTTTTGGGGGTACCAGTGACATTACTGCAGTAATCAGTGCTATACATATGCACTGATACTGTAAAAAATGACACTGGCAGGGAAGGGGTTAACTGTATTGGAGAGGGAGGGGTTAAGTGTGTCCTAGGGGCGTGTTTCTAACTGTGATGGGACAGGTCTCCTATTGTAAAAACAGAGATCAACGGTTCTACATAGTAGAACCGTCTGATCTCCATTTTTACACAGGGGAGAATGACAGGCGGCTTGTTTACATAAGCCGCCCGCCTTTCTCCCGCTCTACCGACGATCGTAGTGTGACCGGCGGACATCGGGTCCACCGGTCACATGCCCGGACTCCTCTGTGAATGAGCCAAGGCGGGCGCGCTCGCCCGCTATTGGCTCAAAACCCGGTGACAGGCTAGCGACGTAGACCTACGTCACTCTGCCTGGCCGGGGCTGACTGCCGCAGTAAATATACTGTGCGCAGTCGGCAAGCGGTTAATGGGAGGCGAACTTTAAAACCCTTTAGGTCATATTTGCAGCCACAAAAGACGTACTAGCTGTGCACAAATAGTCCCAGCACATGGACAATGTCATAACAGAAGTATTGCAATTGAAAAAGTTGCCATAAATTTTGTTTTTTACAGCAAAAAATCTTTTTTTTTTTTTTTCCTAAATCAGCCAGAACTGACAGCAGCCGGTAAATACATGTCTAATACATATAGGGTCCATTCATACATCTGTAAAATGGGTCCGCATCCATTCCACAATTTGGCGGAACCTTTACAGACCCATTGATTTTCAATTCCAGTCTGAAAAATTAGGCATTCACAGGATACAGAAGTATGGGCCCTTTCACACGGGCGCTCCGTATGTCTGCAAATCATCCTATTTTTTTGCGGATGATTTACGGACATAATGTAAGTCAATGGCATATGGGGTATCCTATATTGATCCTTTCACCATGTCCTCTATCTCTGGTTCTAGGAGTTTATCCATCTTCTCAATATTCTTTATTCTCATTACTCCATTACTTTGTGTAATGTAATGCACATTTCAGTGCAATATATATATATCCAATTTTACTATTGATACCTTATGAGATGACTTATTGAGACGCTTGTCATTCCTTTTACTACCCAGATTCTTTTACTGCAATGTTTGTGTTCGCCCCCCGTGCGTGCCTGGTACTGCTCCCTCAGCTCCCGGGGCGGACGATATGGAGTTCCTTCCATGGCTAATTCCCTGAGGCTACAGCTCTTACTCTATTGTAAGCATTTCCATACAAAACTACATATTTTTAATTGGGTGTCCATACTATTAGACACATTGTGATTTCCATTATATTCTCCCCCTTATAGTTAATCCATTGCACCAGCTCCTGAGGAAGTGTTATACATACACGAAACGCGTCGAGCATACATGATGCAATTACTATGGAGTATCCACTATTTTGTTACGGAATGTTTTAGAATCCAATTTATACCTATTATGATATGTAACTGTTTGTGATATGCTATGTCTACTGTGATCCATTGTATGTCATTATTGCATTTATTATGTTACCATTGTGCATACAAAATAAATCAGATTACATGTGTACCCTTTCATGTTCTTTGCTTGGACGTGTATGCACACATACTCTCTTTTTTACATATAATTTTGATGGTCATCTCTAACCACACGCCTCATTTAAAGTCCCACCAAATCCCCTCTTGTTCCAATTGATATTAGGGATGGAGATACAATAATTTGTAACCTCATTTAAAGTCCCGACCTTTCCCCCTTTCCTCATCATGTTCAGGGATGGAGGCGTGTGACGTGTCTGACCATACCCTGTTATTGTGCAAACGTTGTGTTACTTTCAGGGGCCGGCCCTGTGGATCTTTGGGGTCGGTTACTACTCACCCTGTACTAGTACAAACGACTTGTCACAATCAGGGCACTGGCACCTAATTTTTAGTGGCCAGCATTCACTGTATTATCTATATGACCCATATTAGTTTATATACTTTTATTTACTTGACAATGTCCACTTTCCACATAGCATAATCCCCCTCCCTTGGTATTTGCCATTGTTTGCGGTCTCTCTTTGTTTGTTTGCCCCGGGAGCTGCGATGCGCCCTGGCTCCCCTCCCCCTCCTCCTCCATCCTAGTGATGCGGGGGTGGGGGCGTGTCTGGCCACGGCGCATCGGCGCCACGCCCCTTCCGTGTTGGTTAAGACGCCGCGCTGTTGGCGGTCTGACCGACACGCTGATTTACCATCTATGTCCCTCCACGAGGCGCCGGCTCCCGCTGGGCTGCGACTGGCGGCCGCCGGTGCTTCTCCTTTGGAGTGGCTGCGTGACGCTGGGAGCTGTCCCGGTGTACGGCTTGGGCTGAACACTACATCCTCTGATCATTATTTCAAGGCATTACTCACATTTGGTAACTATACTCTGTGATTGGTTTCTTATGCTGCCTTTATTCCACACTTGGTTACTTCATCACCCATTTTCTTCGGTCTAGTTTTTTGTTCATCACTTTCAAGGCACTATGGATACTGGGCAATATACTTTGAGAATTCAGCCACTCTACTCATATTTCCACTTTTTCACGCTTCTTATCTCTTGTCTAACTACTTGTTCCCCTATATTATTTCTACATCACTCTGGCTTATTTAACTACCCATTCACTTTGGTTTAGTTTTCCATCTTGGGTCACATTGACCACTCCCCACACTCACTCTACGGTCTTCACTTATTCACTTTCACTTGGTTCCTTACAACCACTGATACTCGTACCATCCTCACAATTTTTTCTATGGGGTATCCTATATTGATCCTTTCACCATGTCCTCTATCTCTGGTTCTAGGAGTTTATCCATCTTCTCAATATTCTTTATTCTCATTACTCCATTACTTTGTGTAATGTAATGCACATTTCAGTGCAATATATATATATCCAATTTTACTATTGATACCTTATGAGATGACTTATTGAGACGCTTGTCATTCCTTTTACTACCCAGATTCTTTTACTGCAATGTTTGTGTTCGCCCCCGTGCGTGCCTGGTACTGCTCCCTCAGCTCCCGGGGCGGACGATATGGAGTTCCTTCCATGGCTAATTCCCTGAGGCTACAGCTCTTACTCTATTGTAAGCATTTCCATACAAAACTACATATTTTTAATTGGGTGTCCATACTATTAGACACATTGTGATTTCCATTATATTCTCCCCCTTATAGTTAATCCATTGCACCAGCTCCTGAGGAAGTGTTATACATACACGAAACGCGTCGAGCATACATGATGCAATTACTATGGAGTATCCACTATTTTGTTACGGAATGTTTTAGAATCCAATTTATACCTATTATGATATGTAACTGTTTGTGATATGCTATGTCTACTGTGATCCATTGTATGTCATTATTGCATTTATTATGTTACCATTGTGCATACAAAATAAATCAGATTACATGTGTACCCTTTCATGTTCTTTGCTTGGACGTGTATGCACACATACTCTCTTTTTTACATATAATTTTGATGGTCATCTCTAACCACACGCCTCATTTAAAGTCCCACCAAATCCCCTCTTGTTCCAATTGATATTAGGGATGGAGATACAATAATTTGTAACCTCATTTAAAGTCCCGACCTTTCCCCCTTTCCTCATCATGTTCAGGGATGGAGGCGTGTGACGTGTCTGACCATACCCTGTTATTGTGCAAACGTTGTGTTACTTTCAGGGGCCGGCCCTGTGGATCTTTGGGGTCGGTTACTACTCACCCTGTACTAGTACAAACGACTTGTCACAATCAGGGCACTGGCACCTAATTTTTAGTGGCCAGCATTCACTGTATTATCTATATGACCCATATTAGTTTATATACTTTTATTTACTTGACAATGTCCACTTTCCACATAGCATAATCCCCCTCCCTTGGTATTTGCCATTGTTTGCGGTCTCTCTTTGTTTGTTTGCCCCGGGAGCTGCGATGCGCCCTGGCTCCCCTCCCCCTCCTCCTCCATCCTAGTGATGCGGGGGTGGGGGCGTGTCTGGCCACGGCGCATCGGCGCCACGCCCCTTCCGTGTTGGTTAAGACGCCGCGCTGTTGGCGGTCTGACCGACACGCTGATTTACCATCTATGTCCCTCCACGAGGCGCCGGCTCCCGCTGGGCTGCGACTGGCGGCCGCCGGTGCTTCTCCTTTGGAGTGGCTGCGTGACGCTGGGAGCTGTCCCGGTGTACGGCTTGGGCTGAACACTACATCCTCTGATCATTATTTCAAGGCATTACTCACATTTGGTAACTATACTCTGTGATTGGTTTCTTATGCTGCCTTTATTCCACACTTGGTTACTTCATCACCCATTTTCTTCGGTCTAGTTTTTTGTTCATCACTTTCAAGGCACTATGGATACTGGGCAATATACTTTGAGAATTCAGCCACTCTACTCATATTTCCACTTTTTCACGCTTCTTATCTCTTGTCTAACTACTTGTTCCCCTATATTATTTCTACATCACTCTGGCTTATTTAACTACCCATTCACTTTGGTTTAGTTTTCCATCTTGGGTCACATTGACCACTCCCCACACTCACTCTACGGTCTTCACTTATTCACTTTCACTTGGTTCCCTACAACCACTGATACTCGTACCATCCTCACAATTTTTTCTATGGGGTATCCTATATTGATCCTTTCACCATGTCCTCTATCTCTGGTTCTAGGAGTTTATCCATCTTCTCAATATTCTTTATTCTCATTACTCCATTACTTTGTGTAATGTAATGCACATTTCAGTGCAATATATATATATCCAATTTTACTATTGATACCTTATGAGATGACTTATTGAGACGCTTGTCATTCCTTTTACTACCCAGATTCTTTTACTGCAATGTTTGTGTTCGCCCCCGTGCGTGCCTGGTACTGCTCCCTCAGCTCCCGGGGCGGACGATATGGAGTTCCTTCCATGGCTAATTCCCTGAGGCTACAGCTCTTACTCTATTGTAAGCATTTCCATACAAAACTACATATTTTTAATTGGGTGTCCATACTATTAGACACATTGTGATTTCCATTATATTCTCCCCCTTATAGTTAATCCATTGCACCAGCTCCTGAGGAAGTGTTATACATACACGAAACGCGTCGAGCATACATGATGCAATTACTATGGAGTATCCACTATTTTGTTACGGAATGTTTTAGAATCCAATTTATACCTATTATGATATGTAACTGTTTGTGATATGCTATGTCTACTGTGATCCATTGTATGTCATTATTGCATTTATTATGTTACCATTGTGCATACAAAATAAATCAGATTACATGTGTACCCTTTCATGTTCTTTGCTTGGACGTGTATGCACACATACTCTCTTTTTTACATATAATTTTGATGGTCATCTCTAACCACACGCCTCATTTAAAGTCCCACCAAATCCCCTCTTGTTCCAATTGATATTAGGGATGGAGATACAATAATTTGTAACCTCATTTAAAGTCCCGACCTTTCCCCCTTTCCTCATCATGTTCAGGGATGGAGGCGTGTGACGTGTCTGACCATACCCTGTTATTGTGCAAACGTTGTGTTACTTTCAGGGGCCGGCCCTGTGGATCTTTGGGGTCGGTTACTACTCACCCTGTACTAGTACAAACGACTTGTCACAATCAGGGCACTGGCACCTAATTTTTAGTGGCCAGCATTCACTGTATTATCTATATGACCCATATTAGTTTATATACTTTTATTTACTTGACAATGTCCACTTTCCACATAGCATAATCCCCCTCCCTTGGTATTTGCCATTGTTTGCGGTCTCTCTTTGTTTGTTTGCCCCGGGAGCTGCGATGCGCCCTGGCTCCCCTCCCCCTCCTCCTCCATCCTAGTGATGCGGGGGTGGGGGCGTGTCTGGCCACGGCGCATCGGCGCCACGCCCCTTCCGTGTTGGTTAAGACGCCGCGCTGTTGGCGGTCTGACCGACACGCTGATTTACCATCTATGTCCCTCCACGAGGCGCCGGCTCCCGCTGGGCTGCGACTGGCGGCCGCCGGTGCTTCTCCTTTGGAGTGGCTGCGTGACGCTGGGAGCTGTCCCGGTGTACGGCTTGGGCTGAACACTACATCCTCTGATCATTATTTCAAGGCATTACTCACATTTGGTAACTATACTCTGTGATTGGTTTCTTATGCTGCCTTTATTCCACACTTGGTTACTTCATCACCCATTTTCTTCGGTCTAGTTTTTTGTTCATCACTTTCAAGGCACTATGGATACTGGGCAATATACTTTGAGAATTCAGCCACTCTACTCATATTTCCACTTTTTCACGCTTCTTATCTCTTGTCTAACTACTTGTTCCCCTATATTATTTCTACATCACTCTGGCTTATTTAACTACCCATTCACTTTGGTTTAGTTTTCCATCTTGGGTCACATTGACCACTCCCCACACTCACTCTACGGTCTTCACTTATTCACTTTCACTTGGTTCCCTACAACCACTGATACTCGTACCATCCTCACAATTTTTTCTATGGGGTATCCTATATTGATCCTTTCACCATGTCCTCTATCTCTGGTTCTAGGAGTTTATCCATCTTCTCAATATTCTTTATTCTCATTACTCCATTACTTTGTGTAATGTAATGCACATTTCAGTGCAATATATATATATCCAATTTTACTATTGATACCTTATGAGATGACTTATTGAGACGCTTGTCATTCCTTTTACTACCCAGATTCTTTTACTGCAATGTTTGTGTTCGCCCCCGTGCGTGCCTGGTACTGCTCCCTCAGCTCCCGGGGCGGACGATATGGAGTTCCTTCCATGGCTAATTCCCTGAGGCTACAGCTCTTACTCTATTGTAAGCATTTCCATACAAAACTACATATTTTTAATTGGGTGTCCATACTATTAGACACATTGTGATTTCCATTATATTCTCCCCCTTATAGTTAATCCATTGCACCAGCTCCTGAGGAAGTGTTATACATACACGAAACGCGTCGAGCATACATGATGCAATTACTATGGAGTATCCACTATTTTGTTACGGAATGTTTTAGAATCCAATTTATACCTATTATGATATGTAACTGTTTGTGATATGCTATGTCTACTGTGATCCATTGTATGTCATTATTGCATTTATTATGTTACCATTGTGCATACAAAATAAATCAGATTACATGTGTACCCTTTCATGTTCTTTGCTTGGACGTGTATGCACACATACTCTCTTTTTTACATATAATTTTGATGGTCATCTCTAACCACACGCCTCATTTAAAGTCCCACCAAATCCCCTCTTGTTCCAATTGATATTAGGGATGGAGATACAATAATTTGTAACCTCATTTAAAGTCCCGACCTTTCCCCCTTTCCTCATCATGTTCAGGGATGGAGGCGTGTGACGTGTCTGACCATACCCTGTTATTGTGCAAACGTTGTGTTACTTTCAGGGGCCGGCCCTGTGGATCTTTGGGGTCGGTTACTACTCACCCTGTACTAGTACAAACGACTTGTCACAATCAGGGCACTGGCACCTAATTTTTAGTGGCCAGCATTCACTGTATTATCTATATGACCCATATTAGTTTATATACTTTTATTTACTTGACAATGTCCACTTTCCACATAGCATAATCCCCCTCCCTTGGTATTTGCCATTGTTTGCGGTCTCTCTTTGTTTGTTTGCCCCGGGAGCTGCGATGCGCCCTGGCTCCCCTCCCCCTCCTCCTCCATCCTAGTGATGCGGGGGTGGGGGCGTGTCTGGCCACGGCGCATCGGCGCCACGCCCCTTCCGTGTTGGTTAAGACGCCGCGCTGTTGGCGGTCTGACCGACACGCTGATTTACCATCTATGTCCCTCCACGAGGCGCCGGCTCCCGCTGGGCTGCGACTGGCGGCCGCCGGTGCTTCTCCTTTGGAGTGGCTGCGTGACGCTGGGAGCTGTCCCGGTGTACGGCTTGGGCTGAACACTACATCCTCTGATCATTATTTCAAGGCATTACTCACATTTGGTAACTATACTCTGTGATTGGTTTCTTATGCTGCCTTTATTCCACACTTGGTTACTTCATCACCCATTTTCTTCGGTCTAGTTTTTTGTTCATCACTTTCAAGGCACTATGGATACTGGGCAATATACTTTGAGAATTCAGCCACTCTACTCATATTTCCACTTTTTCACGCTTCTTATCTCTTGTCTAACTACTTGTTCCCCTATATTATTTCTACATCACTCTGGCTTATTTAACTACCCATTCACTTTGGTTTAGTTTTCCATCTTGGGTCACATTGACCACTCCCCACACTCACTCTACGGTCTTCACTTATTCACTTTCACTTGGTTCCTTACAACCACTGATACTCGTACCATCCTCACAATTTTTTCTATGGGGTATCCTATATTGATCCTTTCACCATGTCCTCTATCTCTGGTTCTAGGAGTTTATCCATCTTCTCAATATTCTTTATTCTCATTACTCCATTACTTTGTGTAATGTAATGCACATTTCAGTGCAATATATATATATCCAATTTTACTATTGATACCTTATGAGATGACTTATTGAGACGCTTGTCATTCCTTTTACTACCCAGATTCTTTTACTGCAATGTTTGTGTTCGCCCCCGTGCGTGCCTGGTACTGCTCCCTCAGCTCCCGGGGCGGACGATATGGAGTTCCTTCCATGGCTAATTCCCTGAGGCTACAGCTCTTACTCTATTGTAAGCATTTCCATACAAAACTACATATTTTTAATTGGGTGTCCATACTATTAGACACATTGTGATTTCCATTATATTCTCCCCCTTATAGTTAATCCATTGCACCAGCTCCTGAGGAAGTGTTATACATACACGAAACGCGTCGAGCATACATGATGCAATTACTATGGAGTATCCACTATTTTGTTACGGAATGTTTTAGAATCCAATTTATACCTATTATGATATGTAACTGTTTGTGATATGCTATGTCTACTGTGATCCATTGTATGTCATTATTGCATTTATTATGTTACCATTGTGCATACAAAATAAATCAGATTACATGTGTACCCTTTCATGTTCTTTGCTTGGACGTGTATGCACACATACTCTCTTTTTTACATATAATTTTGATGGTCATCTCTAACCACACGCCTCATTTAAAGTCCCACCAAATCCCCTCTTGTTCCAATTGATATTAGGGATGGAGATACAATAATTTGTAACCTCATTTAAAGTCCCGACCTTTCCCCCTTTCCTCCGTATGTCTGCAAATCATCCTATTTTTTTGCGGATGATTTACGGACATAATGTAAGTCAATGGCATTGCGGATGTCAGCGGAATACCATCCGCTGACATCCGATTTTCTTCCTTTCAGTTCTGTTCTGTTTTTTGGAACGGAACAGAACCCTATTTTTCCTCCGTTCAAAAAACGGAAAGGAAGCAAAATCGGATGTCAGGCCGCAAAAATTAGCCCAAATGGGTTTAACTGACAGCAAAGAACGTAGTGTATTTGACGGCTGGAGGTACAGTAGACGTTCACAGGATACAGAAGTGTCGGCCTGTATAGGCCCCAAAAATTAGCCCACATGGGTTTAACTGACAGCAAAAAACGTAGTGTATTTGACGGCTGGAGGTACAGTAGACGTTCACAGGATACAGAAGTGTCGGCCCGTATAGGCCACAAAAATTAGCCCAAATGGGTTTAACTGACAGCAAAGAACGTAGTGTATTTGACGGCTGGAGGTACAGTAGGCGTTCACAGGATACAGAAGTGTCGGCCTGTATAGGCTCCAAAAATTAGCTCACATGGGTTTAACTCACAGCAAAGAACTTAGTATTTGATGGCTAGAGGCATAGTAGGCATTCACAGTATACAGAAGTAAGTGTCGGCCTGTATAGGCCCCAAAAATTAGCTCACATGGGTTGAACTGACAGCAAAGAACTTAGTATTTGATGGCTAGAGGTACAGTAGGCATTCACACAGTATACAGAAGTGTTGGCCTGTATAGGCCCCAAAAATTAGCCATTCAATGGACATGAAATGACTTTTATGCTGCTGTATTTAGCGAAGACAAGGACCAGGAATTGTTGTGGGTGGATGGCGGTCTGGCAGATATTCGTGGCCTGTGATGAGGAATTTCAATGAAACATGGTCTACATGTGTTGAATTCCTCAGAGACCCATGCCTCATTCATTTTTATAAATGTGAGGTAGTCTACACTGTCATGAGCTAGGCGAGTGCTCTTATCAGTCACGATCCCCCCTGCTGAGCTGAACGTCCTTTCGGACAGGGCACTGGACGGGGGGCAAGCCAACAGTTCCATTGCAAATTTTGCAAGCTCTGGCCTAAAGTCAAGCCTGCCCACCCAGTAGTCCAGGGGTTCATCACTCCTCAGAGCATCCACATCGGCCGTTAACCCGATGTAGTCGGACACCTGTCGCACACCTTTTTTTATACGCTCCAACATTTGAGCCACAGAAGCCTGCCTTTTTCCAGAACAACGTGACGACGGCATCATGGAAGGTGGAGTGTTGGACAACTGTGAGGAGAGAGGAGAAGGAGAAAAGGCAGGACGGTGAGAGAGTTCAGGTGCCTTCTTAAGGCGGGTGTCCCTAGGTGAGTGTTGGGCTTACCGCGACTTATGTGTTGACTGCAAAGGCTGCAGATGGCAACACTGTTGTCAGCAACGGACACATTAAAATAAGCCCACACTGCGGAGCCATGTGCCGGCGTCCTGGGAGCGCCAGATGTGACTGTACATGGTTGATGGCTCGCTCCTGATACATTTGCAGTCTGCTTTGTACCTCTTGTGCAATGCAAGTTCTGCCTGCCTCTCCTCCCTATCTGCCGGTCCGTCAGTCCGCCAGTTCTACAAATAATTGGCCAGTAACTGTTGTCACTGTGTGTGGCACAGTTAACACAGCAAAAGAGGCCAAATTTTTGCAGGACTAAAATACAATCTTAGAAAAGTATACTGTTAAATAACACCTCACTTCAATCTGTGGTATTGGGGGGCCACAGGTTTATCACACCAGTTTTACAAATAATTGGCCAGTAACTGTTGTCACTGTGTGTAGCACTGTTTACAGAGCAAGAGGCCAAATTTTTGCAGGACTAAAATACAATCTTAGAAAATTATACTGTTAAATAACACCCCACTTCAATATGTGGTATTGGGGAGCAGTGGCGGCCCGTGCATAGGGGGCGCCAGGGCGCCGCCCCCCTAAAGAAAAGGGGAAAAAAAAAGACAAAAAGAACAATAAAGTTCGGGGAAAAAAAATCGGTTCGCCGGCCTGACCGGCCTATGTGGTGGCTAAAGGGGGGGGGTGGGGTTTACGACCCAGAAGAGGCGCCGATTGGCTGCCTTCTGGGGGCGTAACCTGGGCGCAGCAAAGAGCGCTTGGCCACCCCCACCTTCGTTGTATCCTGGCTGTGATTGGTCCAGTCTCCAGCCTGGACCAATCATCATCCAGGACATCGCCGATGTCGCAATGGGGGCGATGCCGGTGCGTGCGTCAGTCACTCACCGTCAACGCCGCTCAGAGAAGAGGAGAGGTCGCCCGCCGGTTCCCGCCACAGAGGAGAGGCCGAGACGAGGGAGAAGGATCCGACCCAGAAGAGGAAGTATCGAGGAGGGAAGAAGCCGCCGCTGGGAGCCGAGCCGCCGCCAGGTAAGTTTGAAGGGAGCACGCACGATGGTCTCTGCATTGATTGGGGGACAATGCTGTGGGAACTCTGCTGCAATCATTGGGGTACAATGCTGTGGCACTCTGCAATCATTGGGGTACAATGCTGTGGCACTCTGCAATCATTGGGGTACAATGCTGTGGGCACTCTGCTGCAATCATTGGGGTACAATGCTGTGGGCACTCTGCAATCATTGGGGTACAATGCTGTGGGAACTCTGCTGCAATCATTGGGGTACAATGCTATGGGCACTCTGCAATCATTGGGGTACAATGCTGTGGGCACTCTGCAATCATTGGGGTACAATGCTGTGGCACTCTGCAATCATTGGGGTACAATTCTGTGGCACTCTGCAATCATTGGGGTACAATGCTGTAGGCACTCTGCAATCATTGGGGTACAATGCTGTGGCACTCTGCAATCATTGGGGTACAATTCTGTGGCACTCTGCAATCATTGGGGTACAATGCTGTGGCACTCTGCAATCATTGGGGTACAATGCTGTGGCACTCTGCAATCATTGGGGTACAATGCTGTGGCACTCTGCAATCATTGGGGTACAATGCTGTGGCACTCTGCAATCATTGGGGTACAATGCTGTGGGCACTCTGCAATCATTGGGGTACAATGCTGTGGCACTCTGCAATCATTGGGGTACAATTCTGTGGCACTCTGCAATCATTGGGGTACAATGCTGTGGCACTCTGCAATCATTGGGGTACAATGCTGTGGCACTCTGCAATCATTGGGGTACAATGCTGTGGGCACTCTGCAATCATTGGGGACAATGCTGTGGCACTCTGCAATCATTGGGGTAAAATGCTGTGGGCACTCTGCAATCATTGGGGTACAATGCTGTGGCACTCTGCAATCATTGGGGTACAATGCTGTGGGCACTCTGCAATCATTGGGGACAATGCTGTGGCACTCTGCAATCATTGGGGTACAATTCTGTGGCACTCTGCAATCATTGGGGTACAATGCTGTGGGCACTCTGCAATCAGTGGGGTACAATGCTGTGGCGCACTCTGCAATCATTGGGGACAATGCTCTGGCGCTCTGCAGTGATTGGGGACAATGCTGTGGCGCTCTGCAGTGATTGGGGACAATGCTGTGGCGCTCTGCATTGAAAGGGGCTCTCACGCTGAACTCTGCATTAATGGGGGCACGGAACAGTGTTCATTGCATTGAAGGGGGCACAGCACAGTGTTCATTGCATTGAAGGGGGCACAGCACAGTGTTTATTGCATTGAAGGGGGCATAGCACAGTGTTTATTGCATTGAAGGGGGCACAGCACAGTGTTTATTGCATTGAAGGGGGCACAGCACATTGTTCATTGCATTGAAGGGGGCACAGCACAGTGTTCATTGCATTGAAGGGGGCACAGCACAGTGTTTATTGCATTGAAGGGGGCACAGCACATTGTTCATTGCATTGAAGGGGGCACAGCACAGTGTTCATTGCATTGAAGGGGGCATAGCACAATGTTCATTGCATTGAAGGGGGCACGCACGCTGATCTCTGCATTAAAGGGGGCACGCACGCTGGTCTCTGCATTGAAAGGGGGCATGTACGCTGGTCTCTGCATTGAAAGGGGGCATGTACGCTGGTCTCTGCATTGAAAGGGGGCATATACTATCTCCTGTACCATGACTTGTGACATGCCTATACCATATCTGTGCCATGCCTATACCATCTCCTGTACCATCACCTATGCCATGCCTGTACCATCACCTGTGCCATGCCTGTACCATGACTTCAAAGTCACGCAATTTTTTACTGCATTTTTTGACGCGAAGCAATACCTATTATATTTTTCTTTTTGCGCCCCCCCAAAAATTTTGAGCACCAGCCGCCACTGTTGGGGAGCCATTGGTGTATCACACCAGTTGTTCAAAAAATTGGCCAGTGAGTTTGGCGCTGTGTGTACCAGACTTCACTCAGCAAACGAGGCAATATTGTTGCAGGACACAAATACAGTTGTAAAAGTTTACTCAGATAACACCCCACTTCAATCTGTGGTATTGGGGGGCCACTGGTCTATCACAGCAGTTCAAAAAAATTGGCCAGTGAGTTTGGCACTGTGTGTATCAGACTTCACTCAGCAAAAGAGGCAATATTGTTGCAGGACACAAATAAACATGTAAAAGTATACTCAGATAACACCCCACTTCAATATGTGGTATTGGGGGGGCAATTGGTCTATCACACCAGTTATAATACATTATAAGTGCTTTTGACACTGTGTGTAGTATTGCTGCAGAAACGCTCAGTCTCACCACCACACCTGTCACAATGCTGCACAGTGCCTAATAATACTACTAATCAACTATAATATGCTTTCTACATGTTCATAGGCGTGCGCACAGGGTGTGCCAGGTGTGCCTGGGCACACCCTTATCACCCCATGTACATTAACATTATCACTTTTTGTGCTGGTAGGAAGATGGGAAAAATCTCTCTTACTGGCTTGCCATTTGAGAAGTTTTTAGGCACTTGCCTTTCAATGTGCCGGCAGAGAGATAAATGTTCTGGGGTCATATATATGTAGACACACACAAACACGTGTGTTTGAGCTTTGGGGTGCACACCCTAATTTAATAGGCTGTGCACGCCTGTGAGTATGTTATACTGTGGATTACCCCCCTCCCCCTTTTTAGTGCACTGCACAGCAATACCAAAAAATTTGCAGCCCTTTAAATGACTTTTGTGGACATTAACAGAGCGATTTGTGTGACTGCAGCCGATCTCTAACTGCCCCTAAAGCACCGACTGGATACCTGCCCCTAAACTCAAAAGATACTAGTAGACCTATACCGAAATACCAGCCCTGAAAAGGACTTTTGTGGATCTTCACAGAGCTATATGTGTCTAGCAAACTCTCCCTAATGAGCACAGCAGACCTCTCCCTACACTGGCAGAAAGCGGAATGTGAAATGGCCACCAGATCGGGTCTTTTTATAGGGTAGGGGGACTGTCCATGTGCTGGAATGCTTCAATTGGCTGTCCCGTTCCACCTGACGGCTGTGTCACAGGTCAAAGTTCTCCCCAATGTAAACTAATATGGCCGCCGCGAACACGTGTTCGCAAATTTGGCGGGTAGCGAACAAGCAAAATTTGCCGCGAACCGACCGCCGCAAGGCCATCTCTACTTTTAACTGTGTATTTTTAATCCGTTCCCAGAAATGTGCACTGTTTCCAGGTAAAAAAATAAATAAATAAATTGTTCCAGCAAGTGAGATTAGTGGTGAATTATATTCCCGTTTAGCTTGTCTAGAAATCATATCCCAAACTGATTAGCAATTTTTAATCTGATTTTATGTTTACACCATTGAATGCACCACATCATTCATACACACATGATCAAGGCAAGATCATCTGTTCGTTTTTTTTGATGAATTAACCACTTGCCGACTGCCTAACGCCGATCTACGTCGGCAGTCAGCCCCTCACAGGCAAAGCGACGTCGCTAGCCTGTGAGGGTTTAGGGAGCGAGCGCGCGCCGCCGGAGGCGCGCTTCTGCTCCCACGCGGTCACGCACCCCCCCCCCGCGCGTGTGACCGGCGGACCCGATGTCCGCCGGTCACTCTGCGATCGTCGGGGGAGAGGGAGAAAGTCAGGCAGCTTGTGTAAACAAGCCACCTGTCATTCTCCCCTGTGTATGAAGGATGACCATACGGTTCTACTATGTAGAACCGTTGATCACTGTTCATACATCTGAAGCCACAGCCAATCACAGTAGAAAGCACGCCCCTAGGGACACACATAGCCCCGCCCTTTCAAAAAAAGTTAACCCCTTCACTGCCAGTGTATTTTTACAGTAACAGTGCATATGTATAGCACTGATTACTGTAGAAATGTCACTGGTAACCCCAAAAGTGTCAAAAATGTCAGTCAAGAGTCCGATCTGTCCGCCGCAATGTCGCAGTACCGCAAAAAAAAATCGCAGATCGCCGCCATTGCGCGTTAAAAAAAAAAACAACAAAAATGACAAAAATCTTTCCCTTTGTTAGTAAACGCGATAACTTTTGCGCAAACCAATCAAAATACGCTTTTTGCGATTTTTTTTTACCAAACATAGGTAGCATAAAACAAATTGGCCGAAAATGTTAAAAAATTTAGATTTTTACATTTTTTTGGGGGGGGGAATTTCATATAAAAAAATGTGAAAAATATTGCTATTTTTGCAAAATTTACGCTCTTTTTTTGTTTATAGCGCATGATCAAAAAATCGCACAGGTAATCAAATACCACCAAAAGAAAGCTCTGTTTGTGGGAAAAAAAGGACGCCAAATTCGTTTAGATACAGCGTTGCACGACCGCGAAATTGTCCGTTAAAGTCACGCAGTGCCGAATCGCAAAATACCCCCTGGTCAGGAAGGGGGTAAAATCCTCCGGGGCTTAAGTGGTTAACATTCAATCCAATATCATTTATAGGAGCATCAATATGGCGACATTCTGTTAGAGTTGCAGAAGTGCTTGTGCTTGATTCTGCACCATGTCTGGATTCTATTCTTGCTCCCTTATCACTTTCTACATCATCCAATTTTTGTTTGGAAAAAAAAATTGCAGATATCCATTTCTAAAAAGAAATGGGGGTCATTATACAGTTCTGGACCGGAAAGGATTTGCCCCCCTAATGACCAGGCCATTTTTTTGCTATTTGGCACTGCGTTACTTTAACGGAAAATTGCGTGGTCGTGCGACGCTGTACCCAAATAAAATTGATGCCCTTTTTTTTTTTTCTCCACAAATAGAGCTTTCTTTTGGTTGTATTTGATCACCTGTGCGATTTTTCGATTTTTTTGCGCTGTAAACAAAAAAGAGCGTCAATTTTGAAAAAAAACACTAATATTTTCTACTTTATGCTCCAAAACATTCCCAATAAAATCTTTTTAAAAAAATCAAAAATTTTTTTTTTATTAGTTTAGGCCAATTTGTATTCTGCTACATATGTTTGGTAAAAAAAAAAAATCCCAAAAAGCGTATAATAACTGGTTTGCGCAAAAGTTATAGAGTTTACAAACTACGGGATAGATTTATGTCCTTTTTATTTTTTTTTATTAGTAATGGCGGCGATCTGCGATTTTTAGCGGGACTGAGACATTGCGGCGGAAAGATTGGACCCCTAACTGACACTTTTTGGGGACCAGTGACATTACTACAGTAATCAGTGCTAAAAATATGCACTGTTACTGTATAAATGACACTGGCAGGGAAGGGGTTTCCCCACAAACAGAGATTTCTTTTGGTGGTATTTGATCACTTGTGCGATTTTTATTTTTTGTGCTACAAACAAAAAAAGAGCGACAATTCTGAAAAAAAAAAAAAAAAAAAACAATACTTTTCACGTTCTGCTATATAACATCCCCCCCCCCCCACCCAAAAAAAAAATTGAAAACCTATTTTTTTCGTCCTTTTAGACCAATTTGTAATCTGCTACATATTTTTGGTAAAACAAAATTAGCAAAAAGCGTATTTTGATTGGTTTGCCCAAAAGATTTATGTCATTTTTATTTATTTATTTACTAGTAATGGCGGCGATCAGCGATTTTTAGCGGGACTGCGACATTGCGGCGGACAGATCGGACCCCTAACTGACATTTTTGACACTTTTTGGGGGGACCAGTGACATTACTACAGTAATCAGTGCTAAAAATATGCACTGTTACTGTAATAATGACACTGGCAGGGAAGGGGTTAACCGAGGGGCGATCAAAGGGTTAAATGTGAGCCTAGGGGAGTGTTTACTAACTGTGAGGGGAGGGGCTTGTGAAATGACCATAGAGATCTGTGATCTTATATAGAAGGATCACAGGCGCTCTGTGATCATTCCAGGGAGAAGGATGGTCAGATGTGTTTACAACATCCGACCGTCCTTCTCTCTCAGCGGGGAGCGATTGCGGGTGCCCGGTGGCAATCGGTGCCGCCTGCCCCGTGCATCGGAGTCCCCGCTGCCTAGTTATCACGTGACCAGGTATTGGTAGTTTTGGCAGTGTGGGCGGTGCCAATTCCTGCTGGAGAATGAAATCAGCATCTCCATAAAGCTGGTCAGCAGAGAGAAGCATGAAGAGCTCTAGAATTTCCTGCTAGAGGGCTGCCCTGACTTCGGACTTAATAAAACAGAGTGGACCGACACCAGCAGATGACATGGCTCCCCAAATCATCACACTGGACCTCATGCAACTTGGATGCTGTGCCTCTCCACTCCTCCTCCAGACTCTGGAACCTTAGGGCCGGATTTAAAGAAACTGCAGCTTCAAACATCTATGACGTGTTTCAGTTTCGCCGCGTTCAAATCAATTAACTGGCGCTGCGGCGAATTGGCGAGTAAAACAGCAATAATGAATTCCGCCGTCAGCGGGATTCACTTACGATCGCGGCTTCGCCAATTCGCAAACTTATGTCTTCCTGCTTATAGCAGTTTCACATAGCGATGTGGGCTAGTGGATTAGTGCACACATCACATGTCTGTAATTCATCTCCCTCTGCTGTAGGTTCGAGGCTTACCATCTCCACCTACTTTTTTTATTTTCTTTTTTTGTTTATATTGCTAAAATGGAACGGATTACATCATATATATTGCTAAATAATGTTACACTCAGAAGCGCTTGCAAGCTTACACCATTTTAAGTGTTTTTTTGATCTTGTCTGTGTGTCGAATCGATCTTATGAAGGAAAGTACCAAAGGCAAGTGACCAAACCCCTACCCTACTTCAGGGCAAGATGAAACCTCACAATTTTACCATGGTCTTCTTCCCACATTCCATACAATGTTTAGTTCTTTAGCTATATGTGCTTTTTAGCCTTAACACACTCCATTTTTTCCACCATACAGCTTTATTCTGCACAATAGCTAAGTGCTTTGCAACTTCACTGCAGTTCACAACGTCATGGGTTCAAATCACATCACTACACTTGGGATCTCTTTTCACTCTCATTTTTTTAAACAGTTTTTTTAAACTATCTTGAATTTGGGGGGGGAGGGGGGTGTCCTACCCAAATTTCAAGCACATCAATGGAAACAACACAATTTTGATTTTATGAGTGTGGTCCTAGTTTTATCGAGATGCAATTCTTTACATATTTACCATGGTTCTTACAATTTCTTGACCAATAAACATAGGTGTCTGATATTGGACTCTCTCCATATTTCAACAACACAGGCCCTCATAGTCCAACACTACATTTGCCTCACACCTCAACACAACACTGTCACATCCCTACTCTACATTACAACCCCTCACATCACCAGTACAAGCAGCATGCAAAGTGCAAAACTCCGGCCTTGGCAGCTTAATGGGCCATACACTAACAATTTGTCTAGACTTTTTCCTGTAGACTTAACCAAACCATATAATAGAAGCTCAAACCTCAACACTTTCAATTTGGATGCAATCAGGCAGGCCCTTGCACTACATAGAAAATGTCAATCGGAAGGATAAAGTCTTCTCTAAATCTTACAGTGTGGATGGCCCTTTTGTCTGTAGGCACCCACACAAAACAAAAAAACACATGTTCAATTCTAATGTATTTATTTATTTGAGAATGACAGCAGAAGGAGGGATGCAGCAAAAGAATATTGTCACTCTCCAGTCCGTGTGCCTTTACAGCGCCAGACCACGATCTTTGCTCCATGGCTACGGGATTCTGATGTCTTCCACAACTTCCGGCAGAGTTCAGAATCCATTCTGCACCTCTACCAGCTCATAGGGGACAGGCATGGCAAGGTTGCTGGGCAGCTTCCAAGCCACTTTCGAAGTTCCAGGGTGTTCATGTTGGTCATTGGCCATGTGCCTTACCAAATATCCACTGACCACAAAAGAAAATGAGTGGAGTCCATCAAGGTGGGTTTCTACCACCTACACCCGCAAGCAGTACCACTCCTGGAAAAATAAAACAAAGGATAAGACATTTCATTATGAAAATCACATCTTAATGCCTGTTTGCTTCATTCTGAACTTCATTTAATTTCGACATCACGAGTGAAATAACACATTTTATGCCAACTTACACAAACCAGAAATCATTAATGTAAACATTTGAATACACACCTGTGACGCCAGACAGCCCATCACCACAGGCTTCCCATGGTACGTGCCATGATTCCAAGATGTTGATGTTCTGGAAAATTACAACACCATAAGATACCAAGCAGCCGTTCATGTTATCAATAACTACACAGGTGGCATAGACACAAATAAACACCTGCCAGCTCTTCTCAGCCCTTTACACTATTCACAATACCAACATGTTTATGGTTAGAGGTGCATGTTTTTGCTCAAGTAACACAATTTTACCAATGTTGACTACACTTTATCTACAATGGCAAGTGTCATTGGCAGATGATAATCACCCTCTGTCTCCCTGTGAGTGGCACCTCTGCTAACTAGCTAATTAATACACATGCCCTATCTTGACCGGTTACAGTACTTACATGTAAAGTGGCTAGCAACCAGGGTATTCCGGGTGGCCATACCGGCAGCGGTGCTCCGCCGCCTGGGGGCCGCCGGCTGACGGACCTCTGGCTCCCTCTCCTCCGTCAGCTCCCAAGAATCATCCCGGGCAACGCACATGTTGTGCAACACGCAGCACGCCAGGATGATCTTGGAAGCCTTTGTAGGAGAGTACAGGAGTTCACCCCCAGGCCGGGCCAAGCAGAGAAACCGGGACTTGAGAAGACCTATGGTCAACTCAATGATACTCCGGCTTCTCCGCAAGGCCCTGTTGTAATTCCTCTCTGCTGGGCCCTGGGGGTACCTGATTGGAGCCATCAGCCACGTCAGCTGCGGGTAACCAGCATCCCCTGAAAAATAAGAAAAATATACATTAGTTATTCATATCATGTGACTTTAGATGACTCCTCAAAATGGGAGACAATTAGGCATTTTACTAAACAACCTGCTCGTCTGTTTGCAAAAAATCATATGAAACATCTCAACTCTGTCTAACTGCCTAAATCACTAATACAAATGGGAAAAAGGACACACAAAGTGGTGGGTTTCTCTTGCAAGTTACAACTTGGCCCCTATTCTGTTCCTATTACATTAGCCTAGGTCTTACTTCTGGAATATATCTGCAACTAGAGTGAGGAAACCAATATTGACTCACTTATGCAAAGTACTTTGGGGATATGGCAATACCATTGGAATCATTTGTAGGTTTTCTTTGGGTGGCTAGAGGACACCATTTACACATTGGTTAACCACCTTCATTGGACTCAAAGACAACTTTGCAAATCTTTCTTTTGTGAGCTGCTAAGCTGCTGATCTGGTTGTGTGTGAACAGCCTGACAACTAATAACACATCCATTTTAGGTAGGCTTTGCTTAAATCAGGGTGTACACCGATGTAGCTTATTCCTATGTCTATGTAATCTTACAGTTTATGTTGTTAAGACAAAATACTTTACCAATAAGCCACCCTTCGGGCATTTGTCCACTTTCAAACACCTCGTACAGAGTACTTGTTCTTAACATACTGGAATCATGGCACGACCCTGGGTGACCAGTGTTGACACTCATGATGCGCTGTTTGGCGTCACACACTAATTGGACGTTCACAGAGTGGTACTGCTTGCGGTTCCGGTATTCACTTTCGTGGCTCCTTGGGGGCCTAATGGCTATGTGGGTGCCATCGATTGCCCCTAGGATTTGCGGCATGTGTGCCCGCCGGTAGAAACCCAACTTGACTTCATTCCACTCATTTTCATTCTGTGGCCAGTGGATAAAATTGGGCACTATATCCACTATGGCATTAATGACCAACATGAACACCCTTGAAACTGTGGGCTGGCTAATGCCCATGATACTTCCCGAAGTGGCTTGGAAGCTGCCACGCCCTAAAATATACAAAGTGGCCAGCAATCTGGCCATGCCGGGCACCGCATGGCCGCGCTGTGTGTCCGGGTCAATTTTCTCTGCTATGAGCTGGTAGAGGTGTAGAATAGTTCCTCGCTCGAGCCGGAACTTCCTCCTGACATCAGAATCCCGCAGCTTGTCCAAATAGATCCTTGGAGCAAAAATGCGTGGCTGGCGAGGTAAGGGCACACGGACTGGAGGTGCTGCTGCTGAAGGTGCTGCTGCTGCTGCTGCTGCAGCTTCCCCACCTTCTGCTGCCTCCTGTGCCAGGGCCTCCTCAAACAAGGCACCAATAAATGCCAGCATTGCACCATCTAATGCGTCTGGGATATCGTCCTCCATTTTGAACGCGCAAATTCGCGAATGCGCAGATATATATAGAAACGGCCGCTAATTATCACACCTGTGAGCCAGCTATAAAAGGAGCACATGGCCAATATGGCTGCTGGATGTTATAGATCGATGTTTCTTATGTGCTAGCAAGACCCTGTGACCCACAACCTACATTATCTGGAGGTAAGACAATTGTATCTCTCTCTCCCAAAAAAAAGGAAGGAGACAATTTGTACTTATCTTGGGTGTGCTTAAGTTGTCTATGGTGAATCCCCTCCAACCCACAATAGCTTGGGAACCCCTCAAGTGTCTTTTAATCATTGGCAGTTGGCCCCATGTGCATGTGGTTTGGACATGTGTTTTCTCATGTTTGTTAAAGGTGTGCAGTCTAGATTTGGCATCTAAACCTGCCCCCTTACCTTCCCAGCTTCCAAAGACACCATTTTTGCTTTCCTGATAACTGTAATTTATTATGTGCACGTATGTAGGTCATGCGATTTCTCATGTATGTTTAATGTTTGCAGCCTCCTTTTGCCTATAAAGGATTACACCACCACCACCACCACCACCACCACTGTGTTTGTGACATTAGGTAAGTGTTTGGAGGGCCTCGTGTGATTTGTACCCCTATGCGTTTTCTTATGTGTTTTTTTTTTTACATTTCTTTGCAGCCTCTTCTGCTCTTTAACACCACCACCACCACCACCACCACCACTGTGTTTGTGCCATTAGGTAAGTGTTTGGAGGGCCTCGTGTGATTTGTACCCCTATGAGTTTTCTTATGTGTTTTTTTTGTACATTTCTTTGCAGCCTCTTCTGCTCTTTGCCACCACCACCACCACCACCACCACCACCACCACCACCACCACCACCACTGTGTTTGTGCCATTAGGTAAGTGTTTGGAGGGCCTCGTGTGATTTGTACCCCTATGAGTTTTCTTATGTGTATTTTTTGTACATTTCTTTGCAGCCTCTTCTGCTCTTTGCCACCACCACCACCACCACCACCACCACCACTGTGTTTGTGCCATTAGGTAAGTGTTTGGAGGGCCTCGTGTGATTTGTACCCCTATGAGTTTTCTTATGTGTTTTTTTTTTACATTTCTTTGCAGCCTCTTCTGCTCTTTAACACCACCACCACCACCACCACCACTACTGTGTTTGTGCCATTAGGTAAGTGTTTGGAGGGCCTCGTGTGATTTGTACCCCTATGAGTTTTCTTATGTGTTTTTTTTTTACATTTCTTTGCAGCCTCTTCTGCTCTTTGCCACCACCACCACCACCACCACCACTACTGTGTTTGTGCCATTAGGTAAGTGTTTGGAGGGCCTCGTGTGATTTGTACCCCTATGCGTTTTCTTATGTGTTTTTTTTTTACATTTCTTTGCAGCCTCTTCTGCTCTTTAACACCACCACCACCACCACCACCACTACTGTGTTTGTGCCATTAGGTAAGTGTTTGGAGGGCCTCGTGTGATTTGTACCCCTATGCGTTTTCTTATGTGTTTTTTTTGTACATTTCTTTGCAACCTCTTCTGCTTTTTTTGCCACCACCACCACCACCACTGTGTTTGTGCCATTAGGTAAGTGTTTGGAGGGCCTCGTGTGATTTGTACCCCTATGCGTTTTCTTATGTGTTTTTTTTGTACATTTCTTTGCAACCTCTTCTGCTTTTTTTGCCACCACCACCACCACCACCGTGTTTGTGCCATTAGGTAAGTGTTTGGAGGGCCTCGTGTGATTTGTACCCCTATGCGTTTTCTTATGTGTTTTTTTTTTTTCCTTTTCTTTGCAGCCTCTTCTGCTCTTTGCCCACTACTACCACCACCACCACGACCAAGTCTGTTTGTGCCATTAGGTAAGTGTGTTCTGTAACTGTTCACTAATTATACTGTATATGAAGAGCAATCTGCAAATCCTGTTTTTTCTGTTTTCTCTTTTGTCATTTCAGATTTAGGAGTTTGGGGCTCTTTGCTGCTGCTGGACAGCCAGATTCTCTGCCCACCTCGTGCTCCCATGGCCCCACCCACTGGAAGGATGAGAAGGGCCAGGGGGGCCAGGGGGGCCAGGGGGGCCAGGGGGGCCAGGGGGGCCAGGGGGGCCAGGGGGGGCAGGGGGGGCAGATCGTCTGGCTCTGGTGTGAGGGAGGCTCCAGCTGTATCCATGAGGGAGTCCACCATCCCCATCCCGGAGGAGGAAGCCGGGGGAGGTGTTAACACACCAAGTGGACAAGCTGGCTCTTCTGACAGTAGTCCTGGAGAGGGTCCGTCCACCAGAGTCAGCTTGTCCACATTAACCCGGCTTCCCCGTTTCACCCACAATCAGTGCTGTGCCCTGGTCCACGCCTATATGGCCAGATATCAGGCGATACATGGGACCAGGGCCGCGTCTTACTCAGTAACAGAGAAGAACAGATTGTGGGATGAAATCCGGGATGCTGTAAATGCACTGGGTGAAGCACCTCGCCACCGTGACAGTGTGCGGAAGAAGGTCAACGACATCTGTGGGTCCGTTCGGAAGAAGCTAATTGCATGGGCTGCGGAGGGTCTTTATGACCGTCAAGGTCGGCTGGATGAACGTGCACGAAGTTCTCTCTGGGATTATCAATTACCTTTCTTGAACATCATAGGACCCGATACCATCTTTACCAGAGAGGACTTAGATTCGGATGCTTTGCACCGAGGTAGGATATTATCTTGGATGTCAATTGTGTGAGTTGTTTGGAAAAGATTAACTACTATCCTATGTGTGACATTAAGAGAATGTGATACTTGCCCTTCCAATTGTCCTTTTTTTGTTTTCCCCAACCTGCAATTTGTTCATCTGTAGCACGGATCTCAGCCCCTCCACAGCCCATGCAGCTTGGCGAACCAGACGGACTCACAGGTGTTGACATCAGTGCTGACCCTCCTCCTGGTAGGTCCAATATCATACTGTGCCAAACAATGTAGATGTTTTTTTTTGGCCAAGATAGCTCATATTGCTATGTCCTTTACAGAAGATCCGCAGCAGGGAACACACCCAGTGCAGCTAGGCCTGGAGGAAGGTGTTGGTATGTCTAGTCAAATAATGTTTTTTTGAATCTTATTAACCCCATTAACACACATGTTTTTTCTTAGGAAAGAGTGTTGCCTTTTAGATGTTTACCCTGCAAAACACAGTTGACAGCATTAATGGGTGCCGTCATTAGTAGGCAGACCAAGCCTTCTTAACCTTTGGGAGGGTTTAGCAAGTGTCCTATGAGCCCAGGAAAGCACTTTAGAATGTTTGGCCTCAATGCTTCATTCATGAAGCTAGGAGGGCAATCTGGCCATAATCATTACTGACTAAGGTTATGTACTAAACATGTTTTTTTTTTTTTTTTTTAAAAGAACATCAGGCCCCTCTTGACGTTGCAGCTGGAGTTGGATCAGGAGCTGGCGACGATTCTGCATCCAGTGCTGTGGTATGTGATATAAGGGAACAAGGTGCACATGTAACATTTCAATGGTAGCATTGATTTTGGACTAGATGTGGCTTACATTGTGTGTGTTAAATTAGTGCTATGACATTCTGACGATGCACCAGCACAACAAGAGTTCTATCTTGAACATCAGGGAATTATGTTATAATTTGGTGTGCCACTAATGTTCCAAAAACATCCAGGATCTTTAAAGTCCGGCCCGTCTTTGATTTTCCAGGTCCAAATTCATGGGTATCGTTTGGTTGGGTTGTCCTCTAGCCGATTGATGGCAAGATTTTAGACAACATACGTAGATGTATAAAGTCATTGGTGTAGTAACAGATTTACCAAAAGCATAAACAACCTACCACACCAGGGTTAATTGGGAACACCTTCATGTTGAATCTTTTTTGCCTTTGTCATATTAGTCCTACCAATATAATATGTACCCATTATCAGAAGTGTTGCTAGCTTGGATAATCTTACAATGAACAAGTACTCATTAGAAGCACATCAAACTTTTCAACGTTCTGCTTGGGGTGTTAAGTTGTCAAACTAATCTGAAATATTTAGTCATGATGTTTGATAATGATTTGGTCTATTTCTTCTGCTTTCAGGTAGCCTTAGATGCAGAGGGATTGTCACCTACCCAACTTCGTCCATCTATGCTGGATGTAGCCGAGAGGCTGCTTGATGAGTATCAGGTCCAAAATGAGTTAAGGAGGCGTACTCAGCAATCTACTGAGGCAGTACGTCTGCTCGGGCTCATACAGGAATCTGTAGCAACAATGGTACAGGTTCACCAGGATATGTTACAGGTTCAACAGGATATGCGTAACAGCTTGGTAAGTTTAGCAGACCAGCATCAACGGGATCGGCAAAGTGTTGACACTCAGGTGCTGGCCACACGCCAATGCCTGTTTGGATCTGAAGATGCCCCATTGGCAGAGCCCTCCCAAACATCTCACTCACCTGCCACTGCAGGTTGTGGTAGTGGGAGGGTAATGCCAGTGTTGGCCACTTGTCAGGCAGCTGGGGATGGGACAATTCCTCCTGTAGCCACTCCTAGCACTTCACACTCCGTTCGGACTCCCACACCCCTCAATGAGCAATCCTCCTGCACAACCTCAATGCGCACTGGTTCCACAGTACCCCTTCCACCTGACTACATTCCCTCCACACCTTTATCACTTCACTCCTCCCCAGGCCGTTCTTCTTTTTTGTCACCAATGCGACATGTCGTTTGCCCCCGCACCGTGGACCACAACAACCAATCAACCACCACTCCCCACACATCTTCACAACCCTTGCACCACCAGCAGCATCAAATAGCCTTGGAGCAGCAACGATCCCATCTCATGGTAATGGCACACGTTACCCAAATTCTTAGGCTGAGCACAGAGCAGATGGGACTATTGGCACAAGATCTTCAGTCTGGGACATTTCCAGGGTTCAACACCCTGCATCAGCAGCAGCCTCAGACACGGGATCTGATTCTAATGGGCCACTTTACCAGAACTCTAAGGCTAACCCCAGAGCAGATGGGACTATTGGCCCACCATTTGATGGCAGGAACCTTTCCATTGCTCACCACACTGCTTCAGTCACCACCACCACCACCAACTTAATTTCTATTTTTTTTTTTTTTTTGGTTTTGTTAATGATTGTTACATTGGCCAATTTGTGGGGCCATTTTTTTTTTAAATTTGAGGGTGGCACAATATGATTTCTTATAGTGCTTTTTTTGGGGATGAAATAAAATTTTATGCAAAATGATTAGTTTGTGTTTGCTCTTTGGTTTTTTAGGAGTGTTGGTGGCCAAGTAATGGCCCTGGTTAATGTAGGCATTTATACACACGTGCTTCTCGATCTCCAAACATATGATTTCATGTAAATTTAGATAACTCAATGTTCACATAACGACCCAAGAAAAGGTCTCCCTTCAAATGTAGCTTCAAAACAAGTCTCAAGGCTAACATAAACCAAAGCCAACATACTAACAATTACAGACCACACCACTCAAGTAAACAAATACAACACAAAAGACATTCGATGTGTACACCAAAAAGAAAACTTGGGTAATAAAATAAATGTTTTAATAACACATGTGGGTGTCTACCAACTGTAGCGTACAAAAAATATATTACAATATATAATAGAATGAACTAAATTGCCAATGTAACATTTGTGTTGCAAAGAGCAACATACTTAAATTTAATTTAGATAAACATTTTAAACATTTTTTATGTTTTGACATCATTTTTTGGAAGGTTTTCACAAAAACAATTCTTTTTTGTAAACATTTTTGGTTTTGTCCGTTGCCATAAAAACAACAAGGCTTTTTTGTAAACATTTTTGGTTTTGTCCGTTGCCATAAAAACAACAAGGCTTTTTTGTAAACATTTGTGGTTTTGTCCGTTGCCATAAAAACAACAAGGCTTTTTTGTAAACATTTGTGGTTTTGTCCGTTGCCATAAAAACAACAAGGCTTTTTTGTAAACATTTGTGGTTTAGTTTGTTACCAAAAACAACAAGGCTTTTTTGTAAACATTTGTGGTTTTGTCCGTTGCCATAAAAACAACAAGGCTTTTTTGTAAACATTTGTGGTTTTGTCCGTTGCCATAAAAACAACAAGGCTTTTTTGTAAACATTTTTGGTTTTGTCCGTTGCCATAAAAACAACAAGGCTTTTTTGTAAACATTTGTGGTTTTGTCCGTTGCCATAAAAACAACAAGGCTTTTTTGTAAACATTTGTGGTTTTGTCCGTTGCCATAAAAACAACAAGGCTTTTTTGTAAACATTTTTGGTTTTGTCCGTTGCCATAAAAACAACAAGGCTTTTTTGTAAACATTTGTGGTTTTGTCCGTTGCCATAAAAACAACAAGGCTTTTTTGTAAACATTTGTGGTTTAGTTTGTTACCAAAAACAACAAGGCTTTTTTGTAAACATTTGTGGTTTTGTCCGTTGCCATAAAAACAACAAGGCTTTTTTGTAAACATTTGTGGTTTTGTCCGTTGCCATAAAAACAACAAGGCTTTTTTGTAAACATTTTTGGTTTTGTCCGTTGCCATAAAAACAACAAGGCTTTTTTGTAAACATTTGTGGTTTTGTCCGTTGCCATAAAAACAACAAGGCTTTTTTGTAAACATTTGTGGTTTAGTTTGTTACCAAAAACAACAAGGCTTTTTTGTAAACATTTGTGGTTTTGTCCGTTGCCATAAAAACAACAAGGCTTTTTTGTAAACATTTGTGGTTTTGTCCGTTGCCATAAAAACAACAAGGCTTTTTTGTAAACATTTGTGGTTTTGTCCGTTGCCATAAAAACAACAAGGCTTTTTTGTAAACATTTGTGGTTTTGTCCGTTGCCATAAAAACAACAAGGCTTTTTTGTAAACATTTGTGGTTTTGTCCGTTGCCATAAAAACAACAAGGCTTTTTTGTAAACATTTGTGGTTTTGTCCGTTGCCATAAAAACAACAAGGCTTTTTTGTAAACATTTTTGGTTTTGTCCGTTGCCATAAAAACAACAAGGCTTTTTTGTAAACATTTGTGGTTTTGTCCGTTGCCATAAAAACAACAAGGCTTTTTTGTAAACATTTGTGGTTTTGTCCGTTGCCATAAAAACAACAAGGCTTTTTTGTAAACATTTTTGGTTTTGTCCGTTGCCATAAAAACAACAAGGCTTTTTTGTAAACATTTGTGGTTTTGTCCGTTGCCATAAAAACAACAAGGCTTTTTTGTAAACATTTGTGGTTTAGTTTGTTACCAAAAACAACAAGGCTTTTTTGTAAACATTTTTGGTTTTGTCCGTTGCCATAAAAACAACAAGGCTTTTTTGTAAACATTTTTTTTTTGGTTGCCAAAAACAAGGCATTTTTTGTATTTTTTTGGTTTTTTTGGTTCCCAAAAAAAGGGTTTTTTATAAATTTTTATATTTTTTTTGGTTGCCAAAAACAAGGCTTTTATTTTTTTTTTTTTTTTTTGGGTCCCCAAAAAAAGGGTTTTTTATAAATTTTTATATTTTTTTTGGTTGCCAAAAACAAGGCTTTTTATTTTTTTTTGTTTTTTTTGGGTCCCCAAAAAAAGGGTTTTTTATAAATTTTTATATTTTTTTTGGTTGCCAAAAACAAGGCTTTTTTTTTTTTTTTGTTTTTTTTGGGTCCCCAAAAAAAGGGTTTTTTATAAATTTTTATATTTTTTTTGGTTGCCAAAAACAAGGCTTTTTTTGTTTTTTTGTTTTTTTTGGGTCCCCAAAAAAAGGGTTTTTTATAAATTTTTATATTTTTTTTGGTTGCCAAAAACAAGGCTTTTTTTGTTTTTTTGTTTTTTTTGGGTCCCCAAAAAAAGGGTTTTTTATAAATTTTTATATTTTTTTTGGTTGCCAAAAACAAGGCTTTTTTTGTTTTTTTGTTTTTTTTGGGTCCCCAAAAAAAGGGTTTTTTATAAATTTTTATATTTTTTTTGGTTGCCAAAAACAAGGCTTTTTTTGTTTTTTTGTTTTTTTTGGGTCCCCAAAAAAAGGGTTTTTTATAAATTTTTATATTTTTTTTGGTTGCCAAAAACAAGGCTTTTTGTTTTTTTTTTTTTTTTTTGGGTCCCAAAAAAAGGGTTTTTTTTTAAACTGTTTTTGATTTTTTTGTTAGATTTTTGTTTATAATGGGCAACAATTACAAATGGGACATTTCTTTGTGTTGCAACGTGCAACATAAGTAAACAAACCACAAAAAAAAAATACTAGGATCTTTTTAAAGGTGTGACATTCCTAACGAATGGCTCCTTAGGGTCTGGATCCACGCCACAAAGGTGTTCCAAATATAGAATTCGGTCTCCGCACCACCTCATATAATCCAGGAGGACCTCGTAGGTGAGGTGGGTGTGCCCTGGGTAGAAAAAAACATGACAATTAGTTTTAGGCAAAATGATCCAAACAAGGATTGTAATTAATGTGCCTCAACAAATATGCTTAGGAGTCTATTGGTTGGCTTTTATCAACACTCTGAAGCAAATATGCTAAATTGCTGTTGTAAACCTTAAACTCAAACTTTCACAGCAAATTGTTCAAAAGGTTACATAAGATGGCTTGGAATGTTAGTAGCAGTTCCACCAAAGCTAAGTAAAATGCTTTTCTGCATGTAAACACAAGCAATCATTTTGAAGAATGTAAGGTGTTTTGGGTTCAATTGGTCAACACGATACATGTGCACACATTTATCTCTATCACCATTGGAATCTGTGGAGCGTTCTCTCTCACTCTTACTGTCTATAGATTGAACCTGACACATAGTAGAGACTCACCCTTAGGAATTTTGAGGGCCAGTTCTGGACGGAGCAGATGTGTCTGCTCCCCTGATCTCCTTTCCGCCATCCCAGCTGTGTTAAGAGAGAAGAAAAAGTTTATCAACAAATGGACTCACGCTAACTGTAGGTTACGCAGTCATGAAAACGCTCTAACACCCACTCATTACCCCTCCACATTTCCCTGAAAGTTTTATTTAGACATTGATATGGTGGTGATGCAGATTTGTACAGTGCAAGCGTCATTCTTCTGGGTGAAGCTTGTAGCGTTAAGGATACGTACTCCCTGCTTTTGTGCTGATTGTGTTTTTCTGATGTTTTTGGTGCCTCAGCCCTGCCTGTTCTAAGTGTTGGAAACATATCATTTTGGGAGGGCTGCGGAAAACTAATCAGGTTAGACTTACACTCTCTAGGTTTTTGGGGACAAGAGAAATAACAATCCTCCTTTTTACATGGCCCCTGTACACACCTCTAGGCACCTCCCTCCTGTTGTTTGACCCCACAGCAGGCAGCTTGCTATGGAGGCACATGAGATGAAGCCAAGCACCCTGTGCCTGTTCAGGCACTAGGCTGTGAGCCAGCCTTGCCCCCCTCCCTTCCATTGGTCTCAATGATTAGGAGTGACAGCATCAGGAGGCAATATTGGCATGCTGTCACCTCAGTTAAGGAGGAGGGGGAGTCTGTTCCAGACAAGTATTAGTGCAAACATTTGGACCGTAAAAAATGGTCCCAGTAAGTCTTAGGGGGAATATGCACACCTATCACTTGGAATACTAATGCATAGAATGCATTCACATAAAGAACCCGCTGCCTTTAGAACAACTTGAAGCCTGAGCGGGGACATACACAGTTAGCATTTCTCCACTTACTAAGTAGACACATTACTGGAAAAGCACACAACTTACCATCATCAGGTTTTTTTGGGGCCCCTGAAGTGGATGGCGTTGCTGGCTCTGGAGAAACTGCACAAAAAGAACACAAATTGTGAACTGGAATGTGGTACATTACCGAGGAAGAGTATTTATGAAAGATTGACAAACACACATTTTCAGTGTTGACTAAATCAGGACATGATTAAATTACAATGTCCCCTAAAAATTTACAAGTACAAAGCACACCATTTCCAATGTAGAGAAACTAACACCAATTTAGAATAGGGTGGCTTGAGATAACTTACAAAAGATAACATGTCCTGTAAAGCTCCCCAAAACCACCTTTCAAACATGAAGGTTAAGCAAGAGTGTTTCATGACCAACCTTCCTGTCACATATAGCAAAACTACACTTGCTTTGACTCCAACTTAGATTATCCTAGATACACATCATCCTAGCACACACAATTCATGTGAGAATCTAATTTTAGGTACTTACAGACTAGTTCAGGGGAGCCTGGAGTGGGGGAGGATGGGGGAGACCCTACATGGGGGGATGGTGTCCCTTCATGGGGGGATGGCGTTGTATCTCCTAGAAACACAAAGACACAAATACAATCCTTGAACAAAAGCTATTTGATAAAGGCACACAGAAAGTAGTCTGGAAACATTGAAGGTAGTAGTTACAGTGGACTGGGTAAGCAGTGGCCCCTCTTCCCCAGTCCTCCACAACAAACATCCTCAATGTCAGCTGCTACAAAACCCCAATGTCAAAATATATATATTACAGCCCTTATATTTACCAGGACACATTGAACACACAAACACATGTAGAATACTTACTTCCCCTTTGAGGAGAGCCCAGGTCCTCATCCGAGTCGGACCAATTGGCCTCTTCTTGGCCAACAGTTTGTTCCTGGCCCGGATCCAGGCGACTCGGCCCTGCCTGAGGCTCCTCTCTTGCTGAAGTTACATCAACCACAAAAGAAAACAAAACAAACAATCATTCCTCCAAGTTCGACCTAATACACAACACACCAGCACATCCACATTACTTACAGGGGGCCTGAGAAGGCTGAGCCGCAACATCCTGATCACTGGTTTCTAAAATAAAAGAAATACATTATATATTATTTATGGACACAAATAGGCAGTAACCTCTCATCATGCTAGCACCATACTCAATGCCCCTACAATTCAGAACATAGAAGTGCACTTACACCAATGAGATGCATTGACCATGTTTTAAAACAGGAGGGCACCATGCAAATTAAGCGGGCGCCTAAGGCCTCGCACCTACAGGGGCCTTGCGGCCAGTGGCGGAGCACCAACATTTCGAAGGGCGCAGTCAGGGAAATCTCCCAAGTAAAAGATTGCTTTCAATCCTCGGATCAAAAAGTTGCAGCAGTGTGCTGCAGTCCCTTCACTGCGTCTGCCAGGTGTCTGTTGTCCGCTGACACTTACTCCTCCTTCTCTGCCTGGGGATTGGCCGTCTGATCATGTTATCCTAAGATGTGGAGGAATCGGTAGGTGTGTACCTGCACCAGTAGGAAGTGACTGGCCGGTCAACTCACTCTGCTATCATCAGTTGTTGCTCTGGGAGGAGAGCTCCGCCCTGGACCCGGAACATACAGGTAACCAGGCCCAGACTTGATATTTTGCAGGCTGGTCATAGATTTGTTGTGTCCACTATGCAAAGTGGTTGAGTAGCCCCAGGGAAGTTGGAAGAGTCTGAAAATGGTTGGTGGAGGAGGAGGAGAAGAAGGCCCTGGGTGGCTGGGGGACAAGGAGAGGGCCCCTGGGGGTTTTCTAGAGGAGGAAAGATCCACAATGACGCCAGAGTCAATTGCCAAGGAAGAGAGTGGAGCTGAGCAAGTCCTGCCTATCTGACATGAAAGCCAAACATGGTGTAGATGGAGCCCTTTGCCCTACACAATGACAGCACCAGAGGTGGAAGGTGAGTGGTAGCGGGTCTTTGACATTATAGAGCATATGGACTCTGTCCATTATTGGTAGTTTTGTTTGGAGTTGTCCTTTAGATGTTTAACTGTGTTGTTTTTGACCCGAGCTGTGAGGGACTGAGGTATGACAGCCCACTATGCTGAGACTTATAGTGCCCTAGAATGTTGAGGACTGAGGAATCCTTAGTCCCTAACAGAGGGCACTACAAGTCTTAGCATAGCAGGCAGTATTTCCTCATTCCCCTACAGAGAGGATTACAAGTCCAAGCAGGTAGCCTTCTGCAGTGGGACTTGTTGTGCCCTTGACTGTGGTGGACTGAGGAAGGGAAGTGTAAGAGGGTCTCTGTAAGCTCAGATGTATGGGGGAGCTTTGGGGAACACAGAGTTCCCTTTTACACCAGAGTCCCCAGCTTCCCCCCTCAAATAATGGTTCCCAAACTCTCCTTATATCAGAGTCTTCACACTTCCCTCTTACAGTGTAGTAAGTCTGGAGACTCCGATGTAAAGGGGGCTCTGTAAAATGTGATTAGAGATTAGAAATTTCTAACATTTTTATTTTCTACTTACGATCCACAATTTTCAGCTGCTCAAATGGCTCGCTGCCTCTGACTGCATATTGGAGTGTGGCCGTCCTCCTCCTCCCCTTCTTCACCAAAATCACAAGAGGGTGCCGTCCGTCCGCTTTGGCTAGAAGCAGAAGAAAAAAAAAAACATAAAAAATACGAATGTACATAGTAGTATTAAAGGTTGTGAAGAGACACTTGATGGAGGTAGGAAAGGTAGGAGCGAGAGGGAGGGGGGGGGGGGGGGTGTTGGTATTAGTGTTGTTGCATAGCTAAACACATGTCCACCTACCCAAAAAATTGTAACCTATCTGGTCACATGTAATGTATATTTTTACTTACCGGAGATTTGCTCCACAGCCTTTCGCAGGAGCCTGGGTGAGCGCCTTTTGGCATCACTCCAGGCCCGCTGCAGATCCACTATATCAGCCTGGAACTGAAATCTCCGCTGCAGCCTCATCCGGAGACGACACATCATCTTGTGCTTTTGGTGAAGATGCGTATAAACTTTATCATACCCCCAGAGGAGGAGGAGCTGTGGAAAGAGCAGTGTATGTTTGAGTCCAAGTATGTCCAAAATAGTACAGTCTTCAAATAACATGCTAGGTCGTCTTTGAGATATTGTAGAACAAAGAATTCCATTTCTGGTGATACATATACATCGATGTCCAAATCTACCTCCATGACATAGGTTGCCCCACACTGGTGATTTCCTCTACATGATATAGCCATTTTCTCAATTGGCCTTTCATGACACACCCAGGGCCGCCATCAGGGGGGACAGGCAGTCACTGTATTTACAACCTTATTGCTGTCCATTTAGCAGGGTGCAAGTAACTTTACACACATGTAGCATAGGTATCAACTTTTGTCACCATGTTAAAAGGACAGCAGTATGGGTAGCATTACAGTGACTGTTATTAGTCCAGGCTCACTAAACTAGCCAATGCTTGGAAAAGCAAGCCATGCAGATTGCTTTTCAGGTCCCTTTTAACACGAGCTGTCTGATTGGGTGTGGCTGTTAATTTTTGACGCAGACCTGATAAGCCCCTCAATTCTCCTTTATGGAGTGTTATATGTAAATGGGATTGCTTCATTTGAGATGCAGATTTAAACTGTGTATGGCCAGGCTGAAGGTACCCAAGTTGATTGGTCGATCACCTGGAGGACAACGTACAACCAGTCTGTCAGATTTTACACACACTTATCGCTAGCATCTCTTGTAGCCACTAGCAATAATCACTGTGTTTTCCTGGCAGGGGCAGCACCAGGAGAACACAATGGCTCCGCAGGAGGGTTTCCCCTGTCTGTGTTGATGGTGGAATCAAGGCAAAATGTTTTTCCTGCAAGCCACGGGACAAACAAAGATATTTTTTTAATGAATCCATGATTTTGCCAAAATGGAAAAAAAAAGATGTTTGCTTTGTATATTCTTAAGTTTGCTACATAACTAGAACATGTAACAGTGTTATATCATTGCAGGAGATTTCCCTTCACTTCCTGTCTTGGTGTCACCAGGACAGGAAGTGAGGGAATCTCCCGTGGGGATACAGCCAGCAATTCTTTCCTTTTATATATACTATGGACATTATAAGGCAACAATTGCAAGCTATTTCCCCACAGTGATATTCCCCTCACTTCCTGTCTTGGTGTCACCAGGACAGGAAGTGAGGGAATCTCCCGTGGGGATACAGCCAGCAATTCTTTCCTTTTATATATACTATGGACATTATAAGGCAACAATTGCAAGCTATTTCCCCACAGTGATATTCCCCTCACTTCCTGTCTTGGTGTCACCAGGACAGGAAGTGAGGGAATCTCCCGTGGGGATACAGCCAGCAATTCTTTCCTTTTATATATACTATGGACATTATAAGGCAACAATTGCAAGCTATTTCCCCACAGTGATATTCCCCTCACTTCCTGTCTTGGTGACACTAAGACAGGAAGTGAGGGAAAATCTCATGCAATGATATCACCCTACTAGAAATTGTAGTTCCGTCTAAAAAGTATACATAAAGTAAGCACTTGGTTTCCAAAGTGGCAAAATTATGGAGGAGTTAAAACCCCATAGTGTGATCGGGTAATCTGACGGTGTGTTCCTACACTCCTCAATGTGTCTGTTCATTAAGCTGTGCTGAATTATCCTTGATTCACAATTCCTGCAAGAGTTGCACATGGTATGTGGGAGATGCAAATTTAAGGTGGCATAATTATCCACACAATCACACATAATCCTTTTTAAAGGTCACCAGCAGAATTTGATGGCATAGTGGTTCACAGCAGTGCCATCAGATTCCAGTTAGATCTGTAAATTAACAAAGCAATGGGATCTGGGGGTGTATTTAACTTGCAATGGACACCCCCATTCATTATCATATGGCAGTGTGAGATGGGTCTGTTGGGAATGTGATCCATTGAGACAAGTGATTATACACTCATGTGTTTCTTTTAGAGGTGATTTGTTCAAGGCAATCCTTTGAAGACATGACCATTCCAGATTTTTGTGATCACTGATTCCATCTCAGGTGAACCAATTAGCTGCTGTGTGCAGATCCAGCTTATGATGGTAAGAGTGTCAGACAAGACAAACGGGGCCGAGCTTGCAGTGTGTATGGATGTATGTAAGGCAATAATTTTTTGCATTATGCATTTAGGGAATATAATGTTTCTAATCTTGCATATATGAAAAGGGTCAATACATTTGTCTTTATCTAGATAGATTCCAAAGCGTCAGAGCAATCTGTCACAGATAATTGGGTTTCATTTTGTGTAAAAGTTGAAACGAATCAAATCTATCTATATACAGGCATAGCCCACTTTAAGTACACAATGGGACCAGGGCATGTATGGAAACTGAAAATGTACTTAAAGTGAAGCAATCCCTTTTTTCTTTTCTCGATGCATGAAAATACACCAGCTCCATTGTAAATTTTGGCCACATTGACATAGCCTTACTCCCAAACCATGTGGGAGCATGTTAAGGGGATCCAGGACTATGACATGATAGATTACCTAGGCAAGCTGGCCAGCCACAAAATGGATATGGTGTAGTCCTGGGTACCTGGGTACCCTGTCGTTGCTCCCTAAGTTTGTTATCCCTGTCACTTATGGTTTGTGAGCAGTGTCATGGCAAGCTGAACAAGCTGTGTCCTTACTCACGATTGTATATAAAGTGAGTGTACTTAAAGCAGGGTATGCCTATCTATATCTATATAGAAAGTTCAGAGATGTGAACCTGTTCCCTATTATATACACTAATATATGGTATATAACATTCTATAATGTATCTAATGTATATATATTGTATATAATATATACATAGTATATATATTGTCTAATATATATATTTTTTAGATACACATACATACATCTATATATATACACATAATATATATATATACATATAATATATATACATATACATATTAATATATATATATATATACATATTAATATATATATATATATACATATTAATATATATATATATATACATATAATATATATATATATATACATATAATATATATATATATATACATATAATATATATATATATATACATATAATATATATATATATATATATACATATAATATATATATATATATATATATATATATACACATATAATATATATATATACACATATATATATATACACATATAATATATATATATACACATATAATATATATATATATACACATATAATATATATATATATATATATATATACATATAATATATATATATATATATATATATATATATATATACATATAATATATATATATATATATATATATATATATATATATATATATATACACATATAATATATATATATATATATATATATACACATATAATATATCTATATATATATACATATAATATATATATATATATATATATATATATATATATATATATATATATACACACATATATATATATACACACATACATATATATATATATATATATATATATAGGGAACAGGTTCACATCTAGGAAGTTTCTATAACAGGAAGCTTCTAGATCACGTCTAATAGGCAGAAAGTGCATGCGCAGATCAGCAGACCAAAAGTTTCTTGCACACCCGCTAGATAAGCGACCCACCCTGCCACCATCCCCCATCCCCCATCCCGCACCCTGCACACTCACACCCCCTCCTTACCTTACACACAAATGCCACGATTTCGTCTGTAAACAGTGCAGGAGCCATGATGCACACTTACGACAGGGCCTGGACAATTTCCGGAAACGTGTGCACGCAGCAAAAGTTTCGTTTCCGGTTTCATGTATAAATGTGAGAACGCGGTTTTGTATATTCGCGAATTCGCGAATAGTGAACATACACAACCATTAAGCAGATTTAACTTAGAAAAAGAAATACAAATACATACATTTGTGGACACCAGAAAACTTTATTTAGACACATGAAGACATTTTAAAAAAAAAATTGGAAACATGCTGTTTATTACATTTGTATTTTTCAAACCAAAACAACCTTTGTACAACATTTAGACCATATACATCGACAAAGAGCCCATAATCAACAGATGCATGTGCAGATTGACAGAATTATGTTAACAGCAATAAATACTTACAGAGAGTCAACACACAACACAGCCAAATCTCACCTCCATAAATAACAAAGGGCCAAAAATGTTACCCATAAAACATGTGACACACAAATATATTGGACCTCTTCGTAGGTCAAATCTTTCCTGATGTCTGAGTGAGCTATATATAATCCAAGCAAACACACCCAGAATGGTAACGCCCAGTCCAAAAATTAACTGTGTGTATCCTGTGTGTTTTGGAGCATGCTCAGTTGCCAAAACAAGGGAAATAGAAATGAGGAATAGAAATGTATGTAGGTGTGTATAGTATATGTGAATTGAAAAAATTCTCTCTTGAAGTTTGCTAGTCATTATTTAGAATGTTTAGATACAGGAATACATACATATATATACAATTACGTGAGAGAGAGAGAAATATATATTTAGGGAAACAATTGAAACACACCTTTTGGGATTTGAGAAGTGAGATTGTGACGATTGACCAGATATGTAAGCCAACAATCTGACTCATCACTCATGAACATCCCTAAATTTGGCGTGGCAATTATATCAGGCGTTCTTATGTGCATTTTGGCTGGCGTTTTCCCAGGCGTTTTGACATGCATTTTTTGGGCAGGCATTGTTATATGAAATCACCTACAAAAGCCCCAAAAACAGACCACAAACACGTACATGTGAACGTAGCCCGTTTGGGGGCGTTTGAGGGGGATTTGTCCAGCTCAAGGATCAGCTCCCAAAACAGGCAAAAAATCCAATCCTATTCAGTTCAATGGCCCCTGTTCCCATGTGAGCATTTTGACGGCATGAGGAAAACACCCAACGCTCACTGAGAAATAGCACAATGATTAGGGAGTCTGCCTTCCTGCTGTAGGTTTGTAAGTTCGAATCCGGAAGGTGCCCTCTGTATGGGCAACACTTGGATATCTCCAATCCTCCAAATGTTGACATCATTAATTTTGTTCATGTTTGAAAAAGGCATGTGTATCAGCAAACTTTTAATCCAAAGACATGAACAAAATACAAAAGATGCCCCATAAAGTCAATATGTAGCAATATTGTGAGCTAAAGCTCTATTTGTTTGTTGGGCATACTTTGCTAATTAGCCAAGTATAAGGGATATATATATATATACCTTCAGTTAAATGTGTAGTAAAATGGTAACACTTGGCCATACCCATATGGAAGAAAAGGTAGTATTTGCAATATATTTCTAAAAACATTCTTTGGAAACACATAAAATATTGTCAAAATTGTGACATTTCCTTGATATGTGTGAAATGCTAATAATCTTTCTTTGAAATATGTTTTACATCTATTTTTTTTCTATCTGACGACCAATTCCCCAATGTAATATTTTGTGGGTTTTTTCAGAGAATGTGGAGGTTCTATATAAACACTGTAGATTTGACTGCTATGATTTCGGAGTTAGCAGGAAAGGTGTATGGAATGTGATGGTGTTTACTAAAGGATCCCTTGTTGGAAGTGTGCATGTTTTTCCAATTCCGCCGGTTTTTGCCATTTTCTATGGGCGAGACAGCGGATTTGCAAGCGGTATTCAAAAAATAATTGACCCAAAATCGCGCTGGCGAAATTTTTTGAGCCAATTTGACGTTGCGCATGCGCACATTCGCGAGTTCGCAGCTCGCGGCTGGAGGAGCTGTTTAACCTTTCCACACTTTCGCAGATATCTCTCTTTCTAAGTCAGTTTTTGAGATTTTTTAAACGCAAGTCATCTCCAAATTGACTTCCACACCTTCCACAGTGATTTGGGATTTTTGGGGGTACAGGGGAAAATTTGGCTAAACTTTAGTCGAGCTTTTAGCTGGCGTGGTTTTAAGTCGCGCTCTGACCATATTGCATCTTAATGAATCTCACACTAGGCGCTATTTTCCGCCCGCCGTTCTTTGAATGCCAATTTCAGACTTAAATAATCGCCGCTTCGCAAAATCACGCCGAAACGCCAATTCGCCGTACTATGAATCAGGCCCACAATTTCCAAATGAAATGCAAAATTGTCCACAGTCAGTGATGATTTGGGGAGCCATGTCATCTGCTGGTGTTGGTCCACTCTGTTTTATCAAGTTCAAAGTCAGCGCAGCCCTCTAGCAGGAAATTCTACAGCACTTCATGCTTCTCTCTGCTGACCAGCTTTATGGAGATGCTGATTTTGTTCTCCAGCAGGACTTGGCACCGCCCACACTGCCAAAACTACCAATACCTGGTCACATGATCATGGTATCACTGTGCTTGGTTGGCCAGCAAACTCGCCTGACCTAAACCCCATAGAGAATCTGTGGGGTATTGTCAAGAGGAAGATGAGGGACACCAGACCCAACAATGCAGAGGAGCTGAAGGCCGCTATCAAAGCAACCTGGGCTTCCATAACACCTCAGCAGTGCCACAGGCTGATCGCCTCCATGCCACGCCACATTGATGAAGTAGTTCATGCAAAAGGAGCCCCGACCAAGTATTGAGTGCATCCTATACCGTACATCAGTGCTCCCCCCCTCTTTTATCGCCGCGGACCGGGGGGTGGGGGGAGTGTTGGGGGGACGTCAGTGCAGAGTGACCAGCGTGCCCCCAATCAATACAGAGTGCCACAGCGTGCCCCCATCAATGCACAGTGACCACAGCGTGCCCCCATCAATGCACAGTGACCACAGCGTGCCCCCAATCAATGCACAGTGACCACAGCGTGCCCCCAATCAATGCACAGTGACCACAGCGTGCCCCCAATCAATGCACAGTGACCACAGCGTGCCCCCAATCAATGCACAGTGACCACAGCGTGCCCCCCATCAATGCACAGTGACCACAGCATGCCCCCAATCAATGCACAGCGCCACAGCATGCCCCCAATCAATGCAGAGTGCCACAGCATGCCCCCAATCAATGCACAGTGCCCACAGCGTGCCCCCAATCAATGCACAGTGACCACAGCGTGCCCCCAATCAATGCACAGTGACCACAGCGTGCCCCCAATCAATGCACAGTGACCACAGCGTGCCCCCAATCAATGCACAGTGACCAGAGCGTGCCCCCAATCAATGCACAGTGACCACAGCGTGCCCCCCATCAATGCACAGTGACCACAGCATGCCCCCAATTAATGCACAGTGCCACAGCATGCCCCCAATCAATGCAGAGTGCCACAGCATGCCCCCAATCAATGCACAGTGCCCACAGCATGCCCCCAATCAATGCACAGTGACCACAGCGTGCCCCCAATCAATGCACAGTGCCACAGCATGCCCCCAATCAATGCACAGTGCCACAGCATGCCCCCAATCAATGCACAGTGCCCACAGAATGCCCCCAATCAATGCACAGTGACCACAGCATGCCCCCAATCAATGCACAGTGACCACAGCGTGTCCCCCATCAATGCACAGTGACCACAACGTGCCCCCCATCAATGCACAGTGCCCACAGCATGCCCCCAATCAATGCACAGTGCCACAGCATGCCCCCAATCAATGCACAGTGCCACAGCATGCCCCCAATCAATGCACAGTGCCCACAGAATGCCCCCAATCAATGCACAGTGACCACAGCATGCCCCCAATCAATGCACAGTGACCACAGCGTGTCCCCCATCAATGCACAGTGACCACAGCGTGTCCCCCATCAATGCACAGTGACCACAGCCTGCCCCCCATCAATGCACAGTGCCACAGCATGCCCCCAATCAATGCACAGTGCCCACAGCATGCCCCCAATCAATGCACAGTGACCACAGCATGCCCTCAATCAATGCACAGTGCCCACAGCATGCCCCCAATCAATGCACAGTGACCACAGCATGCCCCCAATCAATGCACAGTGACCACAGCGTGCCTCCAATCAATGCACAGTGCCACAGCATGTCCCCAATCAATGCACAGTGCCACAGCATGCCCCCAATCAATGCAGAGATGCCAGTGTTCCCCCCGCGAGACCAGTGCACTTACCTCACCTCACGGCAGCTTCTCTTCAGTCCCCGCGTCTCCTCGAGTCCTCAGTCCTCCCGCCTCCTCCTTGGCCAATGGCATGGGGTTTGCCTTTCGGCCAATCAGGAAGCGGGAGGACCCGCTCCCTGATTGGCCAGAAGGATCCGTGTGACAATAGCGAATTTTCATTCGCTATTGTCACACAATGGGTGGGCTCGGGGCGCACTGCGCCCTGGCCGCCACAGTAAAATAATTTAAAGTTCCTCGGGCGGCCCGGTACCGTTTGATCCACGGACCGTTATCAGTCCGCGGCCCGGGGGTTGGGGAACACTGCTGTACATGGACAGACTTTTCACAAAGCCAACATTTCTTTTTTTATTGGTTATGTAATATTCTAAATTTCTGAGATACTGAATTTTGGGGTGTCACTCGCTGTAAGCCATAATCATCAAAATTAAAAGAAAGAAATGCTTGAAATCTATCGCTCTGTATGTAACGCATCTATATAAAATATAGGAGTTTCACTTTTTGAATTGAATTACGGAAATAAATTAACTTTTTGATGATATTGTAGTTTTATGAGATGCTCCTGTAGATGTGATTCTGCACAGAATGACTCTATGTCGCAGTATATCTGCTATAGGGCGGCAGGTAAGTGGATAGAGAAGCACAAAGACCCAGTGATGATGCCAATTATTCTAAAATAAAGTATGCAATGAAAACAGAAAGGTTTTATGTAAAAATGTCATTAGCATGTTGATGAGGAAGAAGGAGGAACCAAGGAAGGCAAAATATAAGCAGATTAAACATATAATTCAGAAGATAGAACTCTGCCAGCCATTGGTATTCAGCTAAAGCCAAACTCCAGTTAAAGGAGAAATCAGGAAAATGCAAAATATAATCGGATTAAACTTCAGCTTTAATAACAGCATATTCCCAAAAGGTAAAGATTCTGATTCATATACAAAACATTATCCACAGATACACTATATTACCAAAAGTATTGGGACGCCTGCCTTTACACGCACATAGTTACATAGTTAGTGAGGTTGAAAAAAGACATCAGTCCATCCAGTTCAACCTATGATGTGTGTGTGTGTGTTTGCTGTTAACCGTACATTGTATACCCCTGTATGTTGTACATTGTATACCCCTGTATGTTGTACATTGTATACCCCTGTATGTTGTACATTGTATACCCCTCTATGTTGTACATTGTATACCCCTGTATGTTGTACATTGTATACCCCTGTATGTTGTGGCCTCTAATGTGCCCATCTAATAGTTTTTTGAAACTATCAATGCTTCCTGCTGATACGACCGCTTGTGGAAGAGAATTCCACATCCTTACCGCTCTTACAGTGAAGAACCCCTTACGCATTTTAAGGTTAAACCGCCTTTCCTCAAGTTTTAGTGAGTGGCCACGTGTCTTATTGTATCTCCTTTCTCGGAATAGTTTGTTCCTTATGCTCGGGTCACCAGTACAGTATTTGTACATTGATATCATATCCCCCCTCAATCGTCTCTTCTCCAGAGAGAATAAGTTCAGTGCTTGTAGTCCTTCCTCATAGCTGATGTCCTCCATTCCCCTAATTATTTTTGTTGCCCTTCTCTGGACTCTTTCCAATTCCAGCACATCCTTCCTGAGGACCAGTGCCCAGAACTGGACAGCATACTCCAGATGTGGCCGGACCAGAGTCTTGTAGAGCGGGAGAATAATCTCTTTATTTCTGGAGTGAATCCCCTTTTTTATACATCCCAGTATTCTGTTGGCTTTGCTTGCAGCTGCTTGGCATTGCATGCCACTGCCAAGCCTGTTGTCTACCAGTACCCCCAAGTCCTTTTCCATCCTAGACTCACCCAGAGGTTCCCTGCCTAGTGAGTAGCTTGCTTTCTGGTTTCTGGCCCCCAAGTGCATTACTTTACATTTTTCAACATTAAACCTCATCTGCCATGTAGTTGCCCACCCCGTTATTTTGTTCAGGTCTGCTTGTAAGGTTTCCACATCCCGCATAGAAGATATTGGCATGCTTAGTTTAGTATCATCCGCAAATACTGAGATTGTACTCGATATCCCCTCCTCTAGATCATTTATGAATAAATTAAACAGGATTGGTCCCAGGACCGAACCCTGGGGGACCCCACTTTCCACAACCGCCCAATCCGAGTACTCCCCATTAATCATCACCCTCTGGACTCTCCCCTGGAGCCAGTTCTCTATCCAGGTACTCACCTTATGGTCCATACCTACCTTCCTTAGTTTGTACAGTAAGCGTTGGTGGGGAACGGCGTCAAAGGCCTTTGCAAAGTCCAGATACCCCACATCCACAGGCTTTTCTTTATCTAGGTGGCAGCTCACTTCATCATAGAAGGGTAATAGATTGGTTTGGCAAGAACGATTTTTCATGAATCCATGCTGATTACTACTAATAATACAGTTTTCATTACTAAAGTCTTGTATGTGGTCCCTTAACATCCCCTCCAAAATCTTGCAGACTACAGATGTTAGGCTGACCGGCCTATAGTTACCCGGGATACACCTCGGCCCCTTTTTAAATATTGGTACCATGTTGGCTTTTTTCCAATCAGCTGGCACCATACCCGTCTGTAAACTATCCTTAAAGATCAAGAATAATGGTCTGGCAATCACCTGGCTAAGCTCTTTAAGAACCCTCGGGTGCAAGCCATCCAGTCCTGGTGATTTATTTATGTTAAGTTTCTCTAGTTTAGTTTTAAGTCTATCTTCTGTTAGCCATGGCGGTATTTCCTGAGGTGTGTTGTTTAGTTCGGCCTTACAAGCTAAGTTCGTGTAGCCCCCCGATTCTTTAGTGAAGACTGAAGAGAAGAAATTATTTAACACTTCCGCCTTTTCCCTGTCCTCAGTGGCCATATTTCCTTTATCATCTTTTATGGGGCCAATGTGCTCTGGCCTCGCTTTCTTACTGTTTATATACTTAAAGAACTTCTTGGGGTTCTTTTTACTCTCCTCCGCTATATGTCTCTCGTGTTCTATTTTAGCCGCCCTGATTTCGTCTTTACATTTCTTATTACACTCTTTGTAATGCTTAAATGCTGCCAATGACCCCTCAGTCTTGTATTTTTTGAAGGCCTTTTCTTTAGCACTAATATACATTTTTATGTTGGAGTTTAGCCACCCAGGGTTTAGTTTTGCTCTTTTAAATTTATTTCCCTTTGGAATGCACTGGTCAATCCCCTTGTTAAGTATGCTCTTGAAGCACTCCCATTTTTCCTCCGTGTTCTTTGTTCCCAGGGTTCTATCCCAATTGATATTTTCTAGCAGCGAGCGCAGTTTTGGGAAATTGGCTCTTTTGAAATTCAGTGTCCTTATATTAACCCTCTGCTTTCTATAACTGTAATTTATACTGAAACTTATTGACCTATAGTCACTGTTTCCTAAGTTGCCCCGTATTTCTATATCCTTGAGCAGGTCTGTATTGTTGGTAATCACTAGGTCAAGTACCGCATTGTTTCTTGTCGGTGCATTCACCATCTGACCCATGAAATTATCCTGCAAAACATTTAGGAACTGCCGAGCCTTGGCTGAATGCGCGGTTCCTTCTGCCCAGTCTATATCAGGATAATTAAAGTCCCCCATTATAATGACATTTCCCATCCTTGCTGCCAATCCTATCTGTAAAATGAGGTCCGCCTCCCCCTCCTCCCTCTGGTTGGGGGGTCTATAGCATACGCCCAATATTACCTTCCCCACCGTGCCTTCCCTTTGAAGCTCTACCCATAGGGATTCTGCCTCGTCCTTAGCTCCATTATTAATATCATCCCTCATATTTACCTGTATACTGTTCCTAATATACAGACATACCCCTCCCCCTTTTTTACCTTCTCTATCTCTGCGATAAAGGGAATACCCCTGAATGGTCGCCATCCAGTCATGGGAGCTGTCAAACCAAGTCTCAGTTATCCCCTCAAAATCTAAGTCCTCCTTAAAACATCAGCAGCTCCAGCTCTCCCATCTTGTTGGCCAGGCTTCTGGCATTGGTATACAAACCTCTTAATTTTGCCCGGTTACATATATCCTCATTTGATGTTTTTAGGCTGCTCTCTTGATTTTTCCCCATACCCACCCTGGGTATAGGAGCTCCGAACACCCTACTGCTAATGCCCCCATTTCTGCCCTCTGAAACTTGCTTTCCACTGGCTAATTCTACATCTGTACCCTCCCCCCCATCACCTAGTTTAAAAGCCCCTCTAACTTTTTGGCCATCTTCTCACCCAGTACGGCTGCACCCTCCCCATTTAGGTGCAATACGTCCCTACCAAAGAACCGGTGGCCGACTGAGAAGTCGGCCCAGTTCTCCAGGAACCCGAAACCCTCCTTACTACACCAGCTCCTCAGGCACTCGTTAACTTCCCTAATCTCCCGCTGCCTCTCTGGTGTGGCTCGAGGTACAGGTAGTTTTTCGGAAAATACTACCTTGGAGGTCCTACTCCTCAACTTAGCGCCTAAGTCCCTGAAATCGTTTAGGACTCTCCATCTTCCTCTACCTATGTCATTGGTACCCAGGTGTACCATGACAGCTGGGTCTTCCCCAGCCCCACCCAATAATCTGTCCCGGCAAACAACAGACTGTTCGGCGCACACGGTCTTTGTCACAGATTACACTGTCTGTCCTTCTAATAATTGAGTCCCCTACCACCAGCACTTGTCTTTCCTTTCCCTTTCTCCCGGCCTCACTGGAGGAGTTCTTCCCCTGGCAGCTAGGGGCGTCGCTCTGCTCCAGCAATGCTGGTCCCTGACTGGTTTCCCCAACATCACACAACAGGGCGTATCTATTGGGGTGCTCCAGCCCAGGATCAGCCTCCTTGCCTTGTCCCCTTCTACCCCTCCTAACTGTCACCCCTCTACTCTGCTCTGATGCCTGCACCTCCAATACTCCGCCCACCTCTGTGCAGACCCCTGCCTGCACCTGACTGGTACGATCCTGGCTCTCCTCCGGTATGGACATTCGTCTCAGTGTTGCCAGCTGCTTCCCTAGATTCAGGACCTGAGCTTCCAGGGAAGCAACGTGCTTACATTTTGCGAATTTGTATTCGCCCTCGATCACATGTCTGAGGAACGCATACATATCACAAGATGTACACCGAATCGCATCTCCACACCCGCCGGGCATTGTACCTACTAATCTAATCTAATGGGGATATAGTAATTTAAGTCTATCCTATGTGATTATTTCCTGGCTTCCTAACTCTACCTTCTCACCCTCTGGTACTCCGCTACCCTCACTTGACACTCAGTTGCACAACACTCACAATCTCACAGCCTGGTCAGTCGCACAACACTCCCAGTCGCACCACCCGGTCAGTCGCACACACTTACAGTCGCACCACACTCACAGTCTCACAGCCCGGTTCAGTCGCACCATACTCAGTCGCACAGCCCGGTCAGTCGCACAACACTCTCAGTTACCCAACACTCAGTCGCACAGCCCGGTCAGTCGCACAACAATCACAGTCGCACAACACTCACAGACACAGCCCGGTCAGTCGCACAACACTCACAGACACAGCCCGGTCAGTCACACAGGTAGTAATAGGTACTCACAGACACTCAGGTAGTAATAGGTACTCACAGACACTCAGGTAGTAATAGGTACTCCCAGATACTCAGGTAGTAATAGGTACTCCCAACACTCAGGTAGTAATAGGTACTCACAGATACTCAGGTAGTAATAGGTACTCACTGACACTCACTCAGGTAGTAATAGGTACTCCCAGATACTCAGGTAGTAATAGGTACTCCCAGATACTAAGGCAGTAATAGGTACTAACTGACACTCAGGTAGTAATAGGTACTCCCAGACACTCAGGTAGTAATAGGTACTCACAGACACTCAGGTAGTAATAGGTACTCACAGATACTCAGGTAGTAATAGGTACTCCCAGATACTAAGGCAGTAATAGGTACTAACTGACACTCAGGTAGTAATAGGTACTCCCAGACACTCAGGTAGTAATAGGTACTCCCAGACACTCAGGTAGTAATAGGTACTCACTGACACTCAGGTAGTAATAGGTACTCACAGACACTCAGGTAGTAATAGGTACTCACAGACACTCAGGTAGTAATAGGTACTCACAGATACTCAGGTAGTAATAGGTACTCACAGACACTCAGGTAGTAATAGGTACTCACAGATACTCAGGTAGTAATAGGTACTCACAGACATTCAGGTAGTAATAGGTACTCCCAGACACTGAGGTAGTAATAGGTACTCCCAGACACTCAGGTAGTAATAGGTACTCACAGATACTCAGGTAGTAATAGGTACTCACAGATACTCAGGTAGTAATAGGTACTCACAGATACTCAGGTACTACACTACACCCTCAGTCAGTGATCAATCTCAGTCACCAGTCTTACTTACCTAGTGTGTGTCCCTTTAAGCCTGTCACTTGCAGTTCCTGACGGTGATTCCTCCCTCCTCCCTCAGTCGGCCAGTCTCCTCTCTGCACCCGCCTCCCTCAGTCACTTCCCGGTCAGCTAGTCTCCTCTGCTCCTCTCTGTGGGGGGGGGGAGGAGGATTTACTGCCGCCCGCAACAAGGGAGGGAGGGGGGTTACCGCACCGCACCGCCCGCCGCCCGCCTTTACCGGGGGGGGGGGGGATTCTAGCACCCGACGCCGCCGCAGCAAGGGAGGGGGGGGGTTACCACACCGCTCGCCGCCCGCTTTATTTGGGGGGGGGGTTCTAGCACTGGACGCCGCCGCCGCTTCTACTGGGGGGGGGGTACTCACACACACACCGATCTGTCACACACCCGCTCCTCTCACACGCACGCCGCCACTGATCCCGCGCTCTCTGCTCCTCTGCTCTGCTCCACAGCACCACCTGACGGAATAATGAGCTAGTATGAACTTTAATGGCATCCCAGTCTTAGTCCGTAGGGTTCAATATTGAGTTGGCCCACCCTTTGCAGCTATAACAGCTTCAACTCTTCTGGGAAGGCTGTCCACAAGGTTTAGGAGTGTGTCTATGGGAGTGTTTGACCATTCTTCCAGAAGAGCAAGTGTGAGGTCAGGCATTGATGTTGGATGAGAAAACCTGGTTTACGGTCTCTGCTCTTATTCATCCCAAAGGTGTTCTATTGGGTTGAGGTCAGGTCTCTGTGCAGGCCAGTCAAGTTCCTCTACCCCAAACTCACTCATCCATGTCTTTATGGACCTTGCTTTGTGCACTGGTGCGCAGTCATGTTGGAACAGGAAAGGGCCATCCCCAAACTGTTCCCACAAAGTTGGGAGCATGAAATTGTCCAAAATGCTGACGCCTTAAGAGCTCCCTTACCTGGAACTAAAGGGCCAAAACCCAACCCCCGAAAAGCAACCCCACACCCTAATCCCCCCCTCCAGCAAATGATTTGGACCAGTGCACATGGTAAGGTCCATAACAGTGGCGGAGCTAGACTTTTAAAACAGGGGTGGCAAAGGGGTGGCAAGGTATTATTTTGGGGGGTCAATATACATGCGTGTGTATATTATATATATACACACACACACACACATATACATATACACACACTTTTATAAATAAATGTAAACAAACATTCTAAGGCTACATTCACACCTGAGCGTAGCGTTTTTCGTGCGTTTTTTACCGCGATTTTACCGCGATTTTTGCGGCGTTTTTTACCGCGATTTTATCGCGATTTTTGTGCAGGCGTTTTTAGATTGAATAGAGATCAATGGAAAACGCCTGTAATCTGCCCAAAAAGAAGCTCATGTACTTTTTTGAGCGTTGGGCGTTTTGTATACAGCGTCAAAACGCTCAGATGTGAACAGGGGCCATTGAAATGAATAGGATTTGTCTTGTTGGGCGTTTTGAGAGCTGATCCTAGAGCAGAAAAACGCCCCAAAAACGCCCCAAAACGCCTAGATGTGAACGGAGCCTAAGCAGTATTAAAACATTTTTAATTAAATAAACAATTATCAAAGTAAACATTATTCTTTTAAGGCCGCACACCGATCACATGGCTCTGCTCTAAAGGGGATCTATGGCATAGATCCCCTTTAGAGCAGGTCCCCCTTAGATCTTCCTTTACAGCAGGCCAGGGTGAGGTGAGGTCCCCTATATAGATCCCCCCCTTACAGCAGGCCAGGGTCCTCCCCCAGACAGTCCCTCTCAGTCTCCGCACCAACAGGATTGGGTTTGGGAGCTGAGCAGCCAGGGGCAGAAAGCAGCAGACTCAGCGGCGGCGGCCATGGCATAAGCACTGCACGAGGGTGATTAGGGTGTGCCTAGGCAGACCTGGCACACCCCGTGTGCACGCCTATGAGTAGGGCTGCACAATATTGCCCCACATCAATGTAGTGACCAGCATGCCCCCCCATAAATTGACAATGTAGTAACCAGCATCCCAACCCATCAATGTAGTGACCAGCATGCCCCCCCCCCATAAATTGACAATGTAGTAACCAGCATCCCAACCCATCAATGTAGTGACCAGCATCCCAACCCATCAATCCATCAATATAGTGACCAGCATCCCACCCCATCAATCCATCAATATAGTGACAGGCATCCCAACCCATCAATCCATCAATATAGTGACCAGCATCCCAACCCATCAATCCATCAATATAGTGACCAGCATCCCAACCCATCAATGTAGTGACCAGCATCCCAACCCATCAATCCATCAATGCAGTGACCAGCATCCCAACCCATCAGTCCATCAATGTAGTGACCAGCATTCCAACCCATCAATCCATCAATATAGTGACCAGCATCCCAACCCATCAATGTAGTGACCAGCATCCCAACCCATCAATCCATCAATGTAGTGACCAGCACCCCAACCCATCAATCCATCAATGTAGTGACCAGCATCCCAACCCATCAATCCATCAATGTAGTGACCAGCATCCCAACCCATCAACCCATCAATGTAGTGACCAACATCCCAACCCATCAATGTAGTGACCAGCATCCCAACCCATCAATCCATCAATATAGTGACCAGCATCCCAACCCATCCATCCATCAATATAGTGACCAGCATTCCAACCCATCAATGTAGTGACCAGCATCCCAACCCATCAATCCATCAATGTAGTGACCAGCATCCCACCCCATCAATCCATCAATATAGTGACCAGCATCCCAACCCATCAATCCATCAATATAGTGACCAGCATCCTAACCCATCAATCCATCAATATAGTGACCAGCATCCTAATCCATCAATATAGTGACCAGCATCCCAATCCATCAATATAGTGACCAGCATCCCAATCCATCAATATAGTGACCAGCATCCCAACCCATCAATCCATAAATATAGTGACCAGCATCCCAATCCATCAATATAGTGACCAGCATCCCAATCCATCAATTTAGTGACCAGCATCCCAATCCATCAATATAGTGACCAGCATCCCAATCCATCAATATAGTGACCAGCATCCCAACCCATCAATGTAGTGACCAGCATGCCGTGTCCCCTTCAATCATGCAGAGACCAGAGAGACTTACCTAAGGTTACAGCAGGTAGAAGAAGAAGAAGTGAACGAGTGGGCGTCTGTGCAGCTAGTTCTCTGTGACTGAGCGCGGTGAGCAGCAGCGGCGCCGTGAGCCGCTGCACAGCTAACCAATCACACGTGAGTAGCGGCACAGCGAACCAATCAGGTGTGCAGGCACGCGTGATTGGTTAGCTGTGCAGCGGCTCACGGCGCCGCTGCCGCTAACCGCGCTCAGTCACACAGTCACAGAGAACTTGCTGCACAGGCGCCCTCTCGTTCAGCTAGCGCGAGCGGGAAGGCAACAGGGGTGGCAAGGATGTCGTCTGGGGTGGCAATTGCCACCCCAGCTAGCCCTCTGGCTCCGCCACTGGTCCATAAAGACATGGATGAGCGAGTTTGGGGTGGAGGAACTGTCCTAACCTCAACCTGATAGAACACCTTCATGAGGAATAAGTCCCCTGCACACTGGGCATTTTTACAGCTGCTTTTACTAGCGTCAGACATTTTTTTTTTTTGCAGCTTAAAAATGCCTCTCCATGTTATTCTATGGCCTCATGCACACACTGGTTTTTGTAAACTGTAAGTGGCATATGTGTTTTCAAGCTGCAAGAAAAGCCCAGGGGCAGCGCATTCTGAAGAGCCGCATTACACCTGTAAAAAAGTCTGACGCTGCTAAACGTGGCTTAATGCTGGATACAGCGTTAAGCTGCGTCAAAATCATTGGTTTCCTGATGAGAGCCATCCTAACTGATCTTTTGGCCCATTGATTTGAATAGAAGTCACATCTAAGTTGGATCATCATGAATCCAACTTGTGACATGCGACTTGTGCTCCGAGGATCTTGAAGGGGAACCCCATCCCAAAATTAAAAAAAAATGGCGTGGGGTCTCCCCCTAGATCCATACCAGGCCTTTTGAGTCTGGTCTGGATCTTGGAAGGTGTGAAAAAGGTGGGAAGTGGTTGTGGGGGTCTGTGGGAAGGGGGCTTATCGGAATCTGGAACCCCCATTTAACAAGGGGGCCCCCAGATCCCGCCCTTCCTATGTGAATGAGTATGGAGTACATTGTACCCCTACCCATTCACCCCCAAACAAGTCAGTGTAGTGTAGATAAAAAAAGAGACTGTTTTGACAAGTCCTTTATTAACCACTTTAGCACTGCTCACATTGCTGCTACTGCAGCAATGTGGCTCGTTATCGTCCAGCGACGTAGACCTACGTCGCTGGACTCCGCCCCTTGTGGGCGGCGCGTGCGCGCCGCCGGAGGCTCGCTCCCGCTGTTTTCAGTCACAGCGGGAGTCGGGCCAGGGGAGCTGCTCTTCCCCGATCGTCGGGGAATCTAGTTTGGAGATCCGCCCACTTGTGTAAACAGAGCGGGCGGATCTCCTCAGTGACAAGGAGTGACAGATTGCAGTGTTCAGCATAGCTGAACATGCGATCTGTCCTTGTGTCACTCAGTCACCTCCCCCCACACGTTAGTAAGCACCAGGCATACATTAACCCCTCCCTCTCCAATAAAATTAACCCCTTCCCTGCCAGTGTCATTTTTACAGTAACAGTGCATATATATAGCACTGATTACTGCAGTAATGTCACTGGTACCCCCAAAAGTGTCAAAAATGTCAGTCAAGGGTCCGATCTGTCCACCGCAATGTCGCACAGCGCCGAATCGCAAAACGTGGCCTGGACGTAAGACAGCAAAAATCTTCCTCTGGTTTTCTCCCTCTGGTCTTGTCCCTTTTGGGCTTCTCCCTCTGGACTTCTTCCTCTGGTCTTCTATGCCGCTTCTGTCTCCTCCGCCTTTGACCTGGTCCTTCCCCGATGCTGTCTACCGTTGTTGTGCCAGTCCGCTCTCTGCTGGCTCTTATCATCATGGTCCTCCAGGGATGTCACTATGAGACCCCGCCCCTTGTGAAGTGACGTGATAAGCCCCCTGCCCGCAGACCTCCACAACCCAGAGTCGTCGGGAAGAGGCCCTTGTTGCCATCAACATGGGGACATGTTGCTTTTTCTTGGTGTTGGTAGTAGCTTTGCAGCTTGTTTTTTCTAAGGCCCTGTGTGCATGGGGACTTTGAACGGAGACCGCGAGCCAGGCCTTCTTGTCCAACATCAGTGCCTGAGCTCACAAATGTGCTTCTGGAAGAATGGTCAAACATTCCCATAGACACACTCCTAAACCTTGTGGACAGCCTCCCTAGAAGAGTTGAAGCTGTTATAGCTGCAAAGGGTGGGCCAACTCAATATTGAACCCTACGGACTAAGACTGGGATGCCATTAAAGTTCATGTGCGTGTAAAGGCAGGCGTCCCAATACTTTTGGTAATATAGTGTGTGTACATACACAACGGAATCATGGTTTTAATTATATAATCTTTCCATCTTGTACTCGGAAGGTAATATGCAGATTAATCAATAACTAATTCTTATTTGCCTTGTCCCTGACTTGTTTGTACCGTTCAGGTGTCACAGGCTGATACCTATCAGATTATTGATATCACCCCAATCCTAATCACTGTGCAATTATTAAATAAAATGGAAGGTGATGGCGCTGCTTATTTAATAAAGTGCAAATAAATATAAGATGCTAAAGTATAAATATGATTGAGGAATAAGTTAATAGATAAAAGATGCGGAGGTGAAAAACCAAGTAAAAAGATCAAACGTATAGTGTTATAAGGGATATAAATTAATCTAAAAATAAATTTAAATATATAAAAATATTCCAAAGGTATATGAGAGAAACAACCACCAGAGGGCGTAATAAATGGCAAAGTGTGACAATAAATATGCTTGTGTATATGCCAAAATAAAATAAACAATGTGAATATATGACAATGCTAAATAAATAAATAAAATATATACAAGGTGTATATTCCACAAGTGATAATATAAATAATAGTGAATAGGTAAGTAAATAAATAGGTGATAAATGTGCGGGAAACTATTAAGCACGGGATGGGTGTGCAAAACAACAGCTGATATACAGTGCAACAAAAGTGTTATCAATAAATATATCAAGGTGAGTCAAAGATAAATGTGCCAAAAATAATTTTTTATATATAAATATGCAGGTGAATGTAAAAGTGCGGGAAGTCTATTTGTGCAACGTGCAAAAAAATCCAAAAAATTAGTCCATAAAATAATGGTGATAGCAAAAAATATATAGGTGTACAGGATATCTTACGGTGACCCCCAAGGTGGGTGACTGGTGAGTGGCTAAGTGGCCCCTGGTAAAAAGACCTACTCACCAGATGTACCCACCCCACACAGGGGTATAGAGCGGGTACTGAAGAGGTATCTTATGAGCCTGGATCTGTGTAGTAGTTCCCTTCCTAGGGTAGATGTGTTATGGAGTCCGGAGTGTCCTGAGTGGGGTCCGGTGGTGAATTATGGTATCCAAAATCTCGTGGGTAAATCAAGTGTGGCCACTCAAGGGTATATGGATGGAGGAAAAAAAGGAGCTCGATAGTGTATTATCGTTATGCTAGAAAGTTTATTGTAAATTACAGCAGCAAAATGGGTACTCACATATACAATGTGGGAAAACAGCGAGGTATCAGCGTCCCGGAACGCAATGCGTTCCAACCAGAGACCGGAACCGGAAGTGACGTGACGGCGCTGTACGCGTTTCGTCATGTGACGTCTTCTGCAGAAGACGTCACATGACGAAACGCGTACAGCGCCGTCACGTCACTTCCGGTTCCGGTCTCTGGTTGGAACGCATTGCGTTCCGGGACGCTGATACCTCGCTGTTTTCCCACATTGTATATGTGAGTACCCATTTTGCTGCTGTAATTTACAATAAACTTTCTAGCATAACGATAATACACTATCGAGCTCCTTTTTTTCCTCCATCCATATACCCTTGAGTGGCCACACTTGATTTACCCACGAGATTTTGGATACCATAATTCACCACCGGACCCCACTCAGGACACTCCGGACTCCATAACACATCTACCCTAGGAAGGGAACTACTACACAGATCCAGGCTCATAAGATACCTCTTCAGTACCCGCTCTATACCCCTGTGTGGGGTGGGTACATCTGGTGAGTAGGTCTTTTTACCAGGGGCCACTTAGCCACTCACCAGTCACCCACCTTGGGGGTCACCGTAAGATATCCTGTACACCTATATATTTTTTGCTATCACCATTATTTTATGGACTAATTTTTTGGATTTTTTTGCACGTTGCACAAATAGACTTCCCGCACTTTTACATTCACCTGCATATTTATATATAAAAAATTATTTTTGGCACATTTATCTTTGACTCACCTTGATATATTTATTGATAACACTTTTGTTGCACTGTATATCAGCTGTTGTTTTGCACACCCATCCCGTGCTTAATAGTTTCCCGCACATTTATCACCTATTTATTTACTTACCTATTCACTATTATTTATATTATCACTTGTGGAATATACACCTTGTATATATTTTATTTATTTATTTAGCATTGTCATATATTCACATTGTTTATTTTATTTTGGCATATACACAAGCATATTTATTGTCACACTTTGCCATTTATTACGCCCTCTGGTGGTTGTTTCTCTCATATACCTTTGGAATATTTTTATATATTTAAATTTATTTTTAGATTAATTTATATCCCTTATAACACTATACGTTTGATCTTTTTACTTGGTTTTTCACCTCCGCATCTTTTATCTATTAACTTATTCCTCAATCATATTTATACTTTAGCATCTTATATTTATTTGCACTTTATTAAATAAGCAGCGCCATCACCTTCCATTTTATTTATCTCTTTATAGCCTTTGGCTATAGTTTAAGGGAGGCTGCAGCTTATTTGTGCATATATTGTTACAATCCCTTGATATCCTTAGCGCGGATTTATTTATCCACACTGTGCAATTATTGCCTTCATACAATTAATAACAGAAAACTCTGATACAAGAAGGTGAAAGTTCTTCTCGTTATGGACTGTTAGTTATTTTTTTACGGTCTTGTAAATAGTTGATTGACAGCTGCCTGTGTATGAGAGATAGAAGGAGCCTCTAATGGAGGTGTTACCAAATTTCTTCATTTGCATTTGCATTGTGAAGAGGTGAGAAAAAGGTGTTCCCCGATCTCCAGCTTAATATGGAGTGGAGTAAGTGGGTGCACTGCACTAGTAGCTTGATGAAGCATGATTAGACTTTTTTTTTCATTCAATCTGAATGAAAAAAATTTAACAGATTTCTCCATCCACTCTATACAGCATGGATGGTTGAATCGCCTGCTGTCCCTATTGTATACTCACTGTTCTGTTACCTTCTAGTGTAGCCATCACTTTTGCATTGGATTTCATTATGCATGAATAATTGATGCTGACATCTAGTGGCAATTCGGTGTAACTACAACTTAATTTATTGTCTGTAAAATGGTATATTCCAGTTTACCTGTATGTTGGGGCTATTTGGTTTTGTCCTTAGATCAGTGGTTGTCAACTCATGAGTAAAATGGGGCCTCAATTGTGGCCTCCGTCATCACCCAAGGCCTGCACATAATTGTCAATATATGTAATGCTTGAGAGGACTCTCCTAAACTGCCGACCTTATACAGGAAAGAGAGTGAGGACAGAATACATTGTTGGATGGGGCTATGCTGCGGAACACAATAGGAAACTAGGAAGATGTTACCTGAGGCTAGTAGAGATCAATGCTATTACCCTAATCAATGTTCCCACAACAGACTGCTGAGGTCCGAGTTCCACACATTATATACCATAGGGTCCCATGCAAACCTCAGGCCACAGATTGGGTACCAGGGCCTTAGATGGATCCCTCTCTTCTTCCTCATGTTTCCTCAGTTAGTTACCAGCCTTCACAGTTAACACAAGATTAGTTAGAAGACTATGTCTCTTTATAATTCAATTGATTCGTGAGCATCCCATGTACTGCAATGTTGGATTAAACTAACGTGTCTTATTGGAGTTGAGCTGTCTGTGGGGGGCAGTCAATAAGCAGGTGATCACGGCAAAATTAGCCAGAAGTGGGAGCAGGTACCTGTCAAAACCAGATACCTGCTCCCCCCCCCCTGAAAGGTGCCAAATGTGGCAGTGGAGGGGGGAAGGTATATAGGTGGAGCTTCCCCTTTTGGGTGGAGCTCCGCTTTAAGTCATGGCTTTGCACTTCCTGTTTGCCAGATTATTGCGCTCTCTCTAGCCAATATCTCACTCTTGTCACTCCTGCTGTCATCCATATCTCTGCTACCACTCCTTACCAACCTTTGGCTTGTTCCTCAACTATGCTTCTGCTTGACCCTGACCTGGGACCAATTGTTACTGACCTTTGGCTTGTTTACTGACTACACTTCTGCTTGTCCCTACCAACTATATCTGCTACTGGACCCCGCCTTGCTCACCACCTGGTAGGGCGTTCTTGAGGACTATGACCTGATATCAATAAGCAGCAAAATCCATCTCCACCATCAGGAGCTCTGGGGGGGGGGGGGGTAGAGACTAGCCTCCCTGTGGCTGCAAAGAGAAGTGAAGAATCTGGTGCAGGAGTTCTGTTGTTCTCTCTGTTGCCAACTGCTGGGACGAGGTGGGGGCAACATGAAGTGGCATGGAGGGCCTGATTCAGGCCGTGGGCCTTGTCTTTGACACATGTGGGTTGAAGGATAAGTTTGCCTTCGGGAATATGTTACATTGTTTCAGCTGTAAGATTTGTTAGTTAAAAAAACTGGCTCCAAACTTTTTTTATCTGGCTCCTAGATTCAACACCAAATTTGTCAAGCCCTGATGTAGATTCATATAATTTCCTATTTGCGTCTCATCTGGAGGGGCTGGGGGGGATCGGGGGCTCTTAGTCACGGTGACAGTCGGGAAAATGGTATTCTGTGATTATTATTATTCAGCTTGGTTGTCTGTTCTCTGACATTGCCGCGGCGCTCGCAGTCTCTCAGAAAGATCTATTATTATCATGTTGGTGCTTTTGACGGAGAATTATATCTGTCAGAACAATGGTTTTGATGCATTTATGTTGACATGGCCATGCGGCTATTTTTTGCTAATCGTTAGAGGCTGCTGTTAGAAATCATGGGGCCCCATACTGCGTACCTGACAGTGCCCCGCTCCCCCTCACCCTCCCACCAACCTCCATGTAATATCAAATTATATTTTTGTTATAAATACACGAAAATCAATATTATATGATATATTTACTGGCCTCTTCCCCTGCTCTCCACCCTGAAACATCCCCTTGGCTTCCAGCGGGAGAGGAGAGGAGGGAAGCTTGGAAAGCTGCAGGAAAAGGGGGCACACAGGGGGGCTTGGAAAGCAGAGGGATGGGGGTGCGGGTGCTAGATCTGATCCCTTTGCAGCACAGAAGCCGACAGTACTGCAAGGGAGGGCAGAAGGGGATCGGTGTCTGCAGTAAGGGAGTACAGCTGGCCCTCCTGCTCAGCAGGGGCTCAGGCCCCACTTTTGAATGAATAAGGCCCGGGACCACTACAGAAGGACTGGCTGTACTGCCTTATCAGTGGCCCTGGCTGCTAGGCATTGTGGCCAAAACAATGAAATCCTGAGGAAAAAATCTGTAGATCTTAGACAAGACTTCATAAAATATGGGCAGCCCAGGGGCTTAGTGGTTAGCATTGCAGCACTGGAGTCCTTAGTAGACATGTGCAATTTGTTTAGATCCGAATACAAATTTGGACACATTTTTGGTTTTTCGGAGATTCGGGTGTATCCAAATATGAAATAGTAATGAATTTAGTTGACATTCATTAAAATTCGTTTTGCTTATTTGTTTTCAAGTGAATTCCAAATTTTCGAAACAATATGAATTCGGATCAGTCGAAAATTGATCAACCGATTTAAAGTCTGTGTGAAGAATAGCTGGTTGTTAAGCAGTGGGCTGGGGAGTCCTTAACAACCGATGACTCATCAGCTGTCAGCGGGCGTCACCACTGACAGCTGAAATGTAAACAAAACAATGCTGGAAGATGAGAGACACCAGACCCAGCAATGCAGAGGATCTGAAGGCCGCTATCAAAGCAACTTGGGCTTCCATAACACCTCAGCAGTGCCACAGGCTGATCGCCTCCATGCCACGCCGCATTGATGTAGTAATTCATGCAAAAGGAGCCCCGACCAAGTATTGAGTGCATCCTATACTGTACATGGACAGACTTTTCACTAAGCCAACATTTCTCTTATTAAAAATCCTTTTTTTTATTGGTCTTATGTAATATTCCAATTTTCCGAGATACTGAATTTTGGGGTGTCACTGGCTGTATATATATATATATATGTGTGTGTGTAGCACCACTCCCACGGGGGCTGCTGGTTACAGATTCCCCTGGGTTACCCATAGCAACAACTTGACAATATAGCATATTCTAAGTGCTTGGCTCAGTCAGAAAGCAGTCCAGGGGTTTGGGTTTTTGTTGTTTTATTGGAGAACTGGGTTGGGAGAAGGGATGAGTGGGATACTCCAACTGAATAACTATACACAATTGCTGGGAAGAAGATTTAGATGAACTTTACTGTACTATGAATCGCTCTTCAGGGTCCTACTCGGCACCCCCTTTGTCCCTACTCTTCAGGGTTCTACACGGTACCCCCTTTACTCTGACACTCTGACTCTGAACTGACCCCTTGATCCTCTGACTTCACTGGAGTGGTCCCCCTTCCTGGGCAGACCCTTTGGCAAGTACTCACGGGCACTGTTTTTTCCAGAAGACTCTGCCAGCAGCTCCACCGTCAGCTGTACTGGATCCTCTGCAGCTCAGCTCCACACCTGGTTCACTAGGCCGACTGCCTAAGATCCTCATGCAACAGGAGGAGAGACAGCCGTCCACCTCCTCCTGGGACTCTGCTTCCCGCCAAAGACGCCCTGTCACATGTCCCCCTGGCTTTTATGAGCAATCCCAGGATGCACTGCAATAGTGCCCTCCCACTGAGACTCCCACAAAAGCCAATGTGTCACTGGCTGGGTTTCCTCCACTGTCCAACAAGCTCCCTTATTGGATACAGGGGGGACACTCCCTCAGACCCAGTGAATCACACCTGGAAACATGCAACAGGCAACCTAATAGATCAGGCTCCCCTGATAAGCAGAAGGAGCATAAGATGCTTTTACCTAGCACCTACCTAGGAGGGTGCTACATATGAATATATACATTTATTTATATTTTTATTTTTTATTTTTTTATTTTAAGTCCTTTGCACCATTCTTGTTATCTATTTCCTTTTTCGCTCCTGTTTTACTATCATCCAATGTTTATTGTTCTTGCACCATGCAAAGCTCCTTTATTATTGCCCGTTTATTAGGATATTTCCATGATCATTATTCCTATTATAATTTTACTGTATACCCAACTGAGTTCATAAATATATATCACAGTTTCAACAGTTATAACTTTTAATGATTGTTTTGTGCTTTATGGTTTACTAATAGGGTTGAGCGAACACCTAGATGTCCGTGTTCGACGGGTTCGGCCGAACTTTAAAAAAAAGTCCGGGTCCGTGTCCCGGACTTTTACCGAACTTTTCCCGGACACCGAACTCCATTGAAGTCAATGGGGACCCGAACTTTAAGGCACTAAAATGGCTCTAAAACACCAAAGGAAAGGGCTAGAGTGCTGCAAATGGCAGCAAAACGTAATTAAGAGCATGGCAAGTGCTCTGCAAACAAATGTGGATAGGGAAATAACTTAAAACAACAAAAAAAAAACAGAAAAATAAAACAATGTTCTTCTTCATCTCTGAAGGACGAGGCCCATATGGAGTAGGAGGGAGGTTGAGGTGGTGGTGGATGTGGCGGTGACATAGGCGTGCGCACAGGGTGTGCTGGGTGTGCCTGGGCACACCCTAATCACCTAGGGCACATAGCATTGCCAGTGAGGAGATGGGAAAGATCTCCCTGGGACCTGCTCTGCTCTATTTCTCCTTGCCTACAGGTACATGGCCCCGATACATTACTCTCCCTGCTGGCAAACACATGCATGTGTATTTCAACTTTGGGGTGCACACCTTAATGCAATAGGCTGCGCACACCTATGGGCGGTGTAGGTGGAAGCGGCGGTGGAGGAGGACCAGGGCCGGATTAACAGCATCATGGGCTTGGTGCTGAGGATTTTGAAGGGCCTTAAGGGCCGTGCCTTGCCATGCACCCAGAGGAGGAAGGGTGCAGCCATGCATGCCTAATTCAACATGGGATGCTGTCTCTGAAGCCCATAAACACATCCATGCATCGCCAACTGTCCCTCCTTGTCCGGCCTTCACGCTGTGTGGGGAGGTTCTGAGGGTGCTGCCTGGGGAAGCGAGCATAGAAGCCAGACTTCTGTGTTTACAAGTGACAGAAGAGCGGTAACAGTGAATATGGCCAACCCGGGGCCTATATAAAAGGTAGGGGCCTGGAGCTGCAGCTCCAATAGCCCCTACATTAATCTGGCCCTGAGGAGGAGGACGAGGTAGCCAACACTGCTTCTTTTCAAAAATTTTAAATGAGGGTACACCCCAAAAGAGTGAGAAAGAGCAAAAATGGAACAATGGGTGGGTAAGGTCGGTATCCATTGCTATTCTGCATAAGGTACGGAAAAGTCCCGTGGGATCCATGCCTGGTTCATTTTAATGAACGTGAGCTTGTCCACATTGTCTCTGGACAGGCGGCTGCGCTTGTCTGTTATAACGCCCCCAGCCGTGCTAAATACCCGTTCAGATAATACACTGGCTGCAGGGCACGCCAGCACCTCCAAGGCGTAAAGGGCAAGCTCAGGCCATGTGCCCAATTTGGAGACCCAGAAGTTGAAGGGGGCAGACCCGTCATTCACTACATGTAGGCGTGTGCACACATACTGCTCCACCATGTTGGTAAAATGCTGCCTCCTGCTAAGACGTTCCATCTGAGCTGCTGGTGCTGCTGTTTGTTGTGGCGTGCTGACAAAGCTTTTCCACATTTCGGCCATGCTAACCCTGCCTTCTGAGGTGCTGGCGGTGCCCTGGTTGCGTTGGCGACCTCCTCCTCCTCCTCCTCTGCCTTGTGCTTCCACTGTGGCCCCGCTGTCAGATGGGAATGCCAGCAGCATGGCGTCTACCAGCGTGCGCTTGTACTCGCGCATCTTGCGATCGCGCTCCAGTGAGTGAATTAAGGACGGTACGTTGTCCTTGTAACGGGGATCCAGCAGCGTGGCCACCCAGTAATCAGCACAAGTTAGAATGTGGGCAACTCGGCGGTCGTTGTGGAGACACTGCAGCATGTAATCGCTCATGTGTGCCAGGCTGCCCAGAGGCAACGAAAGGCTGTCCTCTGTGGGAGGTGTATCGTCCGTGTCCTCTGTATCCCCCCAGCCACGCACCAGTGATGGCCATGAGCTGGCCTGGGTGCCACCCTGCTGTGAACATGGTTCCATCTCCTCCTCCAGCTCCTCCTCCTCTTCATCCTCCTCATCCTCCAGAACTGTGCCCCTGCTGGACAATTGCGTCCCTGGCGTTTGCGTGTGCAGGAACCCACCCTTGGAGCCCCTTGCGAATGACTGCCCTGAAAGCCTTGGAAATGTTACCTCTTCATCCTCCTCCTCCTCCTCATCCTGTGCCACATCCTCTTCCATCATCGCCCGAATTGTTTTTTCAAGGAGGCATAGAAGTGGGATAGTTAAGCTGAGAACGGCGTCATTGCCACTGGCCATGTTGGTGGAGTACTCAAAACAGCGCAAAAAAGGCACACAGGTCTCGCATGGAGGCCCAGTTATTGGTGGTGAAGTGGTGCTGTTCCGCAGAGCGACTCACGCGTGCGTGCTGCAGCTGAAACTCCACTATGGCCTGCTGCTGCTCGCACAGTCTTTCCAGCATGTGCAAGGTGGAGTTCCACCTTGTGGGCACGTCACATATGAGGCGGTGAGCGGGAAGGCCGAAGTTACGCTGCAGCGCTGCCAGGCGAGCAGCAGCAGGGTGAGAACGCCGAAAGTGCGCACAAACGGCCCGCACTTTCTGCAGCAGCTCTGACATATCGGGGTAGTTTTTAAGGAACCTCTGCACCACCAAATTCAGCACATGCGCCAGGCAAGGGATGTGCGTCAAACCGGCTAGGCCCAGAGCTGCTATGAGATTTCGCCCGTTATCACACACCACCAGGCCGGGCTTGAGGCTCGCTGGCAGCAACCACTCATTTGTCTGCTGTTCCATGCTCCTCCACAACTCCTGCGCGGTGTGTGGTTTGTCCCCCAAACAGGCAAGTTGTAAAACTGCCTGCTGTCGTTTACCCCTGGCCGTGCTGAAGTTGGTGGTGAAGGTGTTACGCTGTCCGGATGAGGAGGCGGTAGAGGATGAGGAAGCGGAGTAGGAGGAGTTACGAACAGGAGGCAAACTGAAGCGCCCTGCAATCCTCGGTGGTGGAAGGACATGCGCCAAATTGCTATCCGCCTCAGGCCCATCCGCCACTGCATTTACCCAGTGTGCCGTTAGGGAGATATAACGCCCCTGACCGTGCTTACTGGTCCACGTATCCGTAGTTAGGTGGACCTTGGCACAGATGGCGTTGCGCAGTGCACACCTGATATTTTCCCCCACTTGGTTGTGCAGGGAAGGGATGGCTTGCCTGGAAAAGTAGTGGCGGCTGGGCACGACGTACTGTGGGACAGCCACCGACATAAGGTTTTTAAAACTGTGCGTCTCCACCAGACGGAATGACAGCATTTCAAAGGCCAATAATTTTGAAATGCTGGCATTCAGGGCCAGGGATCGCGGGTGGGTAGGGGGGTACTTCCTCTTCCTCTCAAGTGTTTGGGAGATGGAAAGCTGAACGCTTCCACGGGACATTGTGGAGATGGTTGTTGGTGACCCAGGTGGTGGTGTTGCTGACAGATCGTCTGTTTGCGGGGTGGCAGGTGCCGGTATCACTACAGATGTGGCTGGAGCGGCCGAGACTGCAGCAGAAGAGGAAGCAGGATGAGCCAGAGACGTTTCTTGGTTTTGAAGGTGTGTACTCCACTGCAGCTCGTGCTTTGCACTTAGATGCCTGATCATGCAGGTTGTGCTCAGGTTGAGAAGGTTCATGCCTCGCTTCAAGCTCTGATTGCACAGGGTGCAAACCACTCGTGTCCTGTCATCAGCACATTTTCTAAAGAACTTCCACGCTAGAGAACTCCTTTGAGCTGACTTTGGTGCGCTCGTTCCCTTGCTGCGTTGGGCAGTAGCGGGCGTAGTGTCTAGGGCACGGCCGCTCCGCTTCTGCACCCTGCTCCCTCTTCTGCTGTGCTGGTGGCTCTGTGCGACCACCGCCTCTTCCTCCAAACTACTCAGGTCACCTGCATGACGTTCATTCCATGTGGGGTCGAGGACCTCATCGTCCTCCACATCATCTTCCACCCAGTCTTCACCCCTGCCCTCCTTGTCGGTCTCCACAATGCTGAACGCCGCAGCAGTTGGCACCTGCGTTTCGTCATCATCGGAGACGTGCTGCGATGATCCTTGCATGTACTCATCTTGAGAAATAAGTGGTTGGGCATCGCTGCACTCAATCTCTTCCACTTCTGGGGCAGGGCTAGGTGGATGGCCCTGGGAAACCCTGCTGACAGAGTCCTCAAAAAGAATAAGAGACTGCTGTATGGCTTGGGGCTCAGACTGCTGGCCTGATTTGCAAGGGGGTGAGGTGAAAGACGGTTGGACATTGGCTGCAGGTGCCAACTCTGACCTTTCTGCAGTAGACTGGGTGGGAGACAATGTGAAGGAACTGGAGGCACTGTCAGCAGCAAACCAATCTACTATCGCCTCAACTTGTTCTGGCCTCATCACTTCTAGGGGCGTTTGATGCCCTACCAAATACTGATGCAGGTTCTGTCGCCTACTCACACTTGAGGAAGGTGTTTCACTTGTGCGTGTAGCTGGCACAGATCGACCATGTCCTCTCCTTGCAACAGGAGCTCTACCAGCAGCACCACGACCCAGGCCACGGCCCTTATTTGACGGTCTCCTCATATTTCTGTAATTTAAGATCTTGCCCTAGAAAGGTTTTTATTGAATAGCGGAATAGAAAATATGATCCAAAAAAAGTGTATGTATATCACACGTACACAACCACACTAGGCCCCAATTACTATTGTTTGTACCCCTAAAAGGCTAGATGAGGAGTAGGGGGAGTATGGAACAGGCAGCACCCTCAAACCTTCAGAAGTATGAGATGAACCCCAACAACTTGGAAAGGTGGATCTCTCTCACACGTACCGACACAGACTATCCCGCAATTCAATTGATCCTCAAAGGTTTTTATTGAATAGCGGAATAGGAAATATGATCAAAAAAAGTGTATGTATCTCGCACGTACACAACCACACTAGGCCCCAATTACTATTGTTTGTACCCCTAAAAGGCTAGATGAGGAGTAGGGGGAGTATGGAACAGGCAGCACCCTCAAACCTTCAGAAGTATGAGATGAACCCCAACAACTTGGAAAGGTGGATCTCTCTCACACGTACCGACACAGACTATCCCGCAATTCAATTGATCCTCAAAGGTTTTTATTGAATAGCGGAATAGGAAATATGATCAAAAAAAGTGTATGTATCTCGCACGTACACAACCACACTAGGCCCCAATTACTATTGTTTGTACCCCTAAAAGGCTAGATGAGGAGTAGGGGGGGTATGGAACAGGCAGCACCCTCAAACCTTCAGAAGTATGAGATGAACCCCAACAACTTGGAAAGGTGGATCTCTCTCACACGTACCAACACAGACTATCCCCCAATTTAACTGATCCCCAAAGGTTTTTGATTAAATAGCGGAATAGAAAATATGATCCAAAAAAAGTGTATGTATATCACACGTACACAACCACACTAGGCCCCAATTACTATTGTTTGTACCCCTAAAAGGCTAGATGAGGAGTAGGGGGAGTATGGAACAGGCAGCACCCTCAAACCTTCAGAAGTATGAGATGAACCCCAACAACTTGGAAAGGTGGATCTCTCTCACACGTACCGACACAGACTATCCCGCAATTCAATTGATCCTCAAAGGTTTTTATTGAATAGCGGAATAGGAAATATGATCAAAAAAAGTGTATGTATCTCGCACGTACACAACCACACTAGGCCCCAATTACTATTGTTTGTACCCCTAAAAGGCTAGATGAGGAGTAGGGGGAGTATGGAACAGGCAGCACCCTCAAACCTTCAGAAGTATGAGATGAACCCCAACAACTTGGAAAGGTGGATCTCTCTCACACGTACCAACACAGACTATCCCCCAATTTAACTGATCCCCAAAGGTTTTTGATTAAATAGCGGAATAGAAAATATGATCCCAAAAAAGTGTATGTATATCACACGTACACAACCACACTAGGCCCCAATTACTATTGTTTGTACCCCTAAAAGGCTAGGAGTAGGGGGAGTATGGAACAGGCAGCACCCTCAAACCTTCAGAAGTATGAGATGAACCCCAACAACTTGGAAAGGTGGATCTCTCTCACACGTACCAACACAGACTATCCCCCAATTTAACTGATCCCCAAAGGTTTTTGATTAAATAGCGGAATAGAAAATATGATCCCAAAAAAGTGTATGTATATCACACGTACACAACCACACTAGGCCCCAATTACTATTGTTTGTACCCCTAAAAGGCTAGGAGTAGGGGGAGTATGGAACAGGCAGCACCCTCAAACCTTCAGAAGTATGAGATGAACCCCAACAACTTGGAAAGGTGGATCTCTCTCACACGTACCAACACAGACTATCCCCCAATTTAACTGATCCCCAAAGGTTTTTGATTAAATAGCGGAATAGAAAATATGATCCCAAAAAAGTGTATGTATATCACACGTACACAACCACACTAGGCCCCAATTACTATTGTTTGTACCCCTAAAAGGCTAGGAGTAGGGGGAGTATGGAACAGGCAGCACCCTCAAACCTTCAGAAGTATGAGATGAACCCCAACAACTTGGAAAGGTGGATCTCTCTCACACGTACCAACACAGACTATCCCCCAATTTAACTGATCCCCAAAGGTTTTTGATTAAATAGCGGAATAGAAAATATGATCCCAAAAAAGTGTATGTATATCACACGTACACAACCACACTAGGCCCCAATTACTATTGTTTGTACCCCTAAAAGGCTAGGAGTAGGGGGAGTATGGAACAGGCAGCACCCTCAAACCTTCAGAAGTATGAGATGAACCCCAACAACTTGGAAAGGTGGATCTCTCTCACACGTACCAACACAGACTATCCCCCAATTTAACTGATCCCCAAAGGTTTTTGATTAAATAGCGGAATAGAAAATATGATCCCAAAAAAGTGTATGTATATCACACGTACACAACCACACTAGGCCCCAATTACTATTGTTTGTACCCCTAAAAGGCTAGGAGTAGGGGGAGTATGGAACAGGCAGCACCCTCAAACCTTCAGAAGTATGAGATGAACCCCAACAACTTGGAAAGGTGGATCTCTCTCACACGTACCAACACAGACTATCCCCCAATTTAACTGATCCCCAAAGGTTTTTGATTAAATAGCGGAATAGAAAATATGATCCCAAAAAAGTGTATGTATATCACACGTACACAACCACACTAGGCCCCAATTACTATTGTTTGTACCCCTAAAAGGCTAGGAGTAGGGGGAGTATGGAACAGGCAGCACCCTCAAACCTTCAGAAGTATGAGATGAACCCCAACAACTTGGAAAGGTGGATCTCTCTCACACGTACCAACACAGACTATCCCCCAATTTAACTGATCCCCAAAGGTTTTTGATTAAATAGCGGAATAGAAAATATGATCCCAAAAAAGTGTATGTATATCACACGTACACAACCACACTAGGCCCCAATTACTATTGTTTGTACCCCTAAAAGGCTAGGAGTAGGGGGAGTATGGAACAGGCAGCACCCTCAAACCTTCAGAAGTATGAGATGAACCCCAACAACTTGGAAAGGTGGATCTCTCTCACACGTACCAACACAGACTATCCCCCAATTTAACTGATCCCCAAAGGTTTTTGATTAAATAGCGGAATAGAAAATATGATCCCAAAAAAGTGTATGTATATCACACGTACACAACCACACTAGGCCCCAATTACTATTGTTTGTACCCCTAAAAGGCTAGGAGTAGGGGGAGTATGGAACAGGCAGCACCCTCAAACCTTCAGAAGTATGAGATGAACCCCAACAACTTGGAAAGGTGGATCTCTCTCACACGTACCAACACAGACTATCCCCCAATTTAACTGATCCCCAAAGGTTTTTGATTAAATAGCGGAATAGAAAATATGATCCCAAAAAAGTGTATGTATATCACACGTACACAACCACACTAGGCCCCAATTACTATTGTTTGTACCCCTAAAAGGCTAGGAGTAGGGGGAGTATGGAACAGGCAGCACCCTCAAACCTTCAGAAGTATGAGATTGTGTTCACTGTACCCCACAAAGATTGAGTTCACTGCACCCCACAATGATTGTGTTCACTGCACCCCACAAAGATTGTGTTCACTGCACCTCACAAAGATTGTGTTCACTGTACCCCCCAAAGATTGTGTTCACTGCACCCCACAAAGATTCTGTTCACTGTACCCCACAAAGATTGTGTTCACTGCACCCCAAAAAGATTGTGTTCACTGCACCCCAAAAAGGATGTTGTTCACTGCACCCCAAAAAGGATGTTGTTCACTCCACCCCAAAAAGATTGTGTTCACTGCACCCCACAAAGATTGTGTTCACTGCACCCCAAAAAGATTGTGTTCACTGCACCCCAAAAATGATTTTGTTCACTGCACCCCAAAAAGGATTTTGTTCACTGCACCCCAAAAAGGATGTTGTTCACTCCACCCCAAAAAGATTGTGTTCACTGCACCCCAAAAAGATTGTGTTCACTGCACCCCACAAAGGATTTTGTTCACTGCACCCCAAAAAGATTGTGTTCACTGCACCCCAAAAAGGATGTTGTTCACTGCACCCCAAAAAGGATTTTGTTCACTGCACCCCAAAAAGATTGTGTTCACTGCACCCCACAAAGGATTTTGTTCACTGCACCCCACAAAGATTGTGTTCGCTGCACACCAAAAAGGATTGTGTTCACTGCACCCCAAAAAGATTTTGTTCACTGCACCCCAAAAAGATTGTGTTCACTGCAGCCCAAAAAGATTGTGTTCACTGCAGCCCAAAAAGATTGTGTTCACTGCAGCCCAAAAAGATTGTGTTCACTGCAGCCCAAAAAGATTGTGTTCACTGCAGCCCAAAAAGATTGTGTTCACTGCAGCTCACACACAGAAAAATGGATGTGGATCACTGACACCTGCCTATCTCCAATCCCACACCACACAGCAATATCGATTGTAGTTTGTAGAACACAGTTTCCCTAAAATTCAGCAGACTCTGTCCCTAACAGGATTGAGAAGAGATCGTAGATCAGGATTGAGTGCAGACCCCACCCCCCACACAGCAATATCGATTGTAGTTTGTAGAAGACACTGACCCTATAATTCAGCAGACTCTATCCCTAAAATGCCTACAACTCGCCCTGCCTAAACACTCCGACCTGTCCCTCAATTCTATCCGGACACAAATGGTTTTTTCCTGCCTATCTTTCCCTAATCAGCAGCCAGCACATTGATGTGTGCTCTGTCCCTGAATCTAAGCAGCATAATGACGCCGCTGCGGCTGCCTCGAACTTATAAAGACTTGGTCACATGCTTCAGACGGCCAATCACAGCTACTGAGACATTTGCAGGCATGGCTGGGATGGCTTAAGGCACACCAGTTAAACGATTGTTGATTGGCTGTTGAAAGCCCGCCATGAAAAGAGCGCCAAAGCATGCAAAACCCGGAAATAAAACGACCGAACACGGATTTTTACCCGAACATACAGTAAAGTGTCCGTGTCCGTGTTCGGGTACAAAAAATCCAATTATTCGGTACGAACACGAATAATACAGTCCGTGTTCGCTCAACACTATTTACTAATACCAGTGATTTTATGTATTGAATTGATTTTTTTATGGGTTTTTTTCATTTGTCCAATTTCCAAAACAATATACTAGATCTATCTATTTTGTTTTATTTTTATAGCCATGGTTTATGAAACTAGTTGGCTGATCTTACATTCAAATAAATCTGTTGGTATGTGTGGTCAGGATTATGCACCCTCTCTGCAATCGGCATGTTTTGGTGGTGTGAACCCTAAAAAGTCCAAGTCTAAGGAGTTGCATGGTATTCAGCAGAGCACCCAGCAACAAAGGGAGATGGATTTTACTGCAGAAGGCAGCTGACCTGGAAAATGACTAGAGTGTATAACAAAACTGAAAAACAGAACCGGGGACAGGCCAAAGGTTAGGGCAGCAGTGAACAAACAAAGTCAGACACAAAGCCGAGGTCCATAACTGGACAGAAAAGGAACTTTTAATCAGGGCAACGCAGGAACTCTGGGACACTTGAACTCTGGGAACAGTGGTACAGGAGTGTTTGAAGAGAGTGGGGTCACAGCAGAGCACAGGATGGAAGAGTCTCTGGAGGCTCAAAAGTACAAGGGACAATGGAGACACAGGACCTCGGGGAGACAGGACCTCGGGGAGACTGGACATCGGGAAGACTGGACCTCAAAGAAACTGGACTTCAGGGGTACTGGAACTTGAGGGTACCAGAATTCAGAGATACTTGAACTCTGGGAACAGTAGTACAGGAGTCTTTGAAGAGAGTGAGGTCACAGCTGAGCACAGGATGGCAGAGTCTCTGGAGGCACAAGAGTACAAGGGACACTGGAAACACAGAGAATCAGGGATACTGAAGCTCAGGGATACTGGAACTCGGGGGGATACTGGAATTCGGGGGGATACAGGAACTCATGGGGGATACTGGAACTCATGGGGAATACTGGAACTCGTGGGGAAAACTGGAACTTAGGAACATAGGAACATGGGAGCACATGGACTCAGGAATTAACATGGAGTAGAGCCTGGTACAAGAAATTGCACATATTGCTGTCTACTAGTGTTGGCCGGAGTATGGCTAGAAAGTAAAGCTGGTTATATAAATCAGCAGGTGGGATCTGGTGATGCCTATAGATCTCAGTCTAGTGTAGCAGCACAGAAGGAAAAATAATACCTACATGTTTATTGAACTATATAGTAATATATTGGCTTTGTAGCAAACCTGGGAACTCAGCACAGGGTTGGTGGGAGCCCCTCATAATGGGCACCGCAAATGTACAGACATGGGAACTCATCACTGAGATGGTGGGAACCCCTCAAAATGGGCACAGCAGATGTTTACACCCAGGAACTCAGCACAGGGATGGTGGGAGCCCCTCATAATGGGCACCGCAAATGTACAGACATGGGAACTCATCACTGAGATGGTGGTAACCCCTCATAATGAGCGCAGCAGATGTGTACACCCAGGAACTCAGCACAGGGATGGTGGGAAGCCCTCATAATGAGCACAGTGTGTGTACAGACCCTGAACTCAGCACAGGGATGGTGGGAAACTGCCATTCCACTCCTTGACAGCGAGGTGTAAGGTTGCTGGTTCCTTTGCTCCTGTGCTTCCAGAAGCCGGGGGCTAGAGTTGCTTCTCTGCCCCAGGAAGGATGCCGGATCCTGGGGAGGACCCTGGTGGGGGCCCCCTGGATAGGCCTGAGACTAGGCCTCAGTCTATGGAAGACATTGGTTCTGGCCTTAGGAGAGATGAATCCCTGTCTACCTTTAGACGGAGGATTGCTGTAAAGCGTACACGGATTAAGAAAGAGGAGGATAAATTGGCAGCTTTAAAAGCGGAATTTAAAAAGAAAAGTTGTTTTGTGCTAAACTCTACAGCAAGAAGAGACCGGCTCTGAGGCCTGAATTGAAGGACTTAGAGCAAGCTTTGAAGAAACAGAAAGAGCTGGTGAGCTCTCTGAAGGAAAGCAATGGAGCATTTAAGGAGAAATACAAGCATGAGGAACCTTTTTAGCCGTATGAGGAGAGAAGCCGTTTCCAGCATGGAGAGTTACCCAGTCAGTGAAGAGATGCAGGTACCGACAGAGTCAGCAGAGAGTGAGAAAGTGGGCCCGGAGGATGAGCCCAGCTCTTCAACACCTCAGACATCTGCTGAGCCCCCAATGGTGGAGGCCTCTGTCTCCCTCCCTCTACAGCAGCAATGTGAAACATCTGAGCAGGAGGTTGAGGGGGGTACTGGGATTCTGGAGTTATCACTGAGCTGGAATCCCCTCTGGATGGAAGAAAGTTCCATTACTCTGCAGATTCCTAAGATGAGGAGATTGATACAATTCCTCGCCCTGTGAGAGAGAGAGAGAGAGAGAGAGAGAGACCTGTGGAGAAAGGAAGATTCACCATAAAGTCTAAAACAACCAGGGGGAAGCTTGATCCCACCATCAGCCATGATACAGCAAAGGTAACAACACAGCAAGCAGGTACAGTGTGTGTGCAAGGTGGTGATGTAAACTTTAATAATGACAATGTGCTTGCTGAGAGTTTTAGTGCTATGGGCTGTCAGCCCAGACCCATAGACAATGTGCAGCATGCAGTGCAACCTGATGCACTTACTGAAAAAACTTTAAATGCAATTGCTGGGAAAGCTGCAAATAACTGTGAGCTTCTGGGGGAAGAGTCTGCAGAGAGGAGCACCACGGACATTGCAGAGGCTTTTCCTGACCCAGATAAAGCGGTTGTTCCTGAGAATGGTGGAGGAGATGCTGGGAGCAGTAGTGCTACAACTTTTTTGGAGTCTGCAGTAGACAAGACTGTGATTGAACCAAGGAAAGCAGCTGAGTGCTCAGAGCAGGGGGAGGGGGTGGGTCTTGTCTCTGCTGCTCCAAAGACTGCAAGGGTTGTTTCAGGCTCCTTGTCTGCAGGTGTGATTGTGTCTAAAGGCAATGCTGTAATTGCTGGTGGTGTGTCTGGGAGGAAAACATATGCTGGTGCTGCTGCAGGATCTGGGAGGGGGGTGCAAGCAGGGAAGGAGCATGGAAATGCTTTATCTTCCTCACGATTTAAAAGGAGGAATGTTGTGCAGCTTTGATGGGAGGGCGAGGGTATTCCTCCATATAGGAGAGCAGTGGTGGAAAGGATTCTGCAGATGGGGTTTAGACCCGCAGATATCTTCACCCTGATCAGTCCGACCGGATCCTATGAGTATGTTTGTCCTTTATCCGTCCGGAGTCTTTGGACATATTTTGGGAAAAATATGAACATGATTGTAGGAGCCTGCCGGACTGGAAAGGGCTCATCCCCAAGGTTGTATCACGGCAGCCACTCATTAAAATGGTGACAATTCTTGTGCGCAATGAATCCATACCACAAGGGGATTTATCTGTATGACTGAAGAGATATGGAGACATCCTGAGCCCCTTACAGAAAATTATGGATGATCGGGGAATATAGACAGGGGGATGGTCTGTGCAGCTAAAACTAAGAGTCATTGACAATGTCATCCAGCATCTGCCATCCTCAGCTTTCCTGGGGAGGGACAGACTGACCATATTCTGTCCAGACCATCCAAAGCTGTGCAATAAGTGTGGGGATAAAGGGCACTTTACATCCTCCTGTCCAGTAATGAAATGCTCTCTGTGTCAGGATTTACAGCATTTGGAAAAGGATTGCAATATTATAAGGTGCAACTTGTGCAATGCGGTGGGGCATCCTTATAGTCAGTGTCCTGAGGCAATGCACAACCAGCCTGAGCTCATGAGAGAGTTCTTCCACCTGGACATGGAGGATGCTCAGAGCTCAGCAGCTAGGGTGTCTTCCCAGTCTGTGGTGCCCCAGTCTGTGCGTTTGCCTAATGTGCCTGTATCTTCCCAGTCTGTGGTGCCCCAGTCTGTGCCAATTCCCAGTGTGTCAGTGTCTTCCAAGTCTGTGGCGCCCCAGTCTGTGCATTTGCCTAGTGTGCCTGTGCCTTCCCAGTCTGTATCTAAGGCATCGGTTACAGAGAATGTGTCCAATCCTTCTGTGTCTATGTCTTCCAAAACTGCAGAGGCGGCAAGAGGTGCTGAATGATGCAGGGGCATCAAGTGCAGCACCAGTCCCCCCCCCCCCTTGACATTTCAGGGCTTCTATTAGGGACTTTGGGACACAGAGGAGTGGGGAGAATGGTGAAGAGGCTGGTCTGGTGGCAGATAAGATAAGGGAGAGTGGGGGTGAAGGGGAGGGTAAGAGTGGGGAAACTGTTATTTCCAGTTTGTTCAAGGATGATGTGGAATAGTTGGAGGAGAAAAGGAAGAAGGGCAACCGAAGGAAAAAAAAGGTGTTCAGTTACCTCAAGTCCTAAGGTTTTGCCTTTGACAAATAAGTTTGGGGTCCTGTCAGATGATGACGATGAATGGGACTCGTTGAGTACAGCATCTTCTATGGATGATGAGTCCCAGGGTGCACTGAAGCTCACTGGTTTTCCAGGGAGAGAGAGTAGTCAGGCTAAGAAACGGCTGCCTCAATTATCCTAATGGCAGTTCCCACTCCATTAAAAGTGGCAACCATTAATGTTGCCAGCTTAAAATCAGTGAGTGCTCGTCATATGGCCTTATTTTTGCTCAGCAAGTTTGATGCTGACATTTTGTTTTTGCAAGAGACCCATCCGAGTAGTCTGGCTGTTATACATCTGGCAAAGAAGGAGTGGAAGCGTGGTCCCTCCTTTTGGTCTCTTGCAGGCGAGCCTTACAGCGGGGTTGCGGACCTTTTTTCCGGTATGGTAATGTGCCGATGGGTAATTGAGGTAGAGATTGGGAGATGCATGATTTTGGATGTCTCTGTGAGGGGGCAGGACCTGCGCCTGATTAACATCTATGGTCCCCAGACGAAATGGGACAGGAAATGCCTCTTTACAAAGATTAAGCCTTTTCTTTTTACGGCTCAGCAGGTTATCTTGGTAGGTGACTTCAACACCATTACTAGGTCTAAAGACAGGAGAGGTTTCAGAGATAAGCTGGGCTATGACAGCCTTTTCCTGAATGCAATGGTTAGGGAAGCAGGTCTGGTAGATGCGCACATTAAGCGCTGCCCAGACAGTACGGGGTTCACTTTTCAGCGAGGTAATAGTCAGAGTAGGATAGATAGGTTTTTTTAAAGGGGGACTCTACTTTTTCGGCACCCGTGTGTCGGGCAGTGGAGTTTTCCAATCACTGTATTCTATCTGTGACTCTGAATGCCTCAGGTGTGCCACCTAGGGGGAGGGGTACCTGGAGATTGAATTCGGCCCTCCTGGATGACGAGGAAGTAAGACAATCCTATGAGGAATTTTTTTAGGCACAGGTAACTATCCTAGACTTTTGCAACAGTAAGTCGGAATGGTGGGAGCTTATAAAACAGCGGGCTGTTAGGATTTTCAAGGCCATAGGGAGAAAGAGACAGCAAGATAAGTATATCACCTACCAGCATTTGCGGAGGAAACTTGACCACCTTGTTTTAATGGAGGAGATTCTGGGGCGATCATTGAGGTCAAGCTCCTCCTGAGGAGACATCAATATGACAGGCATGTCTCTTTGATTCAGGAAAGGGACTATGGGAAATACCATTCGCCTGACTGTTACCGGAACTGTAAACAGAGCATAGCAGTTAAGACAGTCAATGGCCTGAAGGACAGTACGGGCTCTCTGATGGAGTCTAGGTCAGGGATCCTGGAGGTCGTCAGGTCATACTATGCTGATCTCCTAGGAGGAAAGAACCTTGATCGGGCAGGGATGTTGAGTTTTTTGGACTCTACACCAGGTCTGGAAAATATTGTTCCTTTGACGAATTTGACAGATGAAATCACTGCAGATGATGTGATCCAGGCTATTGATAAACTAGCCATCAGGAAAACGCCAGGGCCAGATGGTTTGGCAGCCAAATTTTATAAATGTTTTAAGACGATCCTGGCTTCACACCTTGCGGAGGTTTTTAATGGCTGTTTGCATGAGGGTTCTCTCCCTCCTTCCATAAGGCAATCTGCAGTGATTCTTCTGTCAAAGGGCAAGGATCCTTTGTGATTGAGAATTGGTGCCCCATTAGCCTTCTTAAAGTCAATAGAAAGATACTGGCAAGGATTTTTTTCTGGGGATTATTATCAGTGGCAGGCGATTTGTTATGCCATCACCAGCACTGCTCAGTCCAGGGTAGAAGCACTTTCTCAGCTGTGTCCGGGAGGCCTTGGAGCATTGTAGGGCTGCTGGTTGGGGTAAATATCTGCTGACATTGGATCAGGCTAAGGCCTTTGATAGGGTTAATCATGAGTACCTATGGCTCCCTCTTGGCAAGTATGGCCTGGAGGGGAGTTTCATTGATTGGCTCAAGATTTTGTATAAAGGGGCTGAAAGCTTTTCTCTGGTTAATGGTTGGGTTGGGCAGCCCTTTGTGGTTGGCTCAGGTGTGCGTCAGGGGGGTCCTTTGAGTCCTCTGCTATATGTGTTTGCAATCGACCCCTTCATTAGAAGGCTAGAGAGTGGACCATTGTGTGGGGTACCTTTAGGCATTGCTGGTGCCTCCTTTGAAGGTTGTGGCTTATGCTGATGACGTTTCTGTTTTTGTCTCTGGGACTGTGGAAGCACAGGAGGTGGTCTCAGTGATAAGGCAGTATGCGGAAGCATCAGGTTCAAAGGTCAACCAGGACAAGTGTGAAGCTTTCTGGATGGGCATGGAAGGTGAGAGCTTTGTTCTCCCGGATGACTTCCAGGAGCCCCAACAAAAAATTTGAGTTCTTGGCATTGAATTTTGCCCAGGTGACTATGGTCATGCAAATTGGGTGAACAGGCTGGAGAATACCAATGCGGCGAGCTGGAAAAGTTGGCGGTTTTCCTTATGGGAAAAGATTGATCTGATCAAAGGTTACCTGATTCCAATTTTTCTGTATGTCAGTTTTGTCTGTGTTTTGCCAGTGTCTCTCTATACCAGGATATATAGTTGTTTCTTCCAGCTGTTATGGGGGAACAGAATAAACCATGTCAAAAGGAGTGTGACTTATCTTCCTAGGCGGGAGGGTGGTCTAGGAATGATCAACCCTGTAGTCTTTTTCTATCTGATGTTTGTAAAGTACAACCTGGGTAACATGTTGGCAGAGAGACCGCCTTGGTGGGTGGGTATTTTCCAGTCCTGGTTTAGGCCCTTTCTGTGAAACTGGGAAAATGGTGGGCCAGTGAAAAGCCTGAGGGTCAAGCATGATAAGCTCCCGGCTTATGTTGCCCCGTGTTTGAAAATACTTTGGTAGTGGCAAGTAACGGCAGGGGAGATCAGATCTCTTCCAAGGAAACTTCTTGAGAAGCGGATCATGAGCACTGGCCTTAAGGGATTGCCCAAGCCTGGTTTTGGGGGAGGGTTTGCGTTTGATTAATTTGGAGAGAATCCCAATGAAGTTTAGGGATCGGGCTTGGCTTGCTTTCCATGGAAAACTATATGTGAAGGGTAACCTGAAGTTTCTTTCTGTGAGTGATCGGGGCTGCCTGAGAGTAGAGTGTGGAGGAGTGGTGTAGTCCATGGATCATTTTCTGCTTCAGTGCCCTTTTAATATATAGGTGTACAAGAGGGTAGGGAGGGCTCTGAGTGTACCCTTCCTCCCCCATATGAGTTATGCAGAGTGGGTGTATGGGGCACTCCAGACTCACCGGGATTATGATTTGGAAACACTTTTTTTTAGTTAGTCTAGTAGTCCGTTATTTCACGTGGACGTTCACGTGCACAGTGCCAGGTATCCTTACGGAGTAAACTCCTTCCGGTCGAGGTGGTGGTGCAGAACATCCTGGGTGAGGTTGGGAAGATTTGGGGTCTTGAGAAAGACAGGTGGCAGCAGGAGGCCTGGATAAAGGCGTGGAGGAATATCAGGACTCTGTAGCTGCTGCCTTTTGATCTCGGGGTGTGCGGCTTTTCTTTCTGTCCTTGCTTCACTCCCCTAGATTTTCAGATAAAATATATTTTTGATAAAAGGCTACATGCATGGTGACAGTTATGTTCCTTAGTCTGGCTCTCTCGTAGGGTTTATGCTGTGCGCAATTTGGTTTATTTATTATGTTCTTGTTTGGTTTTTGGTTTTGTATAGTTATCTTCAATTATTTTGTAAATATGTTATTTATTAATTTATTTATTATGGTTTTATTGTATATAAGTTGTTGTTTGTAAGATTTTTTCAATAAACAAAATTAACCCCTCATGTACAGACCCAGGAACTCAGCACAGGGATGATGGAAACCCTTCATAATGGGCACAGCAGGTGTACAGACCCGGGAACTCAGCACATTGATGGTAAGAACCCCTCATAATGGGCACAGCAGGTGCACAGAGCTAAGTACTTAGTGCAGTGATAGCAGGAGCCCTTCATAATGAGCAAAAAGTGTGTAGATTTAGCAACTCTGAGACTCTCTGAGAGTCTTTAAAGCGATTCTGCCTCAGAATAAAATCTGAATAAATTAAAAACGAAAAGCACAAAAGAAGTGACTTAATGACTTAATACTGAACCTTTCTGCTGCCTGTTTATGATTTATTTATTGCAGGTACTTTCTGTATATAGCGCCTTCAATTTACTCAGCACTTTACATATATATTGTACATTCACCTCCATCCCTGCCCTCAAGGGCCTGCTGCTTGAAACTTCCCTCGCTTGCACAGCAGCAGTAAAGACATCAATTTATTTTTCATTTTCCTTTTTCTTTTGTTTGCCTTTTATGAATACAATTTGTCTACAAAGATTCATTTCATGTAATAATCAAAGTGAGTGGAGGACAATGGAGGAACAGCGAGCCAGTAATGTTCTCACTTCACTTTCTTATTCAGGTTCTAATGGATGAACTTCAAGGCCAGTGATAAAGAAATCCTATAAATGTTTACAACGCAGTCATTGCAGTAAAGTGACAGTGAGCAATCTTATTTTTTTTATTTTTTTTTTCAGTTGAGCTTTGCAGAGCTGTAAAGCGAAAAAGGTTCACACTTATGTATTCCCTATGGAGGAGAACAATTTTTACATTTTTGCTATGGGCATGCCCATTCAGTAGCAACATTGTCATTATTTTACCACTTGCAGACCGACACACACTATATTACCAAAAGTATTGGGACGCCTGCCTTTAGACGCACATGAACTTTAATGGCCGCCCAGTCTTAGTCCGTAGGGTTCAATATTGAGTTGGCCCACCCTTTGCAGCTATAACAGCTTCAACTCTTCTGGGAAGGCTGTCCACAAGGTTTAGGAGTGTGTCTGTGGGAATGTTTGACCATTCTTCCGGGAAGCACAAATGTGAGGTCAGGCACTGATGTTGGATGAGAAGGCCTGGATCTCAGTCTGTGCTCTAATTCATTACAAAAGTGTTCTATCGGGTTGAGGTCAGGACTGTGCAGTCAAGTTCCTCCACCGCAAACTCACTCATCCATGTCTTTATGGACCTTGCTTTATGGAAGCTTCCAGTAAGTCTATAGCCAGGTTGACATAAATGGATGTGTGTCCAAGTCTGGAAAAAATGGAAAAGGTCTGCTACTTTTTTTTTTTTTTTTTTTTTTTAAGACCTAAACATGATAGATAGGAGGTAGCCTGATGTAAATGGACACACATATGTTCACTTCTTTCTTTCCTTAGATCGTGTATGGGTCTGCAACTCTCCTGCAGCAAAAAAAATGAATGGACACGGATATCACAAAATTGACACCTGTTCCTTTGTGTTCCAATTCAGCGGAGGATCCTTTTATGAATCATGTGTTGATCAGACTGGATACAGTCCATGTATCTCTCTATCCCTGTCTGATCAATGTTTATAAACAATGTTACTTTGTATCTCTCTATCCCTGTCTGATTAAAGTTTATAAACAATGTTACTTTGTATCTCTCTATCTCCCGTCTGATCAAAGTTTATAAACAATGTTACTTTGTATCTCTCTATCTCCCGTCTGATCAATGTTTATAAACAATATTACTTTGTATCTCCCGTCTGATCAATGTTCATAAACAATGTTACTTTGTATCTCTCTATCTCCCATCTGATCGATGTTTATAGACAATGTTACTTTGTATCTCTCTATCTCCCGTCTGATCAAAGTCTATAAACAATGTTACTTTGTATCTCTCTATCTCCCCTCTGATCAATATTTATAAACAATGATACTTTGTATCTCTCTATCTCCTGTTTGATCAATGTTTATAAACAATGTTACTTTGTATCTCTCTCCCATCTGATCAATGTTTATAAACAATGTTACTTAAATTGTATCTCTCTATCTCCCGTCTGATCAATGTTTATAAACAATGTTACTTTGTATCTTTCTATCTCTTGTCTGATCAATGTTTATAAACAATGTTACTTTGTATCTCTCTATCTCCCGTCTGATCAATGTTTATAAACAATGTTACTTTGTATCTCTCTATCTCCCGTCTGATCAAAGTTTATAAACAATGTTACTTTGTATCTCTCTATCTCCCGTCTGATCAATGTTCATAAACAATGTTACTTTGTATCTCTCTATCTCCCGTCTGATCAATGTTCATAAACAATGTTACTTTGTATCTCTCTATCTCCCGTCTGATCAAAGTTTATAAACAATGTTACTTTGTATCTCTCTGTCTCCCGTCTGATCAATGTTTATAAACAATATTACTTTGTATCTCTCTATCTCCCGTCTGATCAATGTTTATAAACAATGTTACTATGGGGTTTATTTACTAAAGCTGGAGAGTGCAAAATCAGTCTCACTTCTGAAGAGAAACCAATCAGCTTCTAACCTCAGCTTGTTCAGTTAAACTTTGGTAATAAAACCTAGAAGCTCATTGGTTTTTATGCAGAAGTGAGACTGATTTTGCACTCTCCAGTTTTAGTAAATAAACCCCTTTGTATCTCTCTATCTCCCATCTGATCGATGTTTATAGACAATGTTACTTTGTATCTCTCTATCTCCCGTCTGATCAAAGTCTATAAACAATGTTACTTTGTATCTCTCTATCTCCTGTTTGATCAATGTTTATAAACAATGTTACTTTGTATCTCTCTCCCATCTGACCAATATTTATAAACAATGTTACTTTGTATCTCTCTATCTCCCGTCTGATCAATGTTTATAAACAATGTTACTTTGTATCTCTCTATCTCCTGTCTGATCAATGCTTATGAGGCCCCTTTCCCACTTGTATACTTGTATGAACTGAAAGTAGCTCTACTTTGCTGTGACCTGAAGCAATGCCTTGTGTAATCTTGAGGTATATAGACCTCAAGTTGCATCAAAGTTGGACCAAAGTAGTGCAGGGACTACTTTGAAGTCGCTCAGATATGAACGGTACTCAATGGAAATCATGGGGTATGACTTGTCATGCGACTTTGCAGTCCCAAGCCCCAGGACAAGTCGCACAAGTGTGAAAGGGGCCTAAACAATGTTACTTTGTATCACTTTATCTCCCCTCTTATCAGTGTTTATAACCACTTCTGGACCGGAAGATTTCCCCCCTTAATGACAAGGCCATTTTTTGCGATTCGGCACTGCGTTACTTTAATGGACAATTGCGCGGTCGTGCAACGCTGTACTCAAATACAATTTGATGTCCCTTTTTTTCAACAAACGGAGATTTCCTTTGGTGGTATTTGATCACCTGTGGTTTTTATTTTTTGCGCTATAAACAAAAAAAGTGACAATTCTGAAAAGAAAACAATAAAAAAAAAAAACAATATGTTTTACTTTCTGCTATAAAACATTCCCAATAATAAAAAGTGGAAAATCTAAATTTTCCATCATTTCAGGCCAATTGGTATTCTGCCACATATTTTGGGTAAAAAAATGCCAATAAGCGTATTTTGATTGGTTTGCGCAAACATTATCGTGTCTACAAACTAGGGGAAAATGTATGTCATTTTTACCAAAACATTTTTTTTACTAGTAATGGCGGCGATCTGCGATTTTTAGTGGGACTGTGACATTGCGGCGGACAGATCGGACCCCTGACTGACATTTTTGGGGTGACCAGTGACATTACTACAGTAATCAGTGCTAGAAATATGCCCTGTTACTGTAATAATGACACTGGTAGGGAAGGGGTTAACAGTATAGGTGATCAAGGGGTTAAATGTGACCCTAGGGGAGTGATTCTAACTGTGGGGGGGGGGGGGCATGGCTTCTGAGATAATAGATACATGTGATCCTATACAGAACCCGGATTTGGCCAGCGAATGGAGAGTACCTGGAACGGAGCGTCAGCCTGGAATGGGGGTCAGGAGGAGGCTAGGAAGGGGGCTGAGCAGTGCCATCTTAAGAGCCTTATAGGCCCCTGGGCAATGCAGTGCACTGGGGCCCCCCGCCTACACAATCATCCACGAGAATAAAAAATGCAAATTATCGATAAGGCAATATTTATTTTTATTGGTACCTCAAACAAAATCAGTGTTTAACCACTTACCGCATACTGACGTAGGGCTACGTCGGTAAACTTTGCTTTGTTATACCGGGATGATGCCTCTAGCTAGAGGCACCATCCCGGTACCGTGGTTTAGAGCCGACGGTTGGCTTTCCGTCGGTACTGACCGATGCGGTTCGGGAGCCGCTCGATCGGTACCCAGGGGGGCGGGAGGGGACGTCCCCCCCCCCTCCCGCCGCCTTCCGTGGCTGTTACCGGGGCTCCCGTCCCACCGGGAGCCCCGAGCACCCAGCCGGCACGTCCGCCGGCTGGATGGAGTCCCGATCAAAGCCGGAAGCGGCTTCGATCGGGTCTCCGATGACGAAACCCGGAGGCGGCATCCATGACGTCACGTCCGGGTTACTGTGCTGCAAAAGGCGGCAAATTTGAAAAACGTCTGTATGCAAAAATGCCGTTTTCGGCGTTTTGCATACATGGAAGTGCAGTGGAGGGGTTTGGGGTCTTTTAGACCCTCGATCCCTCCATAAAGTGTACCTGTCACTACATATTGCTGTCATAAGGGATGTTTACATTGCTTGTGACAGCAATAAAAGTGAACAGATTTTTTTTTTTTTAAAAACTTTAATAAAGTTAAAAAAATAAATAAAATAAATGGGAAAAAAATAAATAAAAAATTTAGCCTCCCCCGTCACCGTTAGCTCGCGCACAAAAAAAAACGTATACGGAAGTCGAGCTGCAAATGAAATCGCTGTTCAAACCACACATGTGAGGTATCGCCGCGATCGCCAGAGCGTGAGCAATAATTAAAAAAAAAAAGAGCTACACTCTAACTCTAAACTGGTAACCGTTAAATTTAAAGCGTCGCAGATTGAGATCTCTATTGACCGTAGTTTGTCGCCATCCCACGGGGGGGGCGCAATTTTAAACCGTAACATATTGGGTATCTATTTACTCTGCCTGACATGTTCTTTCACAATATACAAAAAAAATGGGCTAACTTTACTGTTTAGTATTTTTTAAATGCAGGGAAATGTGATTTTTCAAAATTTTTCCAAAAAAATGGCGCTTTAAAGACCGCTGCGCAAATACCGCATGACAAAAAATATTGCAATGACCGATATTTTATTCTCCAGAGTCTTTGCTAAAAAAATATATATAATGTTTGGGGGTTCTAAGTAGTTTTCTAGGAAAAAATACTGGTTTTAACGCGTGAACAAAAAGTGTCCGAAATAGGGCTGGGGCTTAAGTGGTTAAACATTAACACAAGTCTCCGGAGTGTCCAGGTGTCTGCTCCCCGAACTCCCCGCTCCCCCCGGACTCCTCCGATCTCCACTCTCTCCCCCCTTCTTCTTCTTCTCCTCCGCTGCCCCAGCTTCCCCCGGTCCGGGCTGCTCTCTGACTCTGGGGGGAGCAGCGATAGCCCGGCGGCCAATGGGAGGGGGGCCTGGAGGAAGAGGGCGGGGCGGAGAGGAGTCCGGAGGAGGTGAGCGAGGACATGCATTCATCATGAAGAGACAAGGACTCACTGCTCAAGGTGGTGTGATTGCCTGATGACTCCCACCGGTGCATGCCCCGTGAAAACTTGATAAAGGAAAAGGAATGGGCAGCACTCCAGGTTGAGTCAAAATCCAGATTTATTGACTGGACATCCAAATTATGACAATCGTGACAAGGTAGACGCGTTTCACACACTGACTGTGTGCTAAATCATGACCTAATTGTGGATGATCGGTGTCTGCCTGTGTACTGCCAGGACCGCAGTCAGTGTGTAATATAATGGCTTTGAATGTCATGCAATGGCACTCCATAATGCATACCGGTATGAGGATGGAAAACCGGATGGCCTACATTTTTTCACTCTCTCTCCATCGACACAAGAGAGTACAACTACCTGGAGTATATACCTTACTATATACATGCTACAGGGACCAATATATACTACAAGAGAGTACAACTACCTGGAGGATATACCTTACTGTATAAATATTACAGGGACCAATATATACTACAAGAGAGAACAACTACTTGGACTATATACCTTACTATATACATACTACAGGGACCAATATATACTACAAGAGAGTACAACTACCTGGAGGATATACCTTACTATATACATACTACAGGGACCAATATATATTACAAGAGAGTACAACTACCTGGAGTATATACCTTACTATATACATACTACAGGGACCAATATATACTACAAGAGAGTACAACTACCTGGAGGATATACCTTACTGTATAAATATTACAGGGACCAATATATACTACAAGAGAGAACAACTACTTGGACTATATACCTTACTATATACATACTACAGGGACCAATATATACTACAAGAGAGTACAACTACCTGGAGGATATACCTTACTATATACATACTACAGGGACCAATATATATTACAAGAGAGTACAACTACCTGGAGTATATACCTTACTATATACATACTACAGGGACCAATATATACTACAAGAGAGTACAACTACCTGGAGGATATACCTTACTATATACATATTACAGGGACCAATATATACTACAAGAGAGTACAACTACCTGGAGTATATACCTTACTATATACATATTACAGGGACCAATATATACTACAAGAGAGAACAACTACCTGGACTATATACCTTACTATATACATATTACAGGGACCAATATATACTACAAGAGAGTACAACTACCTGGAGTATATACCTTACTATATACATATTACAGGGACCAATATATACTACAAGAGAGTACAACTACCTGGAGTATATACCTTACTATATACATATTACAGGGACCAATATATACTACAAGAGAGTACAACTACCTGGAGTATATACCTTACTATATACATACTACAGGGACCAATATATACTACAAGAGAGTACAACTACCTGGAGTATATACCTTACTATAGACATGCTACAGGGACCAATATATACTACAAGAGAGTACAACTACCTGGAGTATATACCTTACTATATACATGCTACAGGGACCAATATATACTACAAGAGAGTACAACTACCTGGAGTATATACCTTACTATATACATACTACAGGGACCAATATATACTATAGGGCAGGAAAAGGATGGCACAGTCTGACAGTCGATGTCAGACTGTGCCATCCTTTTCCTGCCCTATAGTATATATTGGTCCCTGTAGTATGTATATAGTAAGGTATATCCTCCAGGTAGTTGTACTCTCTTGTGTCGATGGAGAGAGTGTGAAAAAAAGTAGGCCATCCTGTTTTCCATCCTCATACCGGTATGCAGTATGGAGTGCCATTGCATGACATACAAAGCCATTATATTACACACTGACTGCGGTCCTGGCAGTACACAGGCAGACACCGATCATCCACAATATAATAATGTGTATTCTGCCATCTTACAGATAGAGAACGGGCCGAAGCTGATGTGTCAAATACAAGGAGGTGCGGTGCGTCCCGGGATACACTTCTCTTTCACAGAATGTAACTACGGCCATTGTTTCATCTTCCATGATGGGATGAGACCCGTCAGGAAATCACTCTTCATCACTAACAAGGATGACCGAGATGTCAGGTGAGCCAAAATGCCCCAAAACCAAATCCTCAGACTGCCTCGATGACACCAAATTCACTGACTGCCACAATGACAAAGAATCCACTGAGCTCCACATTGACACCAAATTCACCAATTGCCACAATGACACAGAAGCAACTGACTGTCAAAAAAAAGAAAATCAAGCAGCCTGGCTGCCTTACCTTTCATAACGGCTGCTCATGCTGCACATGAAGGGAGGAGGTGGGTGGAGCCAGTCTTCTAGGCACGGAGAGAGGAGAGGAGGACGAGCCAACGAGGAGGATCCTCCTCCGCTGTGCATCATGTGTCTTCTCTCAGAACGTCACTGGTTGCTAGATGCCAATCGGCTGGCCTTCCTAGCAACCAGTGTGCAGTGGAGACTCAGAGCCACCGGCGGACAACGGGGGGGCCCTAGACCACCAGGTAAACTAAGTAATCTGGCCTGTTGGGGGACAGTAATTGTGTAAAAAAGTCTGGTGCGCTACTAAATTGCAATAAAATGAACAATGTCAATCATGCATACAAAATAGTGTACAAACAATTTGAAACAATTTAAAACAAATGAAAATGTGAGTGAACAAAGTCTCTGGTTTCTCTTGCAAATCAATATAATGTGTTTTCTGTGAACAACTCCATTTGCAAGAGAAACCAGAGACTTTGTTCACTCACATTTTCATTTGTTTTAAATTGTTTCAAATTGTTTGTACACTATTTTGTATGCATGATTGACATTGTTCATTTTATTGCAATTTAGTAGCGCACCAGACTTTTTTTTAAATCATTTCCTTTATACACCTTTGGTAGCAGCACACTCACATTTATCAGCGCACTTTTTCATTTATATACGGGGACAGTAATTGCCACCCTGTGCGTGGGGCCCCTTGGCAAGTGGGGCCCCCGGGCAACCGCTGGGCATGCCCATTGGAAAAGACGGCCCCGGGGCTGAGTCGCTGAACCATGGGCCTCTGGTTTGTACTTGCCCCCTGGGCTGAAAGTTACCAGTCAGCCCCTGAGCAGGGACATGTGCTCTAGCCATTCGCAAGCCCCTTCCATGCTAAATGCCAACAGACTTGCGGTGATGATGGCTGACATTGACCATATTCAACAAATGCGACTGACTGGATTTGGTTAATGATGTCACAGGGATGACATTATCGACAACAAGCTGATATAATTGAGCGAACATGCTCATGACCATATATGATCGATGATTTCACTGGGTATGCCAGCTGACTTTTTTACAATCAGCAGCAAACCGGTTGGCCGGCAGCTGGCTGGAAGCTGTCATTTAATGGCCACTAAATGAACGACTTCCGGCTGCAGCGGGAGGTTCGGTGGGTTCGGTGAGTGGCCAAACTGGCCATTTAGTTTGCCTGTTCAGTGAACTTGGTGCAGCTTGGGTTCAGGTTGAACTCATGGTCGACCCTAATCTGAAGTTCATGTCTATTTATAAGTTGCGCAGAAAGGGGGAAAGATTCATTAACCTGCTTATAGCTAAATGTTGCTAATTAGAACCGTTAATTAATTCTCATTGTCAGCGCACGCCACCCGTGGGAAGTAATATGAAACTTAAGCGGCATATAATGAATGGCTTGCCAGGATGGGCAATAACACCCACACCTCCGCTCCTCCATTATTCATTGTCTGTCCCTGGATGCTGGACTGCCTGGAGCACGTAGGAGTACAGCGGCTCAATGACCCAACCATTAGTGATAGATCGGAGCATCGAGGTTCACTACATTCTGTTGATTACATTTCCAATTAAATCTGAGCTCCAGGGAGATATAAAACACAATTCTAGTTAAATATGCATTAAAAACACTACTGAGTGTATTTTTTCATGCAGCCAGCAAAAGTACCTGAATCTATCTTCATATCAGCTTCACTAATAGTAGTTCTGGGAGGGAGGGGCAGCGCCATGAGAACATTGCTCACTGCTGTCATTTGAAAGTGGAGGAATAAGCAGGGATGAATGCTGGACCGGGATCTATTGCTTAAATATATACTGTGCATACTCCAGCCAAACCTGAGAACTAAGCATAGGGATGCATAAAGGGAGTCCACTGATTCTGCCCTTAAACACTTGCCGACCGCACTGCGCCCTGAGCCCACCCAGTTGTGTGACAATAGTGAATGAATATTCCCTATTGCCCCACTGATTCTCCTCTCGGCCAATCAGTAAGTGGGTCCTGAGACCTGTTTCCCGATTGGCCGAAAGGAGAAGGCATCCAATTGGCCAAGGAGGGAGGAGACAGCTGCCGAGAGGGAACATGGGGACTGAGGGGGAAGCCGCCGCCGAAGCAAGGTAAGTATGCCGCTGGGGTGATTGGGGGGGTTCCCCAAAATTTCCTACTGAACCCTATCCTAGATAGGGGTCTGGTATGAATATTAATAGTAGACCCCAACCAAAAAAAAAATAGAATGGTATAGATTCCCCCTCAAGATCCATACCAGATCCTCATCTGAACATGCAGCCTTGCTGGCCAGAAAAGGAAAGGGCAGTGAACATGGGGCCTTCCCCTTCCTAAACCATACCAGGCCAATGCTCTCAACATTGGGAGGGTACCTTGATTGAGGTAAGGGCCTCATCCCCACACCTGTGACCTGTTGGATGTGGGATCTTAGGAGAGTTGGGGCTTATTGGAATTTGAATGCCCCCTTCCTTACCTTAGGACATACCTGTACGTCCTTGGGTGGAAGTGGATATAACAGGATCATGACTGCAACTGCAAGCAACTGCAGCCATGATCCTGGTATCAAAATTTGCAGGCGGCGATGGGCTTTACTGTAAAAGTAATCCAAGCAGCTATACAGCCACCCGATCACTTTTAAAGGACATGGAAGCCCCCCCCCCTTCCCGCCACCACTGTTCTACTAGGGAGCCCAGGTCTACCACACATGGTTGGTTGGGGCAGCTGCAACAAACAGAGGGAAAGGAGGACCATTCTTTCCTCCCCTCCCTAGTGACAAAAAATCCTGGGAGTGACGAGGATTTTAAACTGATCTCGGTGGGGAGTCTTATAAACCCTGATCTCTCAATAAAGAGTAAATGAGAGGAGAGTTATAGAGGAAGGAGCAGAGTCCTCCAGCAGAGCAGAGTATTTCAGGAGAGGAGAGTTATAGAGGAAGGAGCAGAGTCCTCCAGCAGTGCAGAGTATTTCAGGAGAGGAGAGTTATAGAGGAAGGAGCAGAGACCTCCAGCAGTGCAGAATATTTCAGTTATAGAGGAAGGAGCAGAGTCCTCCAGCAGAGCAGAGTATTTCAGGAGAGGAGAGTTATAAAGGAAGGAGCAGAGTTCTCCAGTAGAGTATTTCAGGAGAGTTATAGAGGAAGGAGCAGAGTCCTCCAGCAGAGCAGAGTATTTCAGGAGAGGAGAGTTATAAAGGAAGGAGCAGAGTCCTCCAGCAGAGTATTTCAGGAGAGGAGTTATAGAGGAAGGAGCAGAGTCCTCCAGCAGAGTATTTCAGGAGAGTTATAGAGGAAGGAGCAGAGTCCTCCAGGAGAGCAGAGTATTTCAGGAGAGGAGAGTTATAGAGGAAGGAGCAGAGTCCCCCAGCAGTGCAGAGTATTTCAGGAGAGGAGAGTTATAGAGGAAGGAGCAGAGTCCTCCAGCAGAGCAGAGTATTTCAGGAGAGGAGAGTTATAGAGGAAGGAGCAGAGTCTTCCAGCAGTGCAGAGTATTTCAGGAGAGGAGAGTTATAGAGGAAGGAGCAGAGTCCTCCAGCAGTGCAGAGTATTTCAGGAGAGCAGAGTTATAGAGGAAGGAGCTGAATATTTCAGGAGAGGAGAGTTATAGAGGAAGGAGCAGAGTCTTCCAGCAGTGCAGAGTATTTCAGGAGAGGAGAGTTATAGAGGAAGGAGCAGAGTCCTCCAGCAGAGCAGAGTATTTCAGGAGAGGAGAGTTATAGAGGAAGGAGCAGAGTCCTCCAGCAGTGCAGAATATTTCAGGAGAGGAGAGTTATAGAGGAAGGAGTAGAGTCCTCCAGCAGTGCAGAATATTTCAGGAGAGGAGAGTTATAGAGGAAGGAGTAGAGTCCTCCAGCAGAGCAGAGTATTTCAGGAGAGGAGAGTTATAGAGGAAGGAGTAGAGTCCTCCAGCAGTGCAGAATATTTCAGGAGAGGATAGTTATAGAGGAAGAAGCAGAGTCCTCCAGCAGTGCAGAGTATTTCAGGAGAGGAGAGTTATAGAGGAAGGAGCAGAGTCCTCCAGCAGTGCAGAGTATTTCAGGAGAGGAGAGTTAGATAGAGGAAGGAGCAGAGTCCTACAGCAGTGCAGAGTATTTCAGGAGAGGAGAGTTATAGAGGAAGGAGCAGAGTCCTCCAGCAGTGCAGAGTATTTCAGGAGAGGAGAGTTATAGAGGAAGGAGCAGAGTCCTCCAGCAGTGTATCTGACGGTGGCTGTGACTTCACAGAGTAATAATTCGAGGGATGAGAATCTTTCCTGGAAATTTTTTATTCGCAGAAAGAATGCAGAACTCATTTCCTCCCGCAGAAGTCTCATCTACAATATTAAAGTGGGTCGGGGATGGAGTGACCTCGTCTCCTGGAGTTTCCCGCACACTTTGAAGAAGACAATCTATCTCCTCTTCTATCTTTTACACGATTATTTTTAGACTCGTCCATTCGGGTCGCAGGATTGGAGAACAGACTTTGTTCTGCATCCAGAATCTCTTCACAAATAAAACTGATGACTCTTTAACCACTTCTGGACTGGAAGGATTTTCCCCCCTTAATGACCAGGCCATATTTTGCGATTCGACACTGCGTTACTTTAACAGACAATTGCGCGGTCGCGCGACGCTGTACCCAAATAAAATTGATGTCCTTTTTTTCCCATAAATAGAGATTTCTTTTGGCGGTATTTGATCACCTGTGCGATTTTTATTTTTTGCGCTATAAACAAACAAAAAACGACAATTCTGGAAAAAAATATATACATTTTTCACATTCTGCTATATAACATTCTCAAAAAAAAATGTAAATTCAAAATGTTTTAACATTTTAGGCCAATTTGTTTTCTACTACATATTTTTGGTAAAAAAAAAAATCCCAATAAGCGTATTTTGATTGGTTTGCGCAAAAGTTATCGCGTTTACTAACTACGGGGAAGATTTATGTCATTATTATTTTTTTTTTTAGAAGTTGTACAAGTTGATACTTGGTCTCATCTGTCCATAGGATGTTGTTCCAGAACTGTGAAGGCTTTTTTTAGATGTTGTTTGGCAAACTCTAATCTGGCCTTCCTGTTTTTGAGGCACACCAATGGTTTACATCTTGTGGTGAACCCTCTGTATTCACTCTGGTGAAGTCTTTTCTTGATTGTTGACTTTGACACACATACACCTACCTCCTGGAGAGTGTTCTTGATCTGGCCAACTGTTGTGAAGGTGACACACATACACCTACCTCCTGGAGAGTGATCTTGATCTGGCCAACTGTTGTGAAGGTGACACACATACACCTACCTCCTGGAGAGTGATCTTGATCTGGCCAACTGTTGTGAAGGGTGTTTTCTTCACCAGGGAAAGAATTCTTCGGTCATCCACCACAGTTGTTTTCCGTGGTCTTCCGGGTCTTTTGGTGTTGCTGAGCTCACCGGTGCGTTCTTTCTTTTTAAGGATATTCCAAACAGTTGATTTGGCCACACCTAATGTTTTTGCTATCTCTCTGATGGATTTGTTTTATTTTTCAGCCTAAAGATGGCTTGCTTCACTGATAGTGACAGCTCTTTGGATCTCATATTGAGAGTTGACAGCAACAGATTCCAAATGCAAATAGCACACTTGAAATGAACTCTGGACCTTTTATCTGCTCCTTGTAAATGGCATAATGAGGGAATAACACACATCTGGCCATGGAACAGCTGAGCAGCCAATTGTCCCATTACTTTTGGTCCCTTAAAAAGTGGGAGGCACATATACAAACTGTTGTAATTCCTACACTGTTTACCTGATTTGGATGTAAATACCCTCAAATTAAAGCTGAAAGTCTGCAGTTAAAGCACATCTTGTTTGTTTCATTTCAAATTCATTGTGGTGGTGTATAGAGCCAAAAAGATTAGAATTGTGTCGATGTCCCAATATTTATGGACCTGATTCTATGACTATATAGTAGAATACATTTTGGCCAAAATTCATAAAGAAATTTGATTTTTAAAATTTTTATTTGATATGTTTTATTGCAGAAAATAAAAAAATATTGTTTTTTTTTTTAATTTTTATTTATATCGCAAAAAAAAAAATGCTGTGGTAATCAAAAATTCACCTAAAAAAAAAAAAAAAGCTTTAGTTGTGTAAATAAAAAAAAAAAAAAAAAATATATATATATATATATATATATATATATATATATATATAAATTTAATTTGGGTACAGTGTTGCATGACCTTGCCAGCTAAAATAGCGCAGTGCCGAATAGCAAAAAATGCCCAGTGACTTCATCACTCAGTCTCCATGCTTCTCTATGCAATGCAGTTTTTACCAAGCACATATAGCAAAATACATTTTGGCCAAAATTCATAAAGAAATTTGATTTTTAACATTTTTATTTGATATGTTTTATTGCAGAAAATAAAAAAAGTATTGTTTTTTTTTTCTTTTTCATTTATATCACAAAAAAATGCTGTGGTAATCAAAAAATCCACCAAAAAAAAAAAAAAAGCTTTATTTGTGTAAACAAAAAAAAAAAAAAAAAGATATAAATTGAATTTAGGTACAGTGTTGCATGACCATGCAATTGCAATAGCGCAGTGCCGAATAGCAAAAAATGCCCAGTGGCTTCATCACTCGGTCTCCATGCTTCTCTATGCAATGCAGTTTTTACCAAGCACATATAGCAGAATACATTTTGGCCAAAATGTATAAAGAATTTTGATTTTTAAATTTTTTATTTGATATGTTTTATTGCAGAAAATAAAAATATTGTTTTTTTATTTTTTAATTTATATCGCAAAACAAATGCTGTGGTAATCAAAAAATCCACCAAAAAAAAGCTTAAAAGCTTTATTTGTGTAAAAAAAAAATATATATAAATTTATTTGGGTACACTGTTGCATGACTGTGCAATTGCCAGCTAAAATAGCGCAGTGCCGAATAGCAAAAAATGCCCAGTGGCATCATCATCAAGCTTCTCTATGCAATGCAGTTTTTACCAAGCACATATAGCAAAATACATTTTGGCCAAAATTCAATTCAAAGAAATTTGATTTTTAAAATTTTTATTTGATGTTTTATTGCAGAAAATAAAAAAATATTGTTTTTTTAATTTTTATTTATATGCAAAAAAAAAAATGCTGTGGTAATGAAAAAATCCACCAAAAAAAAAAAAAAAAAAAAAAAAAAAAAAAAAAAAAAAATATATATATATATATATATATATATATATATATATATATATATATATATATATATATACACATATAAATTGAATTTGGGTACAGTGTTGCATGACCGTGCAATTGCCAGCTAAAATTGCGCAGTGCCGAATAGCAAAAAATGCCCAGTGACATCAGATCATGGCTGGTGGGAGGGGCCGGCAGGGGGCGGTACATAGTTCTCTGAACACATCACATCACCCCGCCTCAGTACTCCTCACAAGAGACCTCAGTCCTGATGTGATCAGTGGGAGGAGTTATGCAAATATCGAAATGCTTTGATGGGCGGGTTTCAGTCTGGAGGAGTGGGCGTTCCTAGGCAGGCTGTATTCACATAGGCAATGCCTATATGTGACGCTGAGCCTCCATGATTGGAAAAAACGATATCCAATGAATGAAGGGGGCGGGGCCAAGGACAGTCAGGCTGGGGAGGAAAGGGCCAGCCATGGAAAGGAGGCGGGGCTCTATCTGACTTGCTGCAGCTTCTAATGCACATTGTGAGAAGCTCACAGTGTGCGGTGATATCAGAGTAAGCTACTTCAGTCCAGGGGGAGGAGCCGGTAGAACTGGGCAACACTAAAGAGGCGGCCGGAGTTCCACTTTAACTTTTCTCTACTCCCTCCATAGCTAATTCACAAAAAAAAAAAAAAAAAAAAATGTTTGGCGTCACATTTTAGGAACTTACAAATATTTGACTGTAGTGCCCCTTCAAGCACCCAAAAAAAAAAAAACAAATCTGGTAGCAATTTCCAGCAGTTTCCCCGCCGCCTGTCTGAGAATTTAATCATTTTCCGAGCCGTAATTTATGGCACTTGCTGCAGAACGCTTTACAGAAAATGTAGACATTTCCCCAGAAACCCGAAATCTCTAATTATATCATTTTCATTAAACGTCTGCGCTGGAACGTATCCGTCTCGCTCGGCACCAATAGCATCTGCCGCGATGTTCATATAAAATAAGCCGCGCCTAATTAAGTCAAACTGTGTTGTTTTGTGATTTTATGAGATGATTAAGAAATCCCGGAGTGCAAAAAAAAAAAAAAGACAGGTTATGAGAAGGGCGAGCAAATCCGACAAGTAATGAGTTCGCCGAAACTGAGTTTTTCAAAATGTCCCTTGGAACCTCAACAGGGTCGACTGCGCTGCAGTTGGTTCAGTGGTCACTAGGAGGCGATATGGAGAATCCATTATTATTTCATTGGTTCCTTTAGTGCTTTCTATAATTAATGTAATTCTAAATTCACCTTCATTTAAAAAAAAAAAAATATATATATATATATATATATATATATATATATATATATATATATATATATATATATATTTTTTTTTCTTCTTTTTTTTTTTTTAAATGAAGGTGAATTTAGAATTAAATTAATTATAAAAAGCACTAAAGGAACCAATGAAATAATACTGGAAAAAAATATAATAGTTATCTATCTATCTATCTATCTATCTATCTATCTATCTATCTATCTATCTATCTATCTATCTATCTATCTATCTATCTATATTGTGTATATATATATATATTTTAACGGAGGTGAATTTAGAATTATAATAAATATATGTGTATATATGTATATATATATATATATATATATATATATATATATATATATATATATATATATATTTCATTGCATTAACAAAGTAATAATTGTGTAATTGCACAGACAAGACAAATGCCTTCTGTCTTTGTACTAGGCACATACATTATGCGGATTTATTGGAAATAATCCTGCGCTCCTTCAGAAGTAATGGTACTTTTTATTAAAGCCAAGAAGTGAATCGCGGCTCAGTCCTCAACTTTTAACAGGAAGAATAAATTAAAATCAAAATATAATCATTTTTCCTAAATAATTATTTTACTTTATTTTCTTTGTGACTCATTTCTCAGTACAAAAAGTAAGGCTGGAGTTCGGCTTTTTAACCCTTTTGACACCGGGGCCACTTCTGAGTTTTTTGCAAAAATGTATCTTTATTTATTACAATACTAAATAATAATATATATATTTATTATTATTTAGTATTGTAATAAATAAAAATACATTTTTGCAAAAAAACTCAAAAGTGGCCCTGGTACATATTAATTATACAGTATATACACTTATTCAATTATATATATATATATATATATATATATATATATATATATATATATATATATATATCAATTATACAGTATATACAGTAATTCAATTATATTTATGGATGTGTGTGTGTAATTACTGTATATACTGCATAATTATTTACATTTTTATTTATATAGTATATTCAGTACAAATTTTTACATATATATATACACAATATTTGTATACTGTATGAATAAATATACATATATATATATATATATATATATATATATATATATATGTGTTCATATATATATACGGGATGGACAAATTGGGCACTCGTGGGAAGTTCACCCACTGATGAGCGCCCAATAATGCACTGCACTGGTGCAGTGAATAAATTACTGATGATTGGCCAAAGCATGCACATGACCTGTGTGCTTTGGCCAATCACAGCAAAGTGTCCTGCCAGAGACATGATTGGCCAAATAGAACAGAGTAGAATAGAAAATAAAAGAATAAAATACAATATAAAAAAAGAGAATAGAATAGAATAGTGGAATATAAGATAACATAAGATAATAGAATAGAATAGAACACAATAGAGTAAAACAGAACAGAATAAAAAATAGAATGAAATAGAATAGAAATTAAAAGAATATAAATGAATAGAATAGAATACAATAGAAAAACAATAGAACATAATAGAATAAAGTAGAAATAATCTTGATTAGAATAAATTCAATTCGATTAGAAAATATTAAAATAGAATACAAAAAAAAAAAGATTTGAATAGAATAGAAAGAACATAACCATGTTATGAAAATTCAAATTTTGAATATATTAAAATATAATGCGAATAGAATAAAAAAGAATGGAAAATAATAAAATAGAAAAGAATAGAAAATTATGGAATATGAAATAATAGAAAATAATAAAAAATAATAGCATAGAGTAAAGAATAGCAAATAATAGTATCAAAAATAAAAGAATAAAATAGTATAGAAAATAAGGGAATATAATAGAATAGTAGAATATTAGAGAACATAAGAAAATAGAATAGAATAGAATAGAATAGAATAGAACACAATGGAGTAAAACAGAACAGAATAAAAAATAGGAGAATAGAATAAAACAGAATAGAAAAAGGAATAGAAATGAATAGACTAGGAAAACAATAGAATAGAACAGAATAGAATAAAGTAAAAAGAATCTCGATTGGAATAAATTCAAATAGATTAGAAAATATTAGAACAGAATGCAAAAAACAATAGAAATTAACAGAATAGAAAGAATATAACCATCTTCTGAAATTTCAAATTTTGAATAGAATAAAATCTAATTCGAATAGAATAGAAAAGAAAAGAATGGAAAATAATAAACTAGAAATGAATTGAAAAATATGGAATAGAAAATAATAGAAAATAAAACAATAGAATAGAGTAAAGAATAAATGATTATTGATTCAGTGCTGTCCTTAGAAACCTTCCCACATCCCTGATTAACATTAAAACAATTTTGATTGAACCTCTGGTCCCAGTTACCAGTAGGAACCTATGGGGTGGGACTTTACTGGGTAGGTAACATAGTAAGGTAAGCGTATATATAAAAAATATATAATTTTATTGCAAAATCACATAAAAACAAGCATCAATACAATGTTGCAAAACATCCAAGAAATGCCTAGATGAATAATAGAACTACTTGATCCGCTCATTCAACGCGTTTCGCGGGTAGATATACCGGAAATTGCTTCATCAGGAATGAGTAGGAAATTCTATTCATCTATTATGCTTATAAACAAGAAAAAAGCATAGAATAAGTTACAAAGTTTGCATGGCTATATCCAAAGTATACAGACAAATTCGTGGTTAGCAGCTTACCATACATTGTAGATACATTTAAACACAGATTCAAGTTCAAACGGACTCCAAAAGATGGAGTGACTCCCAGGGAACACCATGCCCACAATCCGGCCGAAGCTACCCAACAGTTCTTAATGTGTCTGTTGAGAGTCAGCCATAGTAGTACAGCCTGGACCAGCCAATCGTAACGGTGTAAATCCTTGGCGGAAAAAGGACTTCCTGGTGGGTTACCCAGTAATCTATTATAAAAGTAATTAACAAGGAAATAGATAAGCCAATTGGTCACCTTCATTGTTTCAACAATTGGACAAGGTCGCAAAGTCTGCCGCATATGTGGACATACCCAAACAGGCTCAAACAGTGAGGATACTTGTTGCATGGCTGTACCTGAAGAGGACATTAGGGCCAAGTATTGATTGATAATAATAATAATAATCAAAAATTATTATACATATAAGTCGCGCTAAATATTAGATGGAGATGTGAAGTCCATAAAAGTCCAAAACAATATTATTGATAAATTCCAGGACCAAACTCCCTTAAGGGTATGTGCTTACCAGATGAAGGTAAGGAAAAGGCAGTCTCGCTGCGTGGAAACTTGTCACCTTGACAGTAGATCCAAGCTTCTATGATCGATCAACTCAGTGGACATGGGATCATGAAAAGCAAAAAAAGTACCGCAATAGCGTAAAACCCAACAAACAAATTGTGACTATCACCAAAGGTGTGGGTAAATGAAAATTGTGATGTGATATGACCTCCACCACAATAAATGAAATAAATAAATCATGCAAAAATATAGGGAAATTAGGGTGAATAACCCCTACCAGAGAGGTTAAGGGTTGATGCCTTGAGTGATTAATGTGTATCGGTTGGAGTAGCCTCTTACCAAACAGAAAAAATAATGACACAGTGAAGAAAACGTTGAAAAAAAGGTAATCGTGCTGAACCACCACCAGCTGAATTCGCCTCTTACCCTGGATAGATATAGATTAGCCAAAGTGCACTAAACAAATCCAGTGTACCACTCAGGAGCCAGCAATTTCACACCTGTGAGAGTTGCCTCTTACCACATATGAAGTTGTATCAAGCCTGTAGGGTAAATCAAGTGGCCAAAGACCGACCCCAAATTGAATCCAAGCCTGTGTGTATACGAATAACCAGGGGATCCGACCAGAGGTGTAGGTAACTGGGTCTCAGAAGTTTCAGCAATATAGGATATCACCACTGGAAGGGATGGAGGGATGGAGGGATCAGGATTCAGGCACCATCTTTCCTCTTCTTGTTCTTGAATTTGCAGACCAGGAACAAGAAGAGGAAAGATGGTGCCTGAATCCTGATCCCTCCATCCCTCCATCCCTTCCAGTGGTGATATCCTATATTGCTGAAACTTCTGAGACCCAGTTACCTACACCTCTGGTCGGATCCCCTGGTTATTCGTATACACACAGGCTTGGATTCAATTTGGGGTCGGTCTTTGGCCACTTGATTTACCCTACAGGCTTGATACAACTTCATATGTGGTAAGAGGCAACTCTCACAGGTGTGAAATTGCTGGCTCCTGAGTGGTACACTGGATTTGTTTAGTGCACTTTGGCTAATCTATATCTATCCAGGGTAAGAGGCGAATTCAGCTGGTGGTGGTTCAGCACGATTACCTTTTTTTCAACGTTTTCTTCACTGTGTCATTATTTTTTCTGTTTGGTAAGAGGCTACTCCAACCGATACACATTAATCACTCAAGGCATCAACCCTTAACCTCTCTGGTAGGGGTTATTCACCCTAATTTCCCTATATTTTTGCATGATTTATTTATTTCATTTATTGTGGTGGAGGTCATATCACATCACAATTTTCATTTACCCACACCTTTGGTGATAGTCACAATTTGTTTGTTGGGTTTTACGCTATTGCGGTACTTTTTTTGCTTTTCATGATCCCATGTCCACTGAGTTGATCGATCATAGAAGCTTGGATCTACTGTCAAGGTGACAAGTTTCCACGCAGCGAGACTGCCTTTTCCTTACCTTCATCTGGTAAGCACATACCCTTAAGGGAGTTTGGTCCTGGAATTTATCAATAATATTGTTTTGGACTTTTATGGACTTCACATCTCCATCTAATATTTAGCGCGACTTATATGTATAATATTTATTAGGGTGTGGTCACACTTGAAGTTGCTGCTGTTCTAATTTATCTGTTCCTTTAGCGCGGTTATTATTCCCTTATTCCACAATAATCAAAAATAATCAAGAAATATATCTAGATAATTTAATAGTATCCCCAAGTGGTCGGTCCATAAGGACAGACCTATCTATATCTACAATAGATAAGGGGAGATTCAATATCCACAGGGTAGCCAAGCTCCCAAATAAAGCGGGGCTCATCCAGAATTGTACAAGGCTAGATTCTTCATATCCTATATTAATTCGAATCAGCTCCAGGCACAGCACAACAAGATATTACAGAGCAAGAACTTTCACAGAAGCCAATATTGTTTAAGAAGTCCATCATATGACGCAGCTTTGGCTTAATTAGGGATAACGCTAATTACCTGTAGGTAGTTGGATATCTTTTCCACCGTTAAAGCATGCGGGAGCACAGGAGGAGCTGCTACCGGCGTCCTCCACGTGCGCTCCGCTTTTATGGCTGGTCCCGCCGGAAGTGACGCCACATCCACCCGCATCACTTCCGGCGCGGGCGCATTACGTTGCCGGCTGCGATGACGGAAGGTGAATACACCTCCCGATCACGCGGTCAGCTAGATCCGGTCAGAAGGACCGGAAGAGGCACAACGTCCACCAAGTGGGCGTCTGCCTCTTGCTTTGCGCCCGAGACTGCACTTATAGAAAGAGGGTCAGTGTATCCACAGCGGGGTCGGCCATATTGGAGTCCAAGCAACATTCCATTAAATTAACATATCAATTGCATACAATATTACAGAATAATAATAAATCACCAGGCAGAAAACAAAAACAAATTTTTCAATATTAATAACATATTATGGATAACAGAAAAAAAAAAAAAAGGGGGGGAGAAAAAGGGGGGGAGGAAAAAAGAGGAAAAATAAAATAAAATGAATTGGGCACCACGGCAGACTAGATAAACGGCTTAAATGATACAGCCGTGTTAAGACCTGGCCATGTAGTGGCCTGTAGTTTGTAAATCCACCTAGATTCACGTTGCAGAATTCTGTTGTCGAAGTCACCCTCTCGCGGATTGCGGGGGATGACCTCGAGCACAGAAAAACTGATAAAGTCTGGATTGAAGCTGTGATAGGTGCCTACGTACTTGCAAATGGGTGTAAAAATCAGGCCTACCTCCAAATAATATAAATGATCTTGGATACGCTTGGAAAACTTCCTCTTTGTTTTTCCCACGTAGAATGCCCCACAGAGGCACGTGGCTAAATACACCACGCCCTCTGCGGAGCAGTCCATGTAGAAGCGGCATCTTAGTGTCCCTCCTCGAGGGAGGGCGACGGTCCCACCTTCCCGAACCCAAGGGCAGACATCACATCCTCCACATCTAAAAATTCCTCTTCTGACCTCACCGTCACCTTGCTGAGAAGGTGGTTGATAATGACTGTGGACGAGTGTGTCCCTAATCGACCTTGGTCGTCTGAACGTGATCTGTGGCTGAGGCGCAACATATCTAGCAACAACTTGGTCATCCTTAAGGAAGTGCCAATTGTTGGCCAGAACTTGTCTAATTGAAAGATGTTGTTCATTGTATTTGGTAATTAGTCTTGTAATACTTCCTAGTTCATGTTTTTTAGGAGCAAAAACAAGTTGATCCCTATTTTTTAAATTAGCTCTCGCAAATGCTCTTTTGAGTACCTTATTACTATAACCTCTCGCACGCAGGCGGGTACGTAAGGCATCAGCCTCGATCTTATAATCAGCCTCCCTTGTGCAATTTCTCCTCAGTCTGATGTATTGGCTGTAGGGAATACTTTGCACTAGGGGGCGAGGGTGTCCGCTATTGAAGTGCAGTATAGTATTACCTGCAGTGCTCTTTTTTTTTTTTCTGTTATCCATAATATGTTATTAATATTGAAAAATTTGTTTTCTGTCTGGTGATTTATTATTATTCTATAATATTGTGTGCTATTGGTATGTTAATTTAATGGAATGTTGCTTGGACTCCAATATGGCCGACCCCACTGTGGATACACTGACCCAAACTTTGTAACTTATTCTATGCTTTTTTTCTTGTTTATAAGCATAATAGATGAATAGAATTTCCTACTCATTCCTGATGAAGCAATTTCCGGTATATCTACCCGCAAAACGCGTTGAATGAGCGGATCAAGTAGTTCTATTATTCATCTAGGCATTTCTTGGATGTTTTGCAACATTGTATTGGCTGTATCAATTGATGCTTGTTTTTATGTGATTTTGCAATAAAATTATATATTTTTTATATATACGCTTACCTTACTATGTTACCTACCCAGTAAAGTCCCACCCCATAGGTTTCTACTGGTAACTGGGACCAGAGGTTCAATCAAAATTGTTTTAGAGTAAAGAATAAAATAGAACTGAATCAAAAATAAAAGAATAAAATAGAATAGAAATAATGGAATAGAATAGAATAGTAGAATATTAGAAAACATAAGAAAATAGAATATAAAGTAAAGGAATAGAAACAAATAGAATAGAATAGAAAAATAATAGAATAGAACAAAACAGAAATATAGAAATAATTTTGATTGGAATAAATTCAAATAAATTAGAAAATAATAGAATAGAATAAAAAAGAAACAATAGAATTGAATAGAATACAAAGAATATAACCATCTTCTGATAATTTAAATTTTGAATAGAGTAAAATATAATTGAATAGAATAGATAAGAATTAAATATAATAGAATAGAAATTAATTGAAAATTATGGAATATAAAATAACAGAAATTAAACAATAGAATAGAGTAAAGAATAGAATAGAATCGAAAATAAAAGAATAAAAAATAGAAGAATGTAAGAATAGAAAATAATGGAATAGAATAGAATAGTAGAATATTAGAGAACATAAGAAAATAGAATAGAAATTAAAGAAACAAATAGAATAGAATAGGAAAATAATAGAATACAAGAGGACAGAATAAAGTAGAAGGAATTTTGATTAGAATAAATTCAAATAGATTAGAAAATAATAGAATAGAATACAAAGAAACAACACAAATTGAATAGAATAGAAAGAATATAACCATCTTCTTAAAATTCTAATTTTGAATAGAATAAAATCTAATTCAAATAGAATTTAAAAGAATGGAAAATAATAGAATAGAAAAGAATATTAAGTTAAGGAATTTAAAATAATAGAAAATAAAACAATAGTACAGAGTAAAGAAAAGAATAAAATTGAATTTAAAATAAAATAATAAAATAGAATAGAAAATAAGAGAATAGAATAGTAGAATATTAGAGAACATAAGAAAATAGAATAGAACAAAATATAGTAAAACAGAACAGAATAAAAAATATAAGAATTAAATAGTATAGAAATTAAAGGAATATAAATGAATAGAATAGAAGAGAATAGGAATCAATAGAACAGAACGGAATAGAATAAAGTAGAAAGAATTTTGATTAGAATACATTCAAATTTGAATAGAATAGATTAGAAAATAATAGAATAGAACAGAATACAAGCAAAAACAAGTGAATAGAAGAGAAAGAATATAACCATCTTCTGAAAATTCAATTTTTGAATAGAATAAAATCTAATTTGAATAAAATAGAAATGAAAATCATAGAAAATAAGAGAAGAGAAGCAAATAGAAAAGAAAGAATGTAATTGTCTTCCTAAATTCTAATTTTGAATAGAATATATTTGAACCCAAATGCCAATTCAAATTCATTTAGAATTTTCTGAATTCTTCTATATCTCCCCAGCATGTTCTCCTATGTCTCCCCAGCATGTTCTCCTATGTCTCCCCGGCATGTTCTCCTATGTCTCCCCCGGCATGTTCTCCTATGTCTCCCCAGCATGTTCTCCTATGTCTCCCCAGCATGTTCTCCTATGTCTCCCCAGCATGTTCTCCTATGTCTCCCCGGCGTGTTCTTATATGTCTCCCCAGCATGTTCTCCTATGTCTCCCCAGCATGTTCTCCTATGTCTCCCCAGCATGTTCTCCTATGTCTCCCCCAGCATGTTCTCCTATGTCTCCCCGGCGTGTTCTCCTATGTCTCCCCGGCGTGTTCTCCTATGTCTCCCCGGCGTGTTCTCCTATGTCTCCCCAGCATGTTCTCCTATGTCTCCCCCAGCATGTTCTCCTATGTCTCCCCGGCGTGTTCTCCTATGTCTCCCCGGCATGTTCTCCTATGTCTCCCCAGCATGTTCTCCTATGTCTCCCCCGGCATGTTCTCCTATGTCTCCCCAGCATGTTCTCCTATGTCTCCCCGGCGTGTTCTTATATGTCTCCCCAGCATGTTCTCCTATGTCTCCCCAGCATGTTCTCCTATGTCTCCCCAGCATGTTCTCCTATGTCTCCCCGGCGTGTTCTCCTATGTCTCCCCAGCATGTTCTCCTATGTCTCCCCCAGCATGTTCTCCTATGTCTCCCCCAGCATGTTCTCCTATGTCTCCCCAGCATGTTCTCCTATGTCTCCCCGGCATGTTCTCCTATGTCTCCCCAGCATGTTCTCCTATGTCTCCCCCCAGCATGTTCTCCTATGTCTCCCCAGCATGTTCTCCTATGTCTCCCCGGCATGTTCTCCTATGTCTCCCCAGCATGTTCTCCTATGTCTCCCCAGCATGTTCTCCTATGTCTCCCCAGCATGTTCTCCTATGTCTCCCTGGCATGTTCTCCTATGTCTCCCCAGCATGTTCTCCTATGTCTCCCCAGCATGTTCTCCTATGTCTCCCCAGCATGTTCTCCTATGTCTCCCCGGCATGTTCTCCTATGTCTCCCCAGCATGTTCTCCTATGTCTCCCCCGCATGTTCTCCTATGTCTCCCCAGCATGTTCTCCTATGTCCCCCCCAGCATGTTCTCCTATGTCTCCCCAGCATGTTCTCCTATGTCCCCCCCAGCATGTTCTCCTATGTCTCCCCAGCATGTTCTCCTATGTCTCCCCAGCATGTTCTCCTATGTCTCCCCAGCATGGCCTCCTATGTCTCCCCCGGCATGTTCTCCTATGTCTCCCCCGGCATGTTCTCTTATGTCTCCCCAGCATGTTCTCCTATGTCTCCCCGGCATGTTCTCCTATGTCTCCCCGGCATGTTCTCCTATGTCTCCCCAGCATGTTCTCCTATGTCTCCCCAGCATGTTCTCCTATGTCTCCCCAGCATGTTCTCCTATGTCTCCCCAGCATGTTCTCCTATGTCTCTCCGGCATGTTCTCCTATGTCTCCCCGGCATGTTCTCCTATGTCTCCCCAGCATGTTCTCCTATGTCTCTCCGGCATGTTCTCCTATGTCTCCCCGGCATGTTCTCCTATGTCTACCCCGGCATGTTCTCCTATGTCTCCCCGGCATGTTCTCCTATGTCTCCCCGGCATGTTCTCCTATGTCTCCCCGGCATGTTCTCCTATGTCTCCACAGCATGTTCTCCTATGTCTCCCCGGGATGTTCTCCAATGTCTCCCCGGCATGTTCTCCAATGTCTCCCCAGCATGTTCTCCTATGTCTCCCCCCAGCATGTTCTCCTATGTCTCCCCAGCATGTTCTCCTATGTCTCCCCAGCATGTTCTCCTATGTCTCCCCAGCATTTTCTCTGATGTCTCCCCGGCATGTTCTCTTATGTCTCCCCAACATGTTCTCCTATGTCTCCCCAGCATGTTCTCCTATGTCTCCCCAGCATGTTCTCCTATGTCTCCCCGGGATGTTCTCCAATGTCTCCCCACCATGTTCTCCTATGTCTCCATGTGCACACAGGCTGCCAGCAGTATTTTATGGCAGGGGAGTTTTCTGGCTTTAAAAAACCCCAAAAACGAGTGGGTTTTGAGCGGCTTTTTTTCAACTGTGAAAATGCTCTAACGTTGATAAACGCCAAAAACGCTGCTAACTGGCGTTTTTTTTTATGTTATTATTCCATTGCTTTTTTAAGCCTGGGTTGTATTTGAAGTTGTCATTGATGGAACATAACCTGGGGTCACACTGGTGCTTGCTGAACACCGCATGCAATCTGCACCAAAAACGCACCGGATTCCTGTGCACATCCCATGTGATGTCTGTGCGATGCGATTTGAGAAATATATTTTGTATGCCTCAAATTGCATCACAATTGCACCAAAATGTTGTAGGACCCTTTCATCTCCACACCTAAGTGCGTTGCCCGGCTGTGAACACTAGAGATGGCCTTGCGGTTCGCCCCGCCAAATTTGCGAACACATGGCGTCATTCGCGGCGGCCATATAAGTTTACATTGGGGAGAACTTTGACCCATGACACAGCCGTCAGGTGGAACGGGACAGCCAATTGAAACATTCTAGCACATGGACAGTCCCCCTACCCTATAAATAGACCTGAGCTGTTGGCCATTTCACATTCCGCTTTCTGCCAGCGTAGGGAGAGGTCTGCTGTGCTCATCAGGGAGAGTTTGCTAGACACATATAGCACTGTGAAGATCCACAAAAGTCATTTTCAGGGCTGGTATTTCGGTATAGGTCTACTAGTATCTTTTCAGGTTAGGGGCAGGTATCCAGTCGGTGCTTTAGGGGCAGTTAGAGTTTGGCATCTGCAGTGACACAAATCGCTCTGTTAATGTCCACAAAAGTAATTTAAAAGGCTGCAATGTCGGTATAGGGTCTATTACAGTCTCTTCAGTATAGGGAGAGGTATCCAGTCTGTGCTTTAGGGGCAGTTAGAGATCGTCAGCAGTGACACAAATCGCTCTGTTAATGTCCACAAAAGTCATTTAAAGGGCTGCAAATTTTTTGGTAATGCTGTGCAGTGCACTAAAAAGGGGGGGGGGGGTAATCCACAGTATAATATACTTTGTAGAAAGCATATTATAGTGGATTAGTAGTATTATTGGGCACTGTGCAGCATTGTGATAGGTGTGGTGGTGACTGAGCTTTTCTGCAGCAATACTAAACACAGTGACAAAAGCACTTATAATGTATTATAACTGGTGTGATAGACCAATTGCCCCCCCAATACCACATATTGAAGTGGGGTGTTATCTGAGTATACTTTTGCATGTTTATTTGTGTCCTGCAACAATATTGCCTCTTTTGCTGAGTTAAGTCTGATACACACAGTGCCAAACTCCCTGGACAATTTTTTTTAACTGCTGTGATAGACCAGTGGCCCCCCAATACCACAGATTGAAGTGGGGTGTTATTTAACAGTATAATTTTCTAAGAGTGTATTTTAGTCCTGCAAATAATTTGGCCTCTTGCTGTGTAAACAGTGCTACACACAGTGACAACAGTTACTGGCCAATTATTTGTAGAACTGGTGTAATAAACCTGTGCCCCCCCCTCCCCCAATACCACATATTGAAGTGGGGTGTTATCTGAGTAAACTTTTACAAGTGTATTTGTGTCATGCAACAATATTGCCTTGTTTGCTGAGTGAAGTCTGGTACACACAGTGCCAAACTCACTGGCCAATTTTTTGAACTGGTGTGATACACCAATGGCCCCCAATACCACATATTGAAGTGAGGTGTTATTTAACAGTATAATTTTCTAAGATTGCATTTTAGTCCTGCAAAAATTTGGCCTCTTTTGCTGTGTTAACTGTGCTACACACAGTGACAACAGTTATGCCCCATACACACGTGCAGATTATCTGCAGACTTTTGTCTGCAGACTTACCAAAACCATATAATATGAGGTCAAACCTAAACACTTTCAATTTGTATGCAATCCGGCAGGCCCTTGCACTACATAGAAAAGGTAAGTCTGCAGACAAAAGTCTTCAGATAATCTGCACGTGTGTATGGGGCATTACTGGCCAATTATTTGTAGAACTGGCGGACTGACGGACCGGCAGATAGGGAGGAGAGGCAGGCAGAACTTGCATTGCACAAGAGGTACAAAGCAGACTGCAAATGTATCAGGAGCGAGCCATCAACCATGTACAGTCACATCTGGCGCTCCCAGGGCGTCGGCACATGGTTTCGCAGTGTGGGCTTTTTTTAACGTGTCCGTTGCTGACAACAGTGTTGCCATCTGCAGCCTTCGCAGTCAACGCATAAGTCATGGTAAGCCCAACACTCACCTAGGGACCACCGCCTTAAAAAGGCACCTGAAATCCTATCACCGAGCCCAGTGGGAGCAACACCGTCAGAACCCACAAAGCCACACTCCAGGCTCTCACCGTCCAGCCTCTTCTTCTCCTCTCTCCTCACAATTGTCTAACACTCCACCTTCCATGATGCCGTCGTCACGTTGTTCTGGAAAAAGGCAGGCTTCTGTGGCTCAAATGTTGGAGCGTAAAAAAAGGTGTCCGACAGGTGTCCGACTACATCGGGTTAACGGCCAATGTGGACGCTCTGAGGAGTGATGAACCCCTGGACTACTGGGTAGGCAGGCTTGACCTCTGGCCAGAGCTTGCACAATTTGCAATGGAACTGTTGGCTTGCCCCCCGTCCAGTGTCCTGTCCGAAAGGACGTTCAGCGCAGCAGGGGGGATCGTGACCGATAAGCGCACGCGCCTAGCTCATGACAGTGTAGAATACCTCACATTTATAAAAATGGATGAGGCATGGATCTCTGAGGAATTCAACACATGTGACCAGTAGACCAGGTTTCATTGAAATTCCTCATCACAGGCCACAAATATCTGTCAGACCGCCATCCACCCACAACAATTCCTGGTCCTTGTCTTCGCTAAATACAGCAGCATAAAAGGCATTTCATGTCCATTGAATGGCTAATTTTTGGGGCCTATGCAGGCTGACACTTACTGTTCTGTATACTGTGAATGCCTAATGTACCTCCATCCATCAAATACACTACGTTTTTTGCTGTCAGTTAAACCCATGTGAGCTAATTTTTGGAGCCTATACAGACCGACACTTACTTCTGTATACTGTGAATGCCTAATGTACCTCTAGCCATCAAATACTACGTTCTTTGCTGTCAGTTCAACCCATGTGAGCTAATTTTTGGGGCCTATACAGGCCGACACTTCTATATCCTGTGAACGCCTACTGTACCTCCAGCCATCAAATACTACGTTCTTTGCTGTCAGTTCAAACCATGTGAGCTAATTTTTGGAGCCTATACAGGCCGACACTTACTTCTGTATCCTGTGTGAATGCCTAATGTACCTCTAGCCATCAAATACTACGTTCTTTGCTGTCAGTTAAACCCATGTTAGGTAATTTTTGGGGCCTATACAGGCCGACACTTCTGTATCCTGTGAACGCCTACTGTACCTCCAGCCATCAAATACTACGTTCTTTGCTGTCAGTTAAACCCATGTGAGCTAATTTTTGCAGCCTATACAGGCCGACACTTACTTCTGTATCCTGTGTGAATGTCTACTGTAACTCCAGCCATCAAATACTACATTCTTTGCTGTCAGTTCAACCCATGTGAGCTAATTTTTGCAGCCTATACAGGCCGACACTTACTTCTGTATACTGTGAATGCCTACTGTACCTCTAGCCATCAAATCCTACGTTCTTTGCTGTCAGTTCAACCCATGTGAGCTAATTTTTGGGGCCTATACAGGCCGACACTTACTTCTGTATCCTGTGTGAATGCCTAATGTACCTCTAGCCATCAAATACTACGTTCTTTACTGTCAGTTAAACCCATGTGGGCTAAATTTTGGGGCCTATACAGGCCGACACTTACTTCTGTATCCTGTGAATGCCTAATGTACCTTCAGTCACAGAATACTACGTTCTTAGCTGTCAGGTAAATGCATGTGGGCTAATTTTTGGGGCCTGGAATGGCCGACACTTACTTCTTTATCCAGTGAATGCCTAATTTTTCAGACTGGAATTGAAAATCAATGGGTCTGTAAAGGTTCCGCCAAATTGTGGAAGGGATGCGGACCCATTTTACAGATGTGCATTTTACAGATGAATGGACCCTATATGTATTAGACAATGTATTTACCGGCTGCTGTCAGTTCTGGCTGATTTATGAAAAAAAATATATATATTTTCTTTCTGTAAAAAAAAAAAAGAAAAAAATTAGGGCAACTTTTCCAATTGCAATACTTCTGTTATGACATTGTCCATGTGCTGGGACTATTTGTGCACAGCTAGTACGTATTTTTTGGCTGCAAATGTGACCTAAAGGTTTTTAAAGGTCGCCTCCCATTAAAGTCAATGAGGCCCGCCGCGAACTCGCGGTTCGCTGACTTTTGAGAAAATTTGCGGCTGGCGTTCGCGAACCACCCCGGCCGATGTTCGTCCATCACTAGTGAACACCCATGTGATGCGATTCTGACAAGCGCACTGCATTTTGCAATCTGTTTTTCGGGGAATTGTTCAAGGAACATGAAGCCCCCTGTTGACATTGTGCCGATTTGGCATGCGATTGGTCATGTCGAATCGCATGTTAAATCGGAGCCTATTGCCGGCAACGGCACCGGTTCACACTGAGGGCGGGTTTGAAATCATTCAGCTGAATGCGCACGATTTCAAACTCGCATGTCAAAATTAATAAAAAGAAAGTCAATGATAAAGTAAAAAAAAAAAAATTAGAAAACAAATAAAAAAAAAAAAATGAAAACAAATTCTAAAAATTAATTAAGCGAATGTAACAAATTTAGCTAAACTGAATTATTTCTACCAAAATACTGCCAAAATATAAAAAAAAAAGAAAGTCAATGATAAAGTAAAAAAAAAAAAAAAATTAGAAAACGAATAAAAAAAAAAACGAAAACAAATTCTAAAAATGAATTAATAGAATGTATCAAATTTAACTAAATGGAATTATTTAGATAACAAATCAAAACATAACCAGATTTTTCGTTCTGGTCTGGTTCTACTACTGAAAAGAAAAAAAAAGAAAGTCAATGATAAAGTAAAAAAATTAGAAAAAAAAAATGAAAACAAATTCTAAAAAGGAATTAAGCGAATGAAACAAATTTAATTAAACGGAATTATTAAAATAACAAATCAAAACATAACCAGATTTTTCATTCTGGTCTGGTTCTACTACCAGGATAGTTATTATAAACGCACGCTGGTAGACTTTTAATTATAAATATATAAATAATAAAAATTAAATAAACTCTATTCACAAAAAATAAAATCCAGATACAAGGGACGTATTTTTTTTTTTTTACATATCCAATGACCTCCAACCGTCTCAAACACCTCCACGCCGTCTTATGCAAATCATCCATATATCACTGACAAATCCAGTTGACATTCAATTTTCCAGCCGACACTCGAAGAGACCACTTCTTACTGTGTTTTCCAGATATTAAATCTGATTCTTCAGGAGGAAGGAGGTAATAAATAACTTTGTTTATTGCGTTCGGTCAGCAGGGCACATACAATCCAACCAAGCATCCCACATAAGGGGGGGGGGGGTGGCAGGGGGGGGGGATAAAGCCATTTTTGAGCGGCCAAATTTAAATTCAATGAGCGTCTATAAACAGATTATGATTTGGATATCAGGCTGCAGATGAGCCAAGTGAAACCACAGAAGTGACATCATTGGTGGCTTGAATCCAGCTGAGTGTCAAAAGGAAGGTCCCTTCATAGATATCCACTTGAAGACCAGGCCTGTTCTGGCACTTTTTGATTAAATCTAATTTTTTATATATATATATACATATACATGTATATAGATATACACATATATATCTATATCTTTATATATAGATATATGATATGTATATATTTATACATATATATGTATATATTTATACATATATATATATATATATATATATATATATATATATATATATATATATATTATTATTTTATATATATATATATATATATATATTTTTTTAGCAGAGACCCTAGAGAATAAAATGGCGATCTCTGCAATTTTTTTTATGTCACAACAATTTTTCATTTCTGGGGAAAATACACTTTAACCACTTGCCGACCGCCGCAAGTACATATACTGCGGCGGTCAGCCCCGGCCAGGCAAAGTGACATACCGGTACGTCACTAGCCTGTCACTGGCTTGTGAGCCAACAGCGGGCGGGCGAGCGCGCGCCCTCTGAGGCGGGCGAGCGCGCGCCCTCTGAGGCGCGCGCACGCCCCGGCTCGTTCCCTAACAAGTCAGTGCGTGTGACCGGCGGACCCGATGTCCGCCGGTCACTCGCGATCGTTCGCCGGGAAGGGAGAAAGGCAGGCGGCTAATGTAAACAAAGCCGCCTGTCATTCTCCCCTGTGTAAAAATGGAGATCAGACGTTTCTACTATGTAGGACCGTTGATCTCTGTTTTAACACTAGTAGCCATGTCCCATCACAGTTAGAAACACGCCCCTAGGACAATTTTAACCCCTCCCTCTCCAATACAGTTAACCCCTTCCCTGCCAGTGTCATTTTTACAGTAACAGTGCATATGTATAGCACTGATTACTGCAGTAAGGTCACTGGTAACCCCAAAAGTGTCAAAAATGTCAGTCAAGGGTCCGATCTGTCCGCCGCAATGCCGCAGTCCCGCAAAAAAAATCGCAGATCACCGCCATTACTCGTTAAAAAAAAAAAACACCAAAAATGACAAAAATCTTTCCCTTTGTTAGTAAACGCGATAACTTTTGCGCAAACCAATCAAAATACGCTTTTTGCAAATTTTTTTTTTTACCAAACATATGTAGCATTAAACAAATTGGCCTAAAATGTTAAAAAATGTTGATTTTTAAATTTTTTTGGGGGAAATTCATATAAAAAAATGTGAAAAATATTGTTATTTTTGCAAAATTGACGCTCTTTTTTTTGTTTATAGCGCATGATCAAAAAATCGCACAGGTGATCAAATACCACCAAAAGAAATCTCTGTTTGTGGGAAAAAAAGGACGTCAAATTCGTTTAGGTACAGCGTTGCACGACCGCGCAATTGTCCGTTAAAGTCACGCAGTAAAAAATCGCAAAAAAAACCCTGGTCAGGAAGGGGGTAAAATCTTGCGGGGCTTAAGTGGTTAATAAATTTAAATGCAAAAAAAAAAAACACACACAATATATAACCCAATTTTGTTTTGGAAAATATAAAATATGATGTCACGCCAAGTAGTAGTAGATACCTACCATGACACGCTTTAAAATTCCCCCACCTTTGGAATGGTATTCCTCCCACTCTTGGGGGAGGCTGAGATGTGCTTCTTGTGCTATATATTGGACATCTGCTGGCCTGTTGGGCTGTACCAGTGTCAAGTTTGGAGGCAGGAGGTTCCTGAGAAAGGGGGCTCTTAAACGGCCCTGAAACGCTGGGTTTCTCCTCCCCCTTCCTGTTTACCAGCTCTCCTTCCTATCATTTCATTTTGGGTACTGGAAGTATTTCTGAACATTACCAGTGGAGCAAATACCTATGCTGGATGAGGCTTGATGTCTTATGACATACTTGGATATTTGTACCTATTGTATAATTGTATTTACTGTATATGCCTAATACAACTTGATTGCTAAAGCATTTTTGTTATATGGTTTGCTTATATATTTGAAATGATTGTACTAACAGATTGATATGCTGTGGAAGAGTTTAGGCACCCTAAAAATACTCTCTTGTTGGCTGCCTTTATCTGGCCCTTGAGGCAGTATTCCTCCCACTGACACCAACAATGGGGAGTAATTCCTGCTACTGACATCAACAATGGGGCACTACCTCACCCATTAACACCAACGACAGGGCACTATTCCTCAAACTGACACCAAGGATGGGGCACTTTTCTCCAACTGACACCAACAGCAGGGCACCATTACTCCCACTGACCCCGACGGGGCACTATTCCTCCCACTGACACCAAGGATGGGGCATTATTCCTCAAAACTGACACCAACAATGGGGCACTATTCCTCCCACTGACACCAACAACAGGGCATTATTTCTCCCAATGACCCCTACGGGGCACTATTCCTCCCACTAACACCAATGATGGGGCACTATTCCTCAAACTGACACAAACAATGGGGCACTATTCCTCCCACTGACACCAATGATGGGACACTATTCCTCCCACTGATACCAATGATGGGGCACAATTCCTTGCCCTTATACCAAAGATGCATTGTCTACTCCCACTGACGCCAGAACAATTTCTACTCCCAATAGCCGCAGTCCAACCCCTAAAGTTTGAGGGACAATAAACTGGCCCTTTGTTTAGAAAGTTTGGAGGCTCCTGGTGTAGATATTAGTGATATGCAGTACTATTCCTCAAACTTACACCAACAATGGGGCACTATTCCTCCCACTGACACCAACGACAGGGCATTATTTCTCCCAATGACCCCTAAGGGGCACTATTCCTCTCACTAACACCAATGATGGGGCACTATTCCTCCCACTGACACCAACAACAGGGCATTATTTCTCCCAATGACCCCTACGGGGCACTATTCCTCCCACTAACACCAATGATGGGGCACTATTGCTCCCACTGACTCCAATGATGGGGTACTTTTCCTCAAACTGACACCAACAATGGGGCACTATTCCTCCCACTGACACCAAGGATGGGGCACTATTCCTCCCACTAACATCAATGATGGGGCACTATTCCTCCCATTGACACTAATGATGGGGCACTATTCCTCCCACTAACACCAATGATGGGGCACAATTTCTCCCCCTAATACCAAAGATGCATTGTCTACACACACTGACGCCAGAACAATTTCTACTCCCAATGGCCGCAGTCCAGCCCCCTAAAGTTTGAGGGACAATAAACTGGCCCTTTGTTTAGAAAGTTTGGAGGCCCCTGGTGTAGATATTAGTGATATGCAGTACTATTCCTCAAACTTACACCAATGACAGGGCACTATTTCTCCCAATGACCCCTAAGGGGCACTATTCCTCTCACTAACACCAATGATGGGGCACCATTCCTCCCACTGACACCAACAATAGGGCACTATTTCTCCCAATGACCCCTACAGGGCACTATTCCTCTCACTAACACCAATGAATGGGCACAATTCCTCGCCCTAATACAAAAGATGCATTGTCTACTCCCACTGAAGCCAGGACAATTTCTACTCCCAATGGCCGCAGTCCGGCCCCCCTAAAGTTTGAGGGACAATAAACTGGCCCTTTGTTTAGAAAGTTTGGAGACCCCTGCTGTAGATATTAGTGATATGCAGTACTATTCCTCAAACTGACACCATCAATGGGGCACTATTTCTCCCACTGACACCAACGACAGGGCACTATTTCTCCCAATGACCCCTATGGGGAACTATTCCTCCCACTGACACTAACAATAGGGCACTATTCCTTCCACTGACACCAACGACAGGGCACTATTTCTCCCAATGACCCCTACGGGGAACTATTTCTCCCACTAACACCAATGATTGGGCACAATTCCTTGCCCTAATACCAAAGATGCATTGTCTACTTCTACTGAAGCCAGGACAATTACTACTCCCAATGGCCTAAAGTTGGAGTGACAATAAACTGGCCCTTTGTTTAGAAAGTTTGGAGACCCCTGGTGTAGATATTAGTGATATGCATATTTTCTAATTTCTTTCTAATGTCAAACATGAAGAGGGTCCATGGTCACGCCCGCCATAAGGATGCACGTGATGTCATGTGTGGCACAGGCCAAACTCTCCAAAACGCACTTACAGATTGTGTGCATTAAAGCATCAGTCATGACCAAAAGCAAAAATCCTTCTCTCCCCCATCAGTCAGATGTTGGTGGCTGTGCCTCACACTCTGAATAGGAGAGTTTGTCCTGCGCAATTGTGACATCACCTGCAGCAAATACATGGTGCCCATGGGACAGGGGATATAAGCAGAGCCCTGGCCCCTCTGCTTGGGTAATTAGAACTTCCTGACAATTCTTCTTGAGGGAAGCACTTTTTGGGCCTAAAAGTGGCCCTGGTTGGGCGTCAATATCAAGTTTGAAACCATCTTTGACTAATCTGCAGTCTGATAAATATCCAAATTAAAATCTCTGCATAGATGCTTACTCAGGTCTTACTTATTGGATAAAAATAAGGTCACTTGATGCTTACTATATCCCCTGCGGCACCTCCTCCCTGCATGGGATGCTTGGCTGAATTGTATGTTGCCAGTTGACTGAGCGCATTAACCAAAGTTATTTATTACCTCTGGCCACAAAATTACATGTTAACCCAGTATTTCTCAGTGATTTATGGATCATTTGCATAGGCCCACTTAGAGGTGTGCAAGACAACTGGAGGTCATTGTATTCTGAGATATTAATATATAAAGGAAAGAGAGTACGATCTAGTAGCATGCAATCCTTTCCATTTTTCTTTTAATATGCTTTTATGTGAACAGAAATAAAAGTCTATAGAGTTTTTAGATGTTAAAAATTATTCCCTATTGGTTTAAATATAATGAATTTTATGTATGTTTAAAGTGCCATTGAACCATGGTATGTCTTAAAAGTATAGTTTGTAAGTTTCTTTTTAGCAGGACCACAGTGCATTGTCTTAAAAGTTTAATAAAATATCAAAACAGAGCGAACTTAACCACTTCAACAATAATCCCACATTCCCTGAACCTCTTCCCATCCCCGTGTCCCCAACGACAGGACAGTACATGTGCATTTGACTAGGCAGAAAATAAAAAAAGACAAGGCAAGTCTTATAATAAAAAATGACTGAGAGACAACAGCAACAAATATTGTACAATGGTGGGCAATATCTAAGCAGCTTGGTTAGGTCGAGAGACGAGGCAGGTGTTATCTTGAAATAGAAATTAGAGTGAGTTATTTGTGGGACAATAGACACAAAGAGTGGCTGGACAGTATTGTAAGCAACCTTGTAAGCCAAAATGTAAGATGGAGCGACAAGTCACGTTTTAGCTGGAAATGAAGATTAGAGTGTTATCTAAGATACAATAGCTACTAATACTGTTCATTGGCTTGACGGTATATGACGGCTGCAATATAAGATGGAGAAATGAGGCAGTTGTTATCTTGAAACAGAAATGAAAGAAAATTATTTGAGTTACAATAGCCACAGATATTGTACAGTGGCTGGGCCATATGTAAGCAGCCTGGTTAGGCCAAAAAAAGAGGGAGAGACAAGTCAAGTCTTAGCTAGAAATTATGGATGCTTAACCTGTGGCCCTCTAGCTGTTTGCAGAACTACAAGTCACATCATGCCTTTTGGAGTCATGCTTGCAACTGTCAACCTTGCAATGCCTCATGGCACTTGTAGTTCTGCAACAGCTGGAGGGCCACAGGTTGAGAATTCATAAATTAGAGTCTATTATCTGAGATATAATACCCACAAATATTGTTCAGTGGCTTGACAGTATGTATGCAGCTTGGTTAGGCCGCAATATAACCTCGAGAGATGAGACAGGTGTTATCTTGAAATAGAAATGAGAGAAAATGATTTGAGTGACAATAGCTACAGATATTGTACAGTGGCTGGACCGTATGTAAGCAGACTGGTTAGGCCAAAAAATAAGATTGAGAGACAAGTCAAGTCTTAGCTGGAAATAATGGATGCTTAACCTGTGGCCCTCCAGCTTTTTGCAGAACTACAAGTCCCATCATGCCTTTGGGAGTCATGCTTGCAACTGTCAGCCTTGCAATGTCTCATGGGACTTGTAGTTCTGCAATAGGTGGAGGACCACAGGTTGAGTACCCATGGATTAGAGTCTATTATCTGAGATATAATACCCACAAATATTGTTCAGTGGCTTGACAGTATATATGCAGCTTGGTTAGGCTGCAATATAACATGGAGAGATGAGGCAGGTGTTATCTTGAAATAGAAAAGAGAGAAAATGATTTGAGTGACAATAGCCACAGATATTGTACAGTGGCTGGACCGTATGTAAGCAGGGACTTGTAGTTCTGCAATAGGTGGAGGACCACAGGTTGAGTACCCATGGATTAGAGTCTATTATCTGAGATATAATACCCACAAACATTGTTCAGTGGCTTGACAGTATGTATGCAGCTTGATTAGGTTGAAAGAGGGAGAGACAAGGCAGGTTTGATATTAAAACAGAAACTAGAGGATATTAATTGAGAGACAATAGCCACAAATATTGTTCAGTGGATGGACAGTAAGTATGCAGCTTAGTTAATATGACATATAGAAGGGGGTGACCATGCAGGTTTTATTTTAGAATAGAAACTAGAGTGTATTTTTTGAGTGACAATACCTGGAAATATTGTTCAGCGGCTTGACATTATGTAAGCAGCTTGGTTAGTTTGAAATATAAGATAGAGAGAAGTGGTTGGTTTAATTTTGAAACAGAAACTATAGTGTATTATTTGACAGACAATAGCCACAAATATTGTTCAATGGCTGGATAGTGCAGCCAGCTGCAGATGGCACCACAAATGCAACATGCATTTTTTGCGCATTCCGATAATCACTTGTTGCAAAATACACAAAGCACATGTGGGTGCCATTCCTAATGGCACCACAAATGCGGTGCAATTTTGCAGTGTTTTTCGGCAATTGTGGCAAAATGCGGGTTTAAAAATCTGGTGAAGCTTGTTACCCAAAAAAGGTGCTTAAGCTTCTTTTGCATGACAAACACATGTAATGGCCTGCCCTATGCGTGACACGCAGAAGCGCGTGACAATTGCCCACACAAAAATGCAAGCAGGAATGTGAGTTCCTACTAGGGTAAGTGTGGGTGGGGACTTATGGGGCTCTCAGATTGTGCCCCCTCCCCTCAGAGAGTGGTAAGCATGGTGGTAAGTGGTAACTAGGCTGTCCTGTTCATCCAGTGAGCCTGGGATTTTGGAAAACAGCTTGCCCAGTGAGAGTAGGAGGAACTCAGGGAACATCTGTTCCCCAATCCATCCTGCAACGAATGACCCTGGAAGTGACATGTATTGCATCACTTCAGGGGTCACAGCTGCCTTTTTTTGTCTATTGTAGGGGCTCTCATATTGTGCCCCCTCTCCTCCAAGGGTGGTACGCATTGTGTTAACCAGGCTGTCCTGTTTGTGCAGGGAGCCGTGGATCGTGGAAAACAGCTTGCCACAGTAAGAGTAGGAGGAACTTAGGGAACATCCTTTCCCTTATGCCTCCTACGACTAATGACCCCAGAAGTGACGTGTATTACATCACTTATGGGGTCACAGTTGCCATTTGTTGTCTATTGTAGGGGCTCTCAAACTGTGCTCCCTCCAAGGGTGGTACGCATTGTGTTAACCAGGCGGTCCTGTTTGTCCAGGGAACCCGGGATCATGGAAAAAAGCTTGCCCAATGAAAGTAGGAGGAACTCAGGGAACATCCTTTCCCCAATCCCTCTTACGACTAATGACCCCATAAGGGATGTGTATTACATCATTTCTGGGGTCACAACTGCCATTCTTTGAACACTGTTGGAATAGGTGTGTTCAAATAGAAAGAAAGAATTTTGGGTATCCTAGTTTTTATTTGTGATTCCACAGGTGTGCACAATTAGAAATCTTGAAATGTTTGGTATCTAATTACTCAATGCACCAAATTTTTTTTTGTTACCAAAAAATTGGGCGTAATATTGAGTTTATTTGCACTATAATTCATTTAAATGTATTTTTTCCAGAAAATAAAAATGTGATAAATAGCTTCACATACAGTATATTATGCAACATTAAAAAAAAAATGCAACTACCACCATTTTATTTTCCAGGGCCTCTGCTTCCAGAAAAATATACTCTTGGGGGGTTGGGGGGGGGGAGACTTAAAATAATTTCTAGTAAAAAATAAATAAATAAATAAACAGGTGTTCAAAAACAACAACATGAGACACATATCACAAGTAGATTTTCATAAAATGTAATTTATTGAACAATCATCTAAAAGCATGACTATTAACCACTTGCCGACCAGTCACGTTGACTGTACTGCGGCGAAGTGGTTCGTCACCAGACATTCCCCTCTCTTTGCGGAGCGCGCGCGCCGCCGGAGGCTCGCTCTCGCTGTTTTCAGTCACACCGGGAGTCAGGCCAGGGGAGGAGCGGCGGTGATCACCGCCGCTCTTCCCCGATCGTCGGGGAATCGAGTGTGGAGATCCGCCCCCTTGTGTAAACAAAGCGGGCGGATCTCCTAAGTGACAGGCAGGGTCAGATTGCAGGGTTCAGCATAGCATAGCTGAACCTGCGATCTGTCCCTGTGTCACTCAGTCACCTCCCCCCACACACGTCAGTAAGCACCAGGCATACATTAACCCCTCCCTCTCCAATAAAATTAACCCCTTCCCTGCCAGTGTCATTTTTACAGTAACAGTGCATATGTATAGCACTGATTACTGTAGTAATGTCACTGGTACCCCCAAAAGTGTCAAAAATGTCAGTCAAGGGTCCGATCTGTCCGCTGCAATGTCGCAGTCCCGCAAAAAAAAAATCGCAGATCGCCGCCATTACTCGTTAAAAAAAAAACACCAAAAATGACAAAAATCTTTCCCTTAGTTAGTAAACGCAATAACTTTTGCGAAAACCAATCAAAATACGCTTATTGCGATTTTTTTTTACCAAAATTATATAGCATAAAACAAATTGGCCAAAAATGATAAAAAATTTTGATTTTTACATTTTTTGGGGGGGGAATTTCATATAAAAAAATGTGAAAAATATTGTTATTTTTTCAAAATTTTCGCTATTTTTTTGTTTATAGTGCAAAAAGTAAAAATCGCACAGGTGATCAAATACCACCAAAAGAAAGCTCTGTTTGTGGGGGAAAAAAGGAAGTTAATTTTGTTTAGGTACGGCGTTGCATGACCGCGCAATTGTCAGTTAAAGTCGCACAGTGCCGAATCGCAAAAAGTGGCCTGGACGTAAGACAGCAAAATCCTCTGGTGGTAAAGTTGTTAAAAGGGGAGACAGGCCCTGTACTTGGGCTCAGCTCACACAACAAGAGAACAAACAGGAGAAAAGTATGTGTTATGTACAACTTACATTTGAAATTTAAGATAATACATATGATAGTTGCATAGATACATATATGCTTTTTTGATCCCTGATCAACGCGTTTCGCAAATAGCTTCTTCAGGACTATATGGGTGTAGGTGAACAAACAATATTCCCTTAACCACTTCTGGACCGGAAGGATTTGCCCCCTCAATGACCAGGCCATTTTTTGCGATTTGGCACTGCGTTATTTAATGAATAATTGCGTGGTCATGTGAAGCTGTACCCAAATAAAATTGATGTCCTTTTTTTTCCCCATGAACAGAGCTTTCTTTTGGTGGTATTTGATCACCTCTGCGATTTTTATTTTTTGAGCTATAAACAAAAAAATATCAACAATTCTGAAAAAAAAAACATAATTTTTCACTTTTTGCTAGATAACATTCCCAAAAAAATAAAAATGTAAAAATTAATTTTTTTCATCCTTTCAGGCCAATTTGTACTCTGCTACATATTTTTAGTAAAAAAAAAAACCCCAATAAGCGTATTTTGATTGTTTTGTGCAAAAGACATTGCGTCTACAAACTAGGGGAAAGATTTATGTCATTTTTTTTTTTTAACTAGTAATGGCGGGACTGCGACAGATCGGACCCCTAACTGACATTTTTTGACACTTTTGGGAAGACCAGTGACATTACTACAGTGATCAGTGCTAAAAATATGCAACGTTACTGTACTAATGTCACTGGCAAGGAAGGGGTTATAAAAGGGTTAAATGTGAGCCTAGGGGGTGCTTTCTAACTGTGAGGGGGGTGGGCTTGTGGAATCAACACAGAGACCTGTGATCCTAAATAGGAGGAACACAGGAGCTCTGTGCTGATTCCTGAGAGAACAATGGTCTGCTGTGTTTACACACGGGGAGTGATCGCGGGTGCCCGGCGGCAATCCCGGCTGCCGGCCCCGTGAGTCAGCTGGCTAATGGGGGCGGGCGCATAAGTAGTGACATTACTACTGTTACTGTACCAATGACACTGGCAGGGAAGGGGGTTAAGCCAGGGGTGATCAAAAGTTTAAGTGTGAGCCTAGGGGAGTGTTTCTAACTGTATGGGGGCGGGGCTTTTGAAATAATCATAGAGACCTGTGATTCTATATAGAAGGATCACAGGCGCTCTGTGATCATTCCAGGGATAAGAACGGTCAGCTGTGTTTACAACAACTGACTGTTCTTCTCTCTCAGCGGGGAGCAATCGCAGGTGGCCGGCGGCAATCACAGCCGCCGGCCCCCGTGGATCGGCATCCCCGCCGCCTAGTGGGGGCGGGCGCGCGCCGCCACTGGTGCACGCTTGCCCCCAGGAGCGCTTCCGCCATGCAGGTACGGCGATTTGCGCAGTCGAGCCAGCCTGCCGCAGTATGTATGCAGCCTGCGATCGGCAAGTGGTTAAAATAAACAAATTTTTGTCAGAATATAATTCCTTGTAACGCAATCAGTAAAATTATTAAACAGAAGAAAGGCGGCGTCTTTCTGATTTTTTTTCTAATTAGATTAGGATGTTGGCATGCTCAGGAAAGCCCCCCCCCCCCCCTCTGATTTTAACATTTATGCAAAATAATATAAACATTGTCCCATAGAAAGGTGGGTAATCACTTACCGAGTATGCCGCTTTTTTTATCTTTTATTCCTTGCTTATGTTCCAGTTTAATCTGGTGCCATGACCACTGCTCCAGGTTTCCTGTTTCAGGGTGGCTCCTTTCTCTTGCAGCATCCTATGAAGCTAGCCTTGCATGCACGGACTAGAGTTGTGTCTCCCTACACTGTGTGTATCAATAGAAACTCACAGCCCCATAGCTTAGCAAGGTGTGAAGACAGAGGCGTGACTGGAACCTTGAGGGCCCCGGTGCAAGAAACCATGAAACCCCTGGCCGGGCCCTTCCCTTCAAGCCTGGGGCTCTTCCCACTGATCCTGGAGTCCTTTACTGTCGTTGCGGGGCCCTGTATTATGGGCCTGCAGCGGGACCCTTTCACAAGTTCTGCAGTGGGCCCCTTTACTGCCATCTTGGGGCCTCCCCACGGTGGTGGAATGCCAGGGCCCGGTCGCAAGTGCAACCTTTGCGATCCTGGAAGTTCACCCACTGGTGTCAGTAATTTTTATTTTTGGTATTTTAATTGTATTATTTTATTTAATTAATAACTATGACTCTGTCCATTCAGAAACGGAAGGAGCTGGTAAATTACATATTTACTGACCCCTTCCTGGTCCTATCAGCTGACAAAGGGGGGTAGGGTGGAAGCCGAAAGCACAGTGGGGGGGGGGGGGACCAGGGGAGAACACAGGGGCCCAGAGACAGCAGAACACAAGTGAACTGGATAAGAGGAGTAGCGGGGGCAGCACACAGAGGAACCAATCTCCTCCATTTTCCTCCTGCAGCTACAGGGGGGAAAAGGAGGACAGTGGGGTGGGGGGGGGGGCAGCACAGTAGGGGGGGGGGGCAGGGGAGCACACAGGGGCCCAGAGACAGCAGAACACAAGTGAACTGGATAGGAGGGGCGGAGGGGGCAGCATACAGAGGAACCAATCTCCTCCATTTTCCTCCTGCAGCTACAGGAGGAAAAAGGGAGACAGTGATTTCTCTACATTCTGCCCCCGCCGCCCCTCCTATCCAGGTGTACAGGGGAGCCGCACAGGCCCTGGAGCATGGGACCCAGTTGCAATTGCGACCCCTGCAACCCCTGTAGTTACGCCCCTGTGTGAAGACCAGAAGTTTACAGAAGTAGGACTGAGAAAGCAAGAGCCAGAAGCACTGAAAGTTGTAAATGCCGAAGATTTTAACAAATGGTTTACTGGGGAATATTTATTTTATTCTCCTCAATGTGTTAAAAATGTTGAGGCTCTAATAGTTTTTTAAATAAACCTTCACAGGGGCAGTGAGCTGGGATTGGTGCACGGCGGAGTGACGAGTGTATTATGGATGGTGAGATGATGAGGATGACAGGAAACTCATTTGTGGCGAATCCTCGGTGTCACTCGGTGACTAGACAGACGTCTCTGGTGAGGAGGAATGAGATTTCACTCTACTGAAGATTTACTTCTTATTTTGTCCCTTCTTCCCAGACAGAGATAATAGAATTTCCCCGTGTTTGGGAGATGCTCTGTGTCTGCAGGATGTCGCGTGCGAGACAGGGCGCTGAATGCAGACACAGAACAATGTTCAGAGATGTATCTATGTATCCATTATCTATATTCATATCTATCTATCTATCTATCTATCTATCTATCTATCTATCTATCTATCTATCTATCTATCTATCTATCTATCTATCTATCTATCTATCTATCTATCTATCTGAAGGGCAGCACAGTGAAAAGGGGGGCACATGGGGAGAGGGGGGACGATCAGAAGCAGGCAGAACAGGGAGGGGGATCGGTGTCGGAGAAGCGATTACAGGAATGATGCCCTGTGTCTGTGTCTCTCCCTGCAGCAGCTGAAAGCTGGCAGGAGGGGGAGAAACTGGCTTTCAGCTGCTCCAGAGAGCCACACAGGGCTTCCTTCTGTAATTGCCCCTCCGCCCGACCACACAGATTCCTCGGGCTGTTGGGGCCCCCCGTGTGTGCCTGGGCCCCCTACAGGAGGACTGGTGGTCCCCCCTATCAGCAGCTCTATATCTAGCTATCTATCAAAAGTATTGGGACGCCTGCCTTTACACACACATGAACTTTAATGGCATCCCAGTCTTAGTCCGTAGGGTTCAATGTTGGGTTGGCCCACCCTTTGCAGCTATGACAGCTTCAACTCTTCTGGGAAGGCTGTCCACAAGGTTTAGGAGTGTGTCTATGGGCATGTTTGACCATTCTTCCAGAAGCGCATTTGTGAGGTCAGGCACTGATGTTAGATGAGAAGGCCTGGCTCACAGTCTGCATTATAATTCATCTCAAAGGTGTTCTATCGGGTTGAGGTCAGGACTCTGTGCAGGCCAGTCAAGTTCCTCCACCCCAAACTCGCTCATCCATGTCTTTATGGACCTTGCTTTGTGCACTGGTCCAAAGCATTTGGTGGAGGAGGGATTATGGCGTGGGGTTGTTTTTCAGGGGTTGGGCTTGGCCCCTTAGTTCCAGTGAAAGGAACTCTTAGGGCTCTTTCACACGGGCGGTCCGATCAGATCCGCCTGTCAGTTTTTTAGGCGGATCTGATCGGATCCACCATGCAGCTCTATGGGGCAGCGGGTGTCAGCAGAGACACCTCCGCTGACACCCGCTGCCACCCGCATCCGATCCTGTGCGTGAAATCTGGACGGATGGAAACCCTATTTTTCCATCCGTTCAGTAATCGGATCGGATCTGGTTCTGATGAGAGCGGACAAGCGGTCCGCTCTCATCCGATCCCCCATAGAGGACAGCGGGTGCTGAGACACCTCCCTCTCCGCTCTGCAAGCGGAGACGGAGCTGTCATCCGCCTGGCTCAGCGGGGATCGCGGATCGATCCCTGCTGAGCAACACGGATCCGCCGACGGAGCGGACCGTGTGAAAGAGCCCTTAAGGTGTCAGCATGCCAAGACATTTTGAACATTTTCATGCTCTCAGCATTGCGGGAACAGTTTGGGGATGGCCCCTTCCTGTTCCAACATGACTGCGCACCATAAAGACATGGATGAGCGAGTTTGGGATGGAGGAACTAGACTGGCCTGCAGAGAGTGCTGACCTCAACCGGATAGAACACCTTTGGGATGAATTAGAATGGAGACTGCGAGTCAGGCCTTCTCGGCAAATGTACTGTCGGTGCAGCACCTATTCCCTGCGCTCTGAGTGGTGCAGTCCTCTATCCAACCTGACTGTAGACTTGTAGATGAGAACAGATGACACGGCAACTTGATAATACTTCAGCCTCGCAGCCCCTCGCTGGACCAGGGTGGTCCGGAAACACTATAAACGACAACAAACACAAGGGCGCACCGGCCTAGCGCATTATCTCTTAGACGGGTTTATTAAAATGCTAGATTAAAAATACTTACAAACGAGTGAGACTCTGAGGAAGAGGCGCCGCCTCGAAACGCGTAAGCCTGCACAGCTTCAGGGAACGATTCAATCTCGATCTTGTTGCTGAGGATTTTATATCTATTTGATGTGCTTTTTATCAAGAAACTCGTTTGTGAGTATTTTTAATCTATTATTTTAATAAACCTGTCTAAGAGATAATGCACTAGGCCGGTGCGCCCTTGTGTTTGTTGTCGTTTTTACATCGAACATCAGTGCCTGACCTCACAAATGTGCTTCTGGAAGAACCCCTTAAAAACAACCCCACACCATAATCCCTCTTCCACCAAATGATTTGGACCAATGCACAACGCAAGGTCCTTAAAGACATGGATGTGCGAGTTTGGGGTGGAGGAACATGACTGGCTCCTGACCTCAACCCGATACAACACCTTTGGGTTGAATTAGAGTGGAGACTGTGACGCAGGCCTTCTTGTCCAACATCAGTGCCTGACCTCACAAATGTGCTTCTGAAAGAATGGTCAAACATTCCCATAGACACACTCCTAAACCTTGTGGACAGCCTTCCCAGAAGAGTTGAAGCTGGTAAAGCTGCAAAGGGTGGGCCAACCCAATATTGAACCCTACGGACTAAGACTGGGATGCCATTAAAGTTCATGTGTGTGTAAAGGCAGGTGTCCCAATACTTTTGGTAATATAGTGTATATGTAAAGCGCTGTGTAAATTGATGGCGCTATATAAGTACCTGTAATAAAATAATCATGAGCAGATGCCAACTAACATGAATGTTTTCAGAAGATATTCTTCGGAACGGAGTTTGCACTGACAGGTCCATTATCTCGAGTTTCCGGGGTCGATGAAAGGACTTATGGCAATGGAAAGGTGTTTGCCGTCTCTCTGTACATTATTCAGTAGGCTGAGCAGGACTTGTCCCCTCCGGGGGATGACAGAGGGAGTTATAGACCGGCTCCTCCACATTATTAAATGACTCGTAGAGGAAATGCGATCAATGGAGGGCTCGTGGAAGTCGATACATCTCAGAATCCGGCTCACACTCACCAATGGTCAGCGGACGTGATTTTGAAGAAGACAATGGAGACAACAGACGTCTGATATTCCCGTTCTAACTCTGAATTTCCACCAGAAAACCAATAATGAAGCTTTTGTTCTTTTTTGCCATCAATATTCTTCTGAATACAATTAATAACAATGGAACATAATAATAATGTGTAAAAAAACGAGGATCAAGCACCATCCATGTTTGATCTGCTGGAACAGAGGGCAGGGGAGACATTAGGAGACTAATAGACACAAGGGCCATACTGCTATTTGGAAGTGGTTAAAGTGAAGATACACCAGCTGGCTCATAGCACAGTAAAGTCGCATATCCTGTTGTTTGCCCAAAACAGGTTCCACCCACTTCCACTGCCAGTATCTCTAGTAGCTGGTTGCTAAGATCACCTGGTGTCCCAGCAACCAACCACATGTTTGTCCCAAGTCCCACCACTCAGAGGAGGAGAATGGAACTTCATCCTCCAGACCTGCTCCCTTTGCTCCACCTCCCAGCTTTCACCCTACTGCCTGCTGCAGGGAATGGACCCTCATAAAGGGGGAGGAAACTCTGGGGACTCTGATGTTAGGCTGAAAGGGGAATCTAGGGACCCTGATGTAAAGGGAGACTCCGAGCACCCTGGGGCAAGGGAGAGACTCCAGGAACCTTGATGCAAAGGGAGAGACTCCAGGAACCTTGATGCAAAGGGAGACTCTGGGGACCATGATGCAAGGGGTGGGCTTAAGGGACTCTGATGTAAAGGAGAAATTCTGGGGATCCTGATGTAAAGGAGAAATTCTGGGGATCCTGATGTAAAGGAGAAATTCTGGAGACCCTGATGTAAAGGAGAAATTCTGGGGATCCTGATGTAAAGGAGAAATTCTGGGGACCCTGATGGAAAGGAGAAATTCTGGGGATCCTGATGTAAAAGAGAAATTCTGGGGATCCTGATGTAAAGGAGAAATTCTGGGGATCCTGATGTAAAGGAGAAATTCTAGGGATCCTGATGTAAGGGGGGGGGGGTCTTTGAATCCAGATGCAAGGAAAGGGGGCCCTGAGGACCCTGATGTAAGGTGTAAATCAAGGCACTTTCATTTAAGGGGGGAGGGATCTCTGGGGACCATGGTGTAAGGAAAAGGAATTCTGGGAATAGTGTTGTAAGGTGGGGGGACTGTGAGGACCAGAGGCGTAACTAGAACCTTCAGAGCCCCGGTGCAAGAAACCATGAAGGGCCCCCCGGACCCCTGGCCGGGATCCTTCCCTTCAAGCCTGGGGCTCTTCCCACTGATCCTGGGCCCTTTTACTCTAGTTGCGGGGCCCTTTATTGCGTTCCCGCAGCGGGACTCTTTCACAAGTTCTGCAGTGGGCCCCCTTCCTGCCATCTTGGGGACTCCCCACGGGGGTGGAATGCCAGGGCCCAGGTGCAAGTGTGACCTTTGTGATCCTGGAAGCTCCCCCACTGGTGTCAGTAGTTTTTATTTTTTGGTATTTTTATAGTATTATTTTTTATAATTTTATTTAATTTTTTTTACAATGTCACTGACTATGACTCTGTCCATTCAGAAAAGGAAGGAGCTGGTAAATTACATATTTACCGACCCCTTACTGGTTCTCTAGTGTGACACATCCCCTGCAGCAGCCGGCAGGAGAGGGGAGGGAGCACAGTGGGAGGGGCAGCACAGTGGGGAGGGACAGGGGGAGCACACAGGGGCCCAGAGACAGCAGAACAAGTGAACTGGATAGGAGGAGTGGTGGGGGCAGCATACAGAGGAACCAATTTCCTCCATTTTCCTCCTGCAGCTACAGGAGGAAAAAGGAGAACAGTTATTTCTCTAAATGCTGCCCCCCGCCGCCCCTCCTATACAGGTGTACAGGGGAGCCGCACAGGCCCCCTGGAGCATGGGGCCCGGTTGCAATTGCAACCCCTGTAGTTACGCCCCTGGTGAGGAACCTGATGTAAAGTGGGGAAATCTGGGGACCCTGGTGTACAGGGGGGACCTGGGGAAACTTTGGGCTTCTGAGGACCCTGATGTATGGGAAGGAGACCCTAATGAAAAGGGAGGGGGGCCTCCTAGGATCCTGGTGTAAAGAGAGAGACTCTGGAGATCCTGATGTAAGGGGGGTGGCTCTGGGATTCCTGATGTAACCGGGGGGGGGGCTGTGAGGACCCTAATGTAAGGGGAGACTCTGGGGACATTGATGTAAAGCAGGAAACAATGGGGACTCTGTTTTAAGGGGGGGCTCTGGGGATCCTAATGTATGTGGGGGGAACTCTGAGCATACGCATATGTGGGTCTTCTTCCATGGGGCCGCATGCATATGCTACAGTTTTTGTGCTGGGTGTCACTGGGAGCTTCGGCTCTTGTACTTATGATGAGGAACCTGGAGGGTGGGGTCCTCATCACATAAACACTGTGATTACATTGCCAGTAATTTGCTATCACAGTGATTAGTCACTGCACAGCCCATCCCTGTGTTGTTTCTCCTCTGGAATGGAGAAAAAGATACACTGTATTTTATAAATTACATTTTTTTTCTCAGAACAATTTTTATTTTTTTTTGGTGATGCTGCCTTGCATTTTTTTTTATATGTAAAGACAAAAGAAACTAGCAAAAAACATTTTTACATTTTACAAAATGTGCTTTTGTCAATTTTCACCAGTGCTATTTTTAAACAAATAATTTTACTGTACATAAAAAGTGCTCATTGTGTTCTATAATTTACCCCATGTATTTTGACACTAAAATGACTTACAATTTATTTACACAATATAAACATTACATTGAAAAAATATTACAATTTTTTTTTTTCAGAAAAAAACCTTTGTTGTTTCTCCTCTTGAATAGATAAAAAAGATACATTGTATTTTATGTATTAAATTATTTTTTTACTCAGAACTATTTATTTATTTTTTTGGGTGATGCTACTTTGCATTTTTTTTTTTTTTTTTTTATATGTAAAGACAAAAGAAACTAGCAAAAATCATTTTCACATTTTACAAAATGTGCTTTTGTCAATTTCATTAGTGTAATTTTACTGGACATAAAAAGTGCACATTATGTTCTATAATTTATCCCATGTATTTTGACAATAAAATGACTTACAATTCATTTACACATTATAAACATTACATTTGAATAGATTAAAAAGATACATTGTATCTTATGTATTAAATTCATTTTTTTCTCAGAACAATTATTTTTCTTTGGTGATGCTGCCTTTCATTTTTATTTTAGATTTAAAGACAAAAGAAACTAGCAAAAACATTTTTACATTTTACAAAATGTGCTTTTGTCAATTTTCACCAGTGCTATTTTTAAACAAACAATTTTAATGTAAATAAAAAGTGCACATTATGTTCTATAATTTATCCCATGTATTTTGACACTAAAATTACTTACTTATTAATTTATTTACACAATATAAACATTACATTGAAAAAATATTACAAATTTTGTTTCAGAGAAAAACCTTTGTGTTGTTTCTCCTCTTTAATAGATGAAAAAGATACATTGTATTTTATGTATTAAATTCCTTTTTTTCTCAGAACAATTATTTTTCTTTGGTGATGCTGCCTTGCACTTTTTTTTTAATATGTAAAGACAAAAGAAACTAGCAACAATTTTTTTTTTTACATTTTACAAAATGTGCTTTTGTAAATTTTCACCAGTGCTATTTTTAAACAAATAATTTTACTGTACATAAAAAGTGCACATTATGTTCCATAATTTATCCCATGTATTTTGACACTAAAATGACTGACAATTTATTTTCAAGAATTATAAACATTACATTGAAAATATATTACTAATTTTTTTTCAGAAAAAACATTTGTGTTGTTTCTCCTCGTGAATAGATGAAAAAGATACATTGTATTTTATGTATTCAATTCATTTTTACTCAGAACTATTTTTTTTTTTTTTTTTTTGATGATGCTGCTTTGCATTTTTTTTTTTATATGTAAAGACAAAAGAAACAAGCAAAAATCATTTTTACATTTTACAAAATGTGCTTTTGTCAATTTCATTAGTGTAATTTTACTGTACATAAAAAGTGCACATTATGTTCTATAATTTATCCCATGTATTTTGACACTAAAATGACTTACAATTAATTTACACATAATAAACATTACATTTGAATAGATGAAAAAGATGCATTGTATTTTATGTATTAAATTCCTTTTTTTCTCAGAGCAATTCTTTTTCTTTGGTGATGCTGCCTTGCACTTTTATTTTAGATTTAAAGACAAAAGAAACTAGCAAAAAACATTTTTACATTTTACAAAATGTGTTTTTTGTCTATTTTCACCAATGCTATTTTTAAACAAATAATTTTTCTGTACATAAAAAGTGCACATTATGTTTTTATAATTTATCCCATGTATTTTGACACTAAAATGACTTACAATTTCTTTACACATTATTTACATATTATTTACATATTATTATTTTTTTCAGAAAAAAACCTGTGTTCTTGATATTGCCTTGCAGTTTTTCTATTTAATATAAACAGACATAAAAAAAAAAGAAATTAAAAATTGAGCTTTTATCAATTTTGGCAAAGGTTTGTTTTTAAGGTGTTGTAAACTGCGGCTGGTTAAAAAAAAACAAAAAAACAAAAAACAAAAAAAAAAAAACACCTGTAAGGTAATAGCATAATGTGCTAGTATGCATCCAAAACTAGCACAATATGAAATGCTTATCTTGGAACGAAGCCCTGCCAGTGGCACACTGTCACCACTGTTAGGGCTGCTGTTAGAAATCATGGGGCCCCATACTTCCTACCTGACACGGCCCCATTCCCCCCTCCCCCACCCTCTAGAAAATATACAAATTATATTTTCACAAAAAATACACTAAAGTAATAATTATATGACATGTTTACCGCCCCCCTCCTGTACTGCCTTATCCATGGCCCTAACCACTGAGAGGGCGGACATCTTCCTCCGGTCTGTCTTCCAGGTTTGTGTGCTCCAGCTGTGTGTTGGTCCCATTTATACTGAAATTAAAATTATGATTTTGATGCAAAATACTTTGTTTAGCAATTTAATTACAAATTAAATATTTTTTTTTATCAAGTATGCACAACTTTATTATTTTTTTTTTTTTGCACAATTTTTTATTGCAAGAATGAACCAGTGGTATTTCATTTTTTGAGTGAAGTTCTTTTTTCAACGAATGTGACCAAACATTTGTGCAATGTCTAAAACAGTACAACCAAATATTCAGAACATAAATATATGATTGGTCCCATTTTATATTGACATTAAAATTATGATTTTGATGCAAAATACTTTGTTTAGTAATTTTTTTTTACAAATTACATTGTTTTGGTTTTTTTTTTTGCACAATTTTTTTAATGCAAGAATGAACCAATAGTATTTAATTTTTTGAGTGAAGTTCTTTTTTCAATGAATGTGCCCAAACGTTTGTGCAATGTCCAAAACAGTACATCAAACATTTGGAACATAAATATATAATTGGCCCAGTTTATATTGACATTAAAATTATGATTTTGATGCAAAATACTTTGTTTAGCAATTTATTTACACATTATTTTTTTTTTATCAAGTTTGTACAATTTTTATTTTTTTTTTGCACAATTTTTTAATGCAAGAATGAACCAATATTTAATTTTTGGAGTGAATTTATTTTTTTTAACAAATGTGACCAAACTTTTGTGCATAGTCCAAAACAGTACCCCAAGTATTCAGAACATAAATATATATAATTGGTCCCATTTATATTGACATGGACAAGTTATATTGACAAGTGGAGTTCCGGCCTCAAATACCTTTTTTAACTAAAAATACCCCTATAATACTAATCCATTGCCCTTCACAGAACTGCTATTCTCATACTTACAAGGTGTACAGTATTGGATTTTAGTCAAAATCTTACTTTTAAAAATGCTGTCTGGGCGCGGCCATCTTGGATGTGGGCATCTGAAGCCGCAGTGTAATCTGCTGCGTCCTTCTTCCTGATTCCAGGGAGTGTTCTGTGAGTTCTTCCTGATTCCATCCTTCTGGGAGTGATGACAAACAGCTCCCAGGATGCAATGCAAAGGCGGAAGTGATGTCGGTGGCCTTGGCCACAGAGAGGGGAGACGGAGGAAGTACATTTAAAAATGCCCTGAAAATAAGGTAAGGGACCCCCGAAAAAAAAATTGAAAATGCCCAATTGTTGATCAGCATAGCGAGCACTGCAGGAATCACTAAAGTTGAAAAATAGGCCAGAAATCCACTTTAAAATTACGATTTTGATGCAAAATACTTTGTTTAGCAATTTATTTACAAAATATTTTTTTTATCACATTTGCACAATTATTTTTAATGCAAGAATGAACCAGTGGTACTTCATTTTTTAAGTGAAGTTCTTTTTTCAAAGAATGTAATCAAATGTTTGTGCAATGTCCAAAACAGTACACTAAACATTCAAACAATTAAATAATACTTTGTTTAGCAATTTACAAATTAAAAATTTTTTTTTGCACAATTTTTTTAATGGAAGAATGAACCAGTGGTAGTTATTTTTTGAGTAAAGTTCTTTTTTCAACTAATGTAACCAAACGTTTGTGCAATGTCCAAAACCATACACTAAATATTCAGAACATAAATATATAATTGGTCCCATTTATATTGACATTAAAATTATGATTTTGATGGAAAATACTTTGTTTAGCAATTTACAAATTAAATATTTTTTTATCAAGTTTGCACAATTTTTTATTTTTTTTGCACTATTTTTTTAATGTAAGAATGAACCAGTGGTAGTTATTTTTTTGAGTAAAGTTCTTTTTTCAATTAATGTAACCAAATGTTTGTGCAATGTCCAAAACCGACCACTAAACATTTAGAACATAAATATATAATTGGTCCCATTTATATTGACATTAAAAATATGATTTTGATGCAAAATACTTTGTTTAGCAATTTATTTACAAATTAAATATTTTTTTATCAAGTTTGCACAATTATTTTTAATGCAAGAATGAGCCAGTGGTACTTTATTTTTTAAGTGAAGTTCTTTTTTCAAAGAATGTAATCAAACGTTTGTGCAATGTCCAAAACAGTACACTAAACATTCAAACAATTAAATAATACTTTGTTTAGCAATTTACAAATTAAATATTTTTTTTTTTTTTTACCTTTTTTTTTTTTTTTGCACAATTTTTTTAATGTAAGAATGAACCAGTGGTAGTTATTTTTTTGAGTAAAGTTCTTTTTTCAATGAATGTAACCAAATGTTTGTGCAATGTCCAAAACCGACAACTAAACATTTAGAACATAAATATATAATTGTTCCCACTTAAATTGACATTAAAATTATGATTTTGATGCAAAACACTTTGTTTAGCAATTTATTTACAAATTAAATATTTTTTTTTATCAAGTTTGCGCAATTTTTTTTTTTGCACAATTTTTTTAATGTAAGAATGAACCAGTGGTAGTTATTTTTTTGAGTAAAGTTCTTTTTTCAATTAATGTAACCAAATGTTTGTGCAATGGCCAAAACCAACAACTAAACATTTAGAACAAAAATATATAATTGGTCCCATTTATATTGATATTATAATTATGATTTTCATGCAAAATACTTTGTTTAGCAATTTATAAATTAAATATTTTTTTATGAAGTTTGCACAAATTTTTTTTATTTTTTTGCACAATTTTTTTAATGTAAGAATGAACCAGTGGTACTTGATTTTTTAAGTGAAGTTCTTTTTTCAACAAATGTAACCAAACGTTTGTGTAATGTCCAAAACAGTACACTAAACATTCAGAACATAAATATATAATTGGTCCCATTTATACTGACATTAAAATTATGATTTTGATGGAAAATACTTTGTTTAGCAATTTACAAATTAAATATTTTTTTTATCAAGTTTGCACAATTTTTTTTTTTGCACAATTTTTTTAATGTAAGAATGAACCAGTGGTAGTTATTTGTTTGAGTAAAGTTCTTTTTTCAATGGATGTAACCAAATGTTTGTGTAATGTCCAAAACTGTACACTAAACATTCAGAACATAAATATATAATCGGTCCCATTTATATTGACATTAAAATTGTGATTTTAATGCAAAATACTTTGTTTAGCAATTTATTTACAAATTAAATATTTTATTTTTTATCAAGTTTGCACAATTTTTTTAATGCAAGAATGAACCAGTGGTATTTAATTTTTTGAGTGAATTTCTTTTTTTTTTAACGAATGTGACCAAACGTTTATGCAATGTCCAAAACAGTACCCCAAATATTCAGAACATAAATATATAATTGGTCCCATTTATATTGACATTACAATTATGATTTTGATGCAAAATACTTTGTTTAGCAATTTATTTACAAATATTTTTTTATCACATTTGCACAATTATTTTTAATGCACGAATGAACCCATGGTACTTCATTTTTTAAGTGAAGTTCTTTTTTCAAAGAATGTAATCAAACGTTTTGTGCAATGTCCAAAACAGTACACTAAACATTCAAACAATTAAATAATACTTTGTTTAGCAATTTGCAAATTATTTTTTATTTTTTTCACAATTTTTTTAATGTAAGAATGAACCAGTGGTAGTTATTTTTTTGAGTAAAGTTCTTTTTTCAACGAATGTAACCAAATGTTTGTGCAATGTCCAAAACAGTACACTAAACATTTAGAACATAAATATATAATATATAATTTTATATTGACATTAAAATTAGGATTTTGATGCAAAATACTTTGTTAAGCAATTTATTTATAAATTAAATATATATATATATATATATATATATATTTTTTATCAAGTTTGCACAATTTTTTTTTTATCAAGTTTGCACAATTTTTTTTTTTTAATCAAGTTTGCACAATTTTTTTTTTTTTTTTTGCACAATTTTTTTTTTTAATGCAAGAATGAACCATTGGTAGGTGAAGTTCTTTTTTCAACTAATGTAACCAAACGTTTGTGCAATGTCCAAAACCGACAACTAAACATTCAGAACATAAATAATGTATGAAATAATCAGTGTCGGAAAATTGGATCATTGTAGAACAATAAACCATCAGTACTATAATTAAAACATATTAAAACTAATTGACACAAAAATCAATCTTGAAATAAATGAAATGTGATAAACCGGTATACATTTGGGGGAACAGATGTTACATTTTAATAAGACAAAAAAAAATGATGAAAAGTCCATAGCTTATAATAAAAGAACAGGATATAACATAATCTTGTAGTAAACATAACAGGTAAAATAATAAAGTTATCATAATTAGCTATAGATCTAACGGTAATTGGTAAACAGAAAGTTCAACAGGTAAGGGACTGAATTATATGTCATTGATTTTTGCATTATTTTTTTTAAACATTACTTTAATTACCGATCGGTGAACCGTGTTTGGCTGTGGATCAATAACATTTTATGCCAAATGTATTAGCTCACCCGATGGGCTTGCTACATGATTATTTTATGTTTTGTTTTCTTATAATATGTTATATTAGGCATCTGTCACATAGAATTTATATTATTTTATTTCACTTATTTTAAGATTGACTTTTTTTCTTTTTTATTTAAATTTTGATTTAATTATTTATTCTTTAATTGATTTTCGTTTTAATTATGCTAGTGATGGGTTATTTTTATACAACTTTTCAAATAACAGATACCAAATATGTAATGTATTAACTGATTTATGGTCTAAACATTTATAATGCTGTTTTAAAAAAACTGCACAAACATTGTTTTTTTTTTTTTTTTTAATCACTTTACCACCGGAGGATTTTGCTGTCTTACGTCTGGGCCACTTTTTGCGATTCGGCACTGTGCGAATTTAACTGACAATTGCGCGGCCATGCAACGCCGTACCCAAACGAAATGTACGTCCTTTTTTTCCCACAAACAGAGCTTTCTTTTGATGGTATTTGATCACCTGTGCGATATTTACTTTTTGCGCTATAAACAAAAAAAGAGCATACATTTTGAAAAAATAACAATATTTTTCACTTTTTTTATATGAAATTCCCCCCCAAAAAAATGTAAAAATCTAAATTTTTTTAAATTTTTGGCCAATTTGTTTTCTGCTACCTATGTTTGGTAAAAAAAAAATCACAATAAGCGTATTTTGATTGGTTTGCGCAAAAGTTATTGCGTTTACTAACTAAGGGAATTTTAAATTTATTTCAAGTGGTTGTAAACCTCTGAAATGAAAAACTAACAAAGCGCATCCTTCTATAGTGAGTACTTGTCTCAATCCAAAGCACCCAGTGTGGATCTTGTCTCCTCTCTCATTCCTCTTCTACAGGGCTGACCACAGACATTGTGCTGCCTGGGACCAAGAATAAAATTCTGCCCCCCCCCCCCCCCCAAAAAAAAAAAAAAAAGAGTCACACCCAACAAAAGGCCCTCACGTCCATGATTTTATATAAATATACCATTTCTAAAATATTATATACCGTATTTTCCGGCGTATAAGACGACTGGGCGTATAAGACGACCCCCCTAATTTTCATCTAAAAGGTAATACTTATACTTAGGTTACCTTGGAGATATTATACTCGGCATATAAGACGACCCCCCATTTTTGGGGGATTTTTTTGAGGTTCAAAAGTAGTCTTATACGCCAGAAAATACAGTATATTGTTATTGTAGAACTACTCCCAAGGGAGCGGCTGAGTGTGGGTCCCCCTGGGTTACCGCTAATAAACAACAGTACCTTCAGACATATTCTCAAGTGTGAGCCCCTCAGACAAGAACCAGTCCAGTTTCTTTGGTTTTTTGGGTTTATTTGAGAACTTGGATGGGAGAAGGGAGAAGTGGGATACTCCAACAACTGATCTATGCACAATTAGGCAGGGACACTGAATAATGTTACTTGGCGTTCTTTTAGCGCTCCTCTGACGCTGGTTAACGCTGACTGGTGCTGGCCTCAAGCAAGGCCAGATACTAGAACTTCACCTCTGACCGTAGGAAAAGTCCCTTTAACCACTTAAGCCCCGGAAGATTTTACCCCCTTCCTGACCAGGGGGTATTTTGTGATTCGGCACTGCGTGACTTTAACGGACAATTGCGCGGTCGTGCGACGCTGTACCCAAATGAAATTGACGTCCTTTTTTCCCCACAAACAGAGCTTTCTTTTGGTGGTATTTGATCACCTGTGCGATTTTTATTTTTTGCGCTATAAACAAAAAAAGAGCAACAATTCTGAAAAAATAATATTTTTCACATTTTTTTATATGAAATTCCCCAAAAATAAAAATGTAAAAATTAAAATTTTTTAACATTTTAGGCCAATTTGTTTTCTGCTACATATTTTTGGTAAAAAAAAAAAAATCGCAATAAGCGTATTTTGATTGGTTTGCGCAAAAGTTATTGCGTTTACTAACTAAGGGAAAGATTTATGTCATTTTTATTGTTTGTTTTTTAAGTAGTAATGGCGGCGATCTGTGATTTCTTTTCTGTGGGACTGCGACATGGCTACTTTAACGGACAATTGCGCGGTCATGCGACGCTGTACCCAAATAAAATTGATGTCCTTTTTTTCCCCACAAACAGAGCTTTCTTTTGGGGGTATTTGGTCACCTGTGCGCTTTTTATTTTTTCGCTATAAACAAAAAAAAAAAGCGACAATTCTGAAAAAAAACAACATTTTTACATTCTGCTATATAACATTCCTAATTAAAAAACATTTAAAAATATTTTTTTTAAATCATTTTAGGCCAATTTGTTTTCTGCTACATATTTTTGGTAAAAAAAATCCCAATAAGCGTATTTTGATTAGTTATCGCGTTTACAAACTAGGGAAAAGGTTTTATGTAATTTTTATTTATTTTTTTACTAGTAATGGCGGCGATCTGCGATTTTTAGCGGGACTGCGACATTGCGGCGGACAGATCGGACCCCTAACTGACATTTTTGACACTTTTGGGGGTACCAGTGACATTACTACAGTAATCTGTGCTAAAAATATGCACTGTTACTGTAAAAATGACACTGGCAGGGAAGGGGTTAACTTGGTGATCAAGGGGTTAAGTGTGTCCCTAGGGGTGTGATTCTGACTGTCAGGGGGCGTGGCTAGTGAAATATATAGCAGGATCGCATAGCCTCTGTGCTTACTTTAGGGAGAATGATGGACGGCTGTGTTTACATCAGCCGTCTGTCTTTCTCCCTCTCCTGCGGGAGATCGCGAGTGGCCCGGCGGACATCGGAGCCGCTGGTCACACGCGCTGACTCCCCAGGGAATGAGCAGGGGCGGGAGCGCGCTCGCCACCCTTCAGTCTCGTGGGTGAGCGACGTAGGTCTACGTCGCCTTGCCTGTAAGCGGCTGAGTGCCGCAGTAAATCTACGATAGGCGGGGCTAAAGTGGTTAAGCTCCCCAAGACACTCCTTCCTGAGGTAGCTGACTTTAGAGTAACTGTATTGCTGAACACTTCAGGGCCCTTCCTGGCACCCCCTTTTACTCCCCAACTTCAGGGTTTAACTACTTGGCACCCCCTTTACTGTACACTCCTGGTCAGCTGGCTCCTGGATCCCCTTTGACCTCTCTGGAGTGGTCCCCTCTCTTGGGCAGACCCCTGGGCAGTTCGTGGGTACTCACAATACTGTTTATCCTGAAGATTTTCCTCAAGATTTCTGCCCAGCAGCTCCACTTGGTCAGCAACTCTGGATCCCTTGCAGCCCAGCTGAACCTCCGGTCCCTAGGCCGACTGCCTGGACCACCTTCACACTTCTTACAGATGGAGAGACATCCGTCACCTCCTCCTGGGACTCTGTCACATGCTCCCCATAGATTTATTTCCAATCCCAGGGTGCACTGCGGCAGACCCCGCCCACTGGGACAATCATAAACCCTGGTCTGCTATTGGCTAGGTTTCCTCCACTATCCAACAAGATCCCTTATTGGATACAGTGGGGAGACTCCCCATACTCAACAAATCACACCTGGAGGCATGTGACAGATGCTAACAGATCAGGCCCTCCTGATAAGCAGACAGGGCCACAACTACACTTTTCCTAGCACCTATCTAGGAGGGTGCTACATCATCTTCTTCCATAACTCACCACCGGACCGATCCACCAAATACTCACTGTCTGTCATCAGTCCTCCTGTCACTCCTGTGTCTGCCACCGCCCTAGAAGACCCAGCCTGTCCTGCGTGAGATGGAGTGCGCTGATGTCTGACGTCATTGCGCACACCAGGATCATGTGAGGGATGTTCCCCAGAGGAGATGCTCCGCCTCCTCATACTCATCAGTTTGCACTACAGGCGGCAGTATGAGATGGGGAAATGCCTCCCGTAACACGCCGCAAACTGATGACACACAAAACTGCTGGAAAAAATCTTGGGAGTCAATTTGCCCCTCCAAGTTCTGCCTGGGTCCAATGAACCCATCGGGGACCAAGGTAGGGCTGGCCCTGCTGTTCTATCTGTATGACTCACTTCCGAGAGTCTATGTGGACCAGAATGGCCCTACCTCCTCCTCTAGCAAACAGCAGGTAATTGACAGGCTCAACTGTGCATGTTTCCCTGTGAGACCGTGTAGCGCGGGGGGGGAATGTCCTTTCCGTCCACTCTGATCTCAGATTACACTCAGCTATGTGCTGTATGCATGTATGTATAATGTCAAATCCCCACCTCATGCCTGCCAGGGCTCAGAAATGCTATGTAAACTATACAGTATGTTTTAGGAGGCTGTAGAGGAGTAAGGACTGCATATATATAGGTACAACTTATGAAGGAGGATGTTTACCACTTCCGCACTGCTCACTAGAGCTCTACTGCGGCAAAGTGGCTCGATAACGTCTGGCGACGTAGACCTACGTCACCAGACATTCCCCTCTCTTGGCAGCGCTGCTCTTCCCCGATCGTCGGGGATCGAGTGTGGAAATCCGCCTGCTTGTGTAAACAGAGCGGGCGGATCTCCTAAGTGACAGGCAGGGTCAGATTGCAGGATTCAGCATAGCTCAACCTGCGATCTGTCCTTGCGTCACATAGTCCCCTCCCCCCCACACACGTCAGTAAGCACCAGGCATACATTAACCCCTCCCTCTCCAATAACTCCAATAAAAATTAACCCCTTCCCTGCCAGTGTCATTTTTACAGTAACAGTGCATATGTATAGCACTGATTACTGTAGTAATGTCACTGGTACCCCCAAAAGTGTAAAAAATGTCAGTCAGGGGTCCGATCTGTCCGCCGCAATGTCGCAGTCCCGCAAAAAAAATCGCAGATCGCCGCCATTACTCGTTAAAAAAAAAAAAAACACTAAAAATGACAGAAATCTTTCCCTTAGTTAGTAAACGCAATAACTTTTGCGCAAACCAATCAAAATACGCTTATTGTGATTTTTTTTACCAAACATAGGTAGCAGAAAACAAATTGGCCAAAAATGTAAAAAAATTTAGATTTTTACATTTTTTGGGGGGAATTTCATATAAAAAATGTGAAAAATATTGTTATTTTTTCAAAATTTACGCTCTGTTTTTGTTTATAGCGTAAAAAGTAAAAATCGCACAGGTGATCAAATACCACCAAAAGAAAGCTCTGTTTGTTGAAAAAAAAGGACGTAAATTTCGTTTGGGTACGGCGTCGCACGACAGCGCAATTGTCAGTTAAATTCGCACAGTGCCGAATCGCAAAAAGTGGCCCGGACGTAAGACAGCAAAATCCTCCGGTGGTAAAGTGGTTAATATCTGTGCATCACCTAAGGCCATTTACTTCACTGGGGATATGTAACGGTTTATAACCACTCTAAGTTCTGTTCATTTTAAAAAAATCTTACATTATACATATCAGATCCTTTACGGCGGTTTAGACATTAATGGCTGTGTGTTGAGTTAGTTTGAGGGGACAGCAAATTTACACTGTTATACAAGCTGTACACTCACTACTTTACATTGTAGCAAAGTGTCATTTCTTCAGTGTCGTCACATGAAAAGATAGAATAAAATATTTACACATATGTGAAGGGTGTACTTACTTTTGTGAGATATTGTGCATGAGGTGTGGTGCTACATATCTTCTTCATTATGTCCAGTGATTTCCTATGGGAGGTATGAACATTGTAGAACCCCACAATTAGAACTGAAGAAGAGATTTGCACAGGCAATGAAATGTCTTCAACATGACTGAAGTGTAGTTGAATGGGAATAACTACTACTAGATATACCATGACCTGGATACAGAAGAACCTTCATAGACAAATGAGGTATGGTGCTACATATATTCATCAATATGCCCAGTGCTTTCCTATTCCTAATATATGATAAAGTAAATTGTTTTTTAACCACTTGCCGACCGCTCACTGAGCTGGTACTGCGGCAAAGTGGCTCGTTATCGTCCAGCGACATAGACCTACGTCGCTGGACTCCTCCTCTTCTTGGCGGCGCGCGCGCGTCGCCGGAGGCTCGCTCCCACTGTATTCAGACACAGCGGGAGTCGGGCCAGGGGAGGAGAGGCGGTGATCACCACCGCTCTTCCCCGATCATCAGGGATCAAGTGAGGAAATCCGCCCGCTTGTGTAAACAGAGCGGGCGGATCTCCTAAGTGACAGACAGGGACAGATCACAGGATTCAGCATAGCTGAACCTGCCATCTGTGTCTCTGTCACACAGTCCCCTCCCCCCACACACGTCAGTAAGCATGAGGCACACATTTAACCCCTTGATCACCAACAGTGTTAACCCCTTCCCTGCCAGTGTCATTATTACGGTAACAGTGCATATTTATAGCACTGATTACTGTAGTAATGTCACTGGTCCCCCCAAAAGTGTCAAAAATATCAGTTAGGGGTCCGACCTGTCCACCGCAATGTTGCAGTCCCGCAAAAAAAATCACAGATCGCCGCCATTACTAGTTAAAAAACAAACAATAAAAATGACAGAAATTTCCCGTAGTTAGTAGCTGCGATAACTTTTGCGCAAACCAATCAAAATACGCTTATTGCGATTTTTTTTACCAAAAATATGTAGCAGAAAACAAATTGGCTTAAAATGTTAAAAAAATTTTGATTTTTACATTTTTTTGGGGGCGGGGGGGGGGGGGGATTTCATATAAAAAAATGTGAAAAATATTGTTATTTTTTCACAATTGCCGCTTTTTTTTTGTTTATAGCGCAAAAAAAGTAAAAATTGCACAGGTGATCAAATACCACCAAAAGAAAGCTCTGTTTGTGGGGAAAAAAAAAAAGACATAAATTTAATTTGGGTACAGCGTCACACGACCGCGCAATTGTCCGTTAAATAACGCAGTGCTGAATTGCAAAATATGGCCTGGTCAGGAATGGGGTAAAATCTTCCGGTCTTACGCTCATTGAGATTTTTTTTGGTCAAAGACATGTAGCTAAATACATTTGGCCTAAAAATATGAGAAAAATTGAATATATTGGATATTTTTTAACTGTCAAAGTAGAAAATGTCAATTTTTTCGCAAAATCTTCGCTCTTTTTTTATTAATATCGCAAAAAATGAAAAGCGCAGAGGTGATCAAATAACCCCAAAAGAAAGCTCTGTTTGTGGGAAAAAAAGGACGTAAATTTTGTTTGGGTACAGCGTTGCATGACCGCGCAATTGTCAGTTAAATTCGCGCAGTGCCAAGTTGCAAAAAGTGGCCTGGACCTAAAGCAGGAAAATCCTCCGGTGGTAAAGTGGTTAAAAAAATTCCCTAACTTTTATCAACCTGTTGTTGTGTGTGTAACAGGTAGGTAGGTGGGGTGGTTGACACGTCGTCAAGGTTTTCCCTCCTCGTTGGACACCAAATGAGGGTCACATGGGAAGCCTACCTTGGGGTGAGTTCTTTGGGCTATGCCGGGAGTGCTAAGACCAGATGGGAGTGGTGGTCATGTTTACAGTCAAACATTAAAGGCGGCCTCCCAACTCAGAGATGAGCCACATGTGTGCAGTACCCAAAATACGGAGTTCCTTCATAAGCTTCTTTGTCCCATGTCCTACACACTTGTACGGATGTATGTGTTGCATTCGGAGGGACAGGTCGAGCCTGTGCGTGTCAGCTGTCAGTGTACCTCTGTCACAGTAACAGAATGGAGTCCCGCCAAGCATATAGCACGGAGGTAATGCATGCTCTCGAATAACTCTCTTTCTGTACCAAGTGATCAGGCCATGGATCTCTGTAATGCTAGTCCACTCCCAGTGACCAGAAGAGAAACAGCTAGGGAAAGAGTCAAAGCACCGACCCCTCCCTACCAGTCACCTAACCAGGTACCACTACGATGACAGGTTGCTGTTCTTCCTTCTTAATACTCATGGCAACTAGCCTCTTCCTTCTTGTCTTATTGAATGAACCTCTGTCATAGTGAGGTTACACATACCCCATATTGTGGCTATGGACCCAAATTCTTTAATACTATGCCAAGACCTCATATGCCCCATCTTGAGAAACTTCAGACCAGGCTCTGAGCAGCTTAATCAACATAGTTAACTTGGCACAACATGTATAACATGCAATAATGTCCTTTAATAACTATCCCAGGTTACCTGCACAGATGTATCCTCTTTGGGGAAAACCCATACTTGGAATAGCTCGAACAGAGTAGTCCATGTTCTTGGGGTCTTCTGGTGAATCAGTGTTCCAGAGCAGACAACAGGTCCAAGCAAGTCTCTAGTTGCATGTGTTCCCCATGTGTTTCTTCAAATGTTCCCCTGATCCCTCAAGGACCTGGACCTCTTCCCAGGGGCGTAACTACAAGGGTTGCAGGGGTTGCAATTGCAACTGGGCCCCATGCTCCAGGGGGCCTGTGCGGCTCCCCTGTACACCTGGATAGGAGGGGGGCAGCATGTAGAGAAATCACTGTCCTCCTTTTTCCTCCTGTAGCTACAGGAGGAAAATGGAGGAGATTGGTTCCTCTGTATGCTGCCCCCTCCGCCCCTCCTATCCAGTTCACTTGTGTTCTGCTGTCTCTGGGCCCCTATGTGCTCCCCTGGTCCCCCCCCCCCCACTGTGCTGCTCCCCCCCTCCCACTGTACTCCCTTCCCTCTCCTGCCGGCTGCTGCAGGGGATGTGTCACAATAGAGAACCAGTAAGGGGTCAGTAAATATGTAATTTACCAGCTCCTTCCTTTTCTGAATGGACAGAGTCATAGTCAGTGACATAAAAAGGTAAAAGAAAATGATAAATAATAATACAATGAAAATACAAAAAAATAAAAACTACTGACACCAGGGGGTGAACTTCCAGGATCGCAAAGGTCACACTTGCGACCGGGCCCTGGCATTCCACCACCGTGGGGAGGCCCCAAGATGGCAGGAAGGGGGCCCCCTGCAGAACTTGTGAAAGGGCCCCACAACGAGAATAAAGGGCCCCAGGATCAGTGGAAGAGCCCCAGGCTTGAAGGGAAGGGCCCCGACCAGGGGGCCCTTTATGGTTTCTTGCACCGGGGCCCTGAAGGTTCTAGTTACGCCTCTGCCTCTTCCCTTTTATAGAACATGGGAAGGAAGCTGGACCCCAGAAAAAGCAAACACACCCGGGAAAGGTGGAAAAACATTAACCCCTTACTCCTGACCTGGGCAGCCGTGTGCTAACTTTAATTATAATTAACATCACCAGATATAAACCCACACTAAACAAAACATAAATCGGTTAAATGGTCTTGTGTCCATGTTGGGAACACTTATCAAGTGCTTTCTTAAAAATACAATTTTTGATTTTTTTTTTTTTACCTCTGCGTATAGTCCACACTTCATGTCATCCAATCCTTGAATATCCAGTGAATATCCTAAATAATGTGACCAATACCGTGTGCTCTCTATTGTATTCCATCCTCCGTGCCAATCACTTCTATGTGCTCCCTCTGGAAAGCTCACTCACCAGATCATGTTGACCTCTTATTTCTAAGAACGGTCAAAATACAAGAGTTTATTTTTTTTCCTGTGGTTTCCGTTAAGTCGTCTTCCACATACACTATATTGTCAAAAGTATTGGGACGCCTGCCTTTACACGCACATGAACCTTAATGGCAACCCAGTCCGTAGGGGTCAATATTGAGTTGGCCCACCCTTCGCAGCTATAACAGCTTCAACTCTTCTGGGAAGGCCGTCCACAAGGTTTAGGAGTGTGTCTATGGGAATGTTTTTTTTTTTTTTAACCTTAATGGCATCCCAGTCCATAGGGGTCGATATTGAGTTGGCCCACCCTTTGCAGCCTCTAAAAGCTTCAACTCTTCTGGGAAGGCTGTCCACAAGGTTTAGGAGTGTGTCTATGGGAATGTTTGACCATTCTTCCAGAAGCGTATTTGTGAGGTCAGGCACTGGTGTTGGACGAGAAGACCTGGCTCGCAGTCTCTGCTCTAATCCATCCCAAAGGTGCTCTATCGGGTTGAGGTCAGGACTCTGTGCAGGCCAGTCAAGTTCATCCACCGCAAACTGGCTCATTCATGTCTTTATGGACCTTGCTTTGTGCACTGGTGTGCAGTCATGTTGGAACAGGAAGGGGACATCCCCAAACTCATCCCTCAACGTTGGGAGCATGAAACTGTCCTGTACAGTGCAGAGCAGGTGGTGCAATTGCTGCTGAGCTGTCCACCCAGTGGCCCCAGGGCCAGCAGTTTTGATTGTATCCATTGTGTCTTTTATGAATTGGGTATAGTTCGAGTGTGTGACACAACTTCTGATAAAAATATTGTTCCCATGCCTGACGAACCGGGTCCACTATGGCCCCTGAAACTTTGCACTTGTATTGACTCTGATGTGGTCACTTTAAAAAATATCTAGACTATATCATATGGATCCATGGCGTGCTGGTGACATACACTATATTACCAAAAGTATTGGGACACCTGCCTTTACACCCACATGAACTTTAATGGCCTCCCAGTCTCAAAGTTGGGGGCATGAAATTGTCCAAAATCTCTTGGTATGCTGATGCCTTAAGAGCTCCCTTCACTGGAACTAAGGGGACCAAGCCAAACCTCTGAAAAACAACCCCACACCATAATCCCCCCCCCCTTCACCAAATGATTTGGACCAGTGCACAAAGCAAGGTCCATAAAGACATGGATGAGCGAGTTTGGGGTGGAGGAACACCTCTTTTTCATAAAAACAGTGAAAATTACTCACATTCACACCAAGGAGGTGCCAAAATGGGAAGATCCTTTGTGGAAGAAGGCTTAAAGGGGACTGCAGGAGTTTAGATGAAAAGCTTTTCAGAGGGGGATTGGCACGGAGGATGGAATACAATGTAGAGCGCACAGTGCTGATCATGTTTATTGCGATAAGATACAATATTTACTAGGTATTTAAGGATTGGAGGACTTATTGGAGTATGGACTATACACAGAGGAAATAAAACAATTAAGGATTGGATAATTAGGAAAAACACTTATTCTGTGTGCACAGCATGGATACAGCAGGGAGGCAAAATAATTAAAAATTGTAAATTAAAAAAATAAATAAAAATAAGATGCATGTGCAACAAAAGTATCTATCTGATATATCTGGTGGTTTTAATTATATGCATTCATTTTAAGCAAACAATGGATTGTTTATATTTTCTTTTAACATTTTTTAAAATTTTTTACTACATGGTATATTTGGAATAGGGAAGTGCTGGGAATATTAAAGGACAGGGCTGTCTTTAACCACTTCTGGACCGGAAGGTTTTACCCCTCAATGACCAGTCCAATTTTTGCGATGCGCTACTTTAACGGACAATTGCGCGGTCGTGCGACGCTGTACTCAAGTAAAATTGATGTCCTTTTTTCCCCACAAATAGAGCTTTCTTTTGGGGGTATTTGGTCACCTGTGCGATTTTTATTTTTTTGCGCTATAAACAAAAAATAAAGCGACAATTCTGAAAAAAAAAAACAACATTTTTCACATTCTGCTATATAACATTCCTAATTAAAAAAAATGTAAAAATATATTTTTTTTTAAATCATTTTAGGCCAATTGGTACATATTTTTGGTAAAAAAAAATCCCAATAAGTGTATTTTGATTAGTTATCGCGTTTACAAACTAGGGGAAAGGTTTTATGTAATTTTTATTTATTTTTTTACTAGTAATGGCGGCGATTTTTAGCGGGACTGCGATATTGCGGCGGACAGATCGGACCCCTCACTGACATTTATGACACTTTTGGGGGGACCAGTGACATTACTACAGTAATCAGGGCTAAAAATACTGTATGCACTGTATGCACTGTTACTGTAATAATGACACTGGCATTATTACAGTGGAAGGGGTTAACACTGTAGGCGATCAAAGGGTTAAGTGTATGCCTAGGGGGTGTTTTCTAACTGGGAGGGGGATGGGCTTGTGGAATCAACACAGAGACCTGTGATCCTATATAGGAGGTGGCACACAGGCGCTCTGTGTTCATTCCAGAGAAAACAATGATCTGATGTGTTTACAACAGCAGACCGATGTTCTCCCTTCACGGGGAACGATCGCAGGTGCCCGGCGGCCGCCGGCCCGTGGATCGGCTTCCCCACTTCCTAATGGGGGTGTGCTCCCACGAACCGACGTATAGGTACGTCGGTTCGCAAGAGCGCGCACCGCTGGAGCCAGCCTGCCATAGTATATCGGTGGCGGGCGGTCAGCAAGTGGTTAATATTGATTGGACCCTGGACAAACATTTTATTAGGCCCACCCCCATGCAATTTCACTCTCCTACCCAACATCCCAAAAAACAAACCCCTTTGGCCCTGCTGAACCGTTTGCTGACTGCATAACTTTTTTTGAACATTAAGTTTTTATTGAAAATTTTCAAGAACAGGGTTATACAGAAAACAATGCAGATCATAGTAGAGCATTAAGATAACAGTAGCATCGAGTGAGAAGTACAACGTCCTAACGATCTATACATCCATGACTAGGCAAACAATAGGGTTTTGCATATTGTGCTCATTCCTTAAGTTAGTCTGTTACAGAATGGGGGGGGGGAAGAGAGAGAGAGAGAGGGAGGGAAGGGAAGAGGCCAGAAGGACGGACGGAAGGAAGGAAGGAAAGAGGGGGGGGGAGGAGAGAGGGGGGGGAGGGGGGAAGGAGAGGAAGAAGGAGAGAGAGAGTGGGGGGGGGGAGGTGAAGTAGAAGATAGAGATGAAAGGGGGGGGAGGGGGGGGAGATGGGAAGCAAGATAGGAGGGAGAAGCGGATAGGAGGGAGGATCGGGGGGGGGAGAGTAATGAAGAGGGTAGGCTAGGGAGGGGAAGAAAGGAAGGCGGAGGGGACAGATAGGGGGGAGAGGAGGAGGGAAGGGGGACAGAGGGGGGGGAGAGGGAATGGGGAGGAGGAGGGAGGAAGCAAGAGTGGCGGAAAAGGGGTAGATGGTAAAGGAAAAGAAGAAAAAGAAGGGGGAGGAGGGAGGGGTGAAGGGGGGAAGGGGAGAGGTAAAGGGAAGGGAACATAGGGAGGGAAGATACTAGCAGCTTTATCGTTCAAGTAGTCACAAGTAGCGCACTTCACACTCTATCAATCCTGGAGTCTTCAGTATAACCAACGTAGTACTAAAGGGATCTACAGTAATGAACTAGAATAGGTGGATAGTTCAGGGAGGGGGGGGGGTCAGCTCAAACATATTATAGATATACGTAAACACATATCACAATTTTTATCTCAAGTTTCAGAAATCCAGGACTACCACAACTTCCAGTTGTTATCGTTTTCAGACCCTTTGCCCGCCTTTCGAGCGAGCATTGTCTCATACATTTGATTGGTCTTGACCAAGTCTAAGACTGTGGATACGCTAGGTGTCTCAGCCTCTTTCCAATTACGAGCTATCAAGCCTCTAGCAGCCAGTAGCGGAACTATCAGGGTCGCAGCGGTCGCGGTTGCGACCGGGCCCTGGAGTTCCGCTACCTGAGGGGGGGCCCGCCAGCCCCCGTTCTCTTTCCGCGGCCGCGGCGTGAGGGGGCCCGTCTGTCCGCCTGACTGTTCGTGTTCGCTAGTGGCTGTCTGGCTGAGACTAAGAGATGATCGTTGTGCGGGGGGAGAGGTGTCTACAGCGGCCAGTTTTCTGGGTAAAGCTACAATCTGCTGCTGTGCTGCCTGCACCGCCCCCAGCCCTGCCTTTCCTCCAATCAGAGCTGATGCAGTGAGGCTGTGACACCAATAGAATGCAGGGGAGGAGGAGTTCTCCCCTCTGCGAGTGCGAAGAGACTACATGCTGCTGTGTCTACTAGAAGAAGTGTGCCTGCCTGGAGTTCCTGAGTCACTGTGGGGGAAGCTGACTGACCGACGCGACTTCTAAGTGCTAATTGTAAGTGAACTAACTTGCCTTTTTGATCCTAAACTCCACCCTTGCTGGAATGCTGCCTCTTAATGATCCCAGACCCATGCCTGGCACAGAACAGATCTCATCCCTATCTACAACAGAAGTGTTGAGGGGGGGGGGGGGTGTAGGGATGAGATCTGCGGTGGTGGGGGGATGGGATCAGTAAGACAGAGGTGGTGGTGGTGGGGGAGGATGACACCACATCCCACCCCTCCTCCACCCCCCCCCATCGCCCCCCACGGATCCCTCTCCACCATCACCTCTTCACCACCGCCATTCATCCCACCCCCTCCCAACCATCACCCCCCCCTCACAACCATCACCCCCCTCACCACCGCCATTGATCCCACCCCACCATCCACCCCCCCCTCACCACCGCCATTGATCCCACCCCCTTCACCATGGACGCCACTAATCTCACCCCCCCCCTCCCCACCATCACCACCTCTGATCACACCCTCCCCCTCCCCACCACCGCCGCCACTGATCACTTCCCACTACTGCCGCCACTGATCCCACCCCCCCCACCACTGCCGCCACTGATCACACCCCCCTCCCCACCATGGTGCCGCCACTGATCACACCCCCCTCCCCACTATGACGCCGCCACTGATCACACCCCCCTCCCCACTACGACGCCGCCACTGATCACACCCCCCTCCCCACCACGGCGCCACCACTGATCACACCCCCCTCCCCACCACCGCCGCCACTGATCACACCCCCCTCCCCACCATGGCGCCGCCACTGATCCCACCCCCTCCCCACCACCGCCGCCACTGATCACACCCCCCTCCCCACCATGGCGCCGCCACTGATCCCACCCCCTCCCCACCACCGCCGCCACTGATCACACCCCCCTCCCCACCACGGTGCCGCCACTGATCACACCCCCCTCCGCACTACGACGCCGCCACTGATCACACCCCCCTCCCCACCACGGCGCCGCCACTGATCACACCCCCCTCCCCACCACCGCCGCCACTGATCCCACCCCCCTCCCCACCACCGCCACTGACCACACCCCCCTCCCCACCACCGCCGCCACTGATCACACCCCCCCTCCCCACCATGGCGCCGCCACTGATCACACCCCCCTCCCCACCACGGCGCCGCCACTGATCACACCCCCCTCCCCACCATTGCCGCCGTTGAACCCAGAAACAGAAATGTTTTACTTTGTTATACGTTGGGAAACAAAAAGTGTCAAAAATATGCTTTTTCGGGGGGGGGGGGGGGCCTTCATGATTTCTTGCACCGGGGCCCTGAGAAATGTAGTTACGCCTCTGCTAGCAGCCAAGAGGATATGTGATACTACACATCTGCTATCCTTGGGAAATTTGTCTATGCCCACGTTCAGAATGGCTAGTGCCGGGGAAGGTCGGGTGAGAACTCCTGTGATATCTGAAATAATGGAAAATAGTTTGTTCCAGAAGCTGGTTAGGTTCCTGCAAGACCAAAATACGTGCTTAAGGTGGGCTATCTCCCCACAGTCCCGCCAGCATCACCACCTCTGATCACACCCTCCCCCTCCCCACCACCGCCGCCACTGATCACTTCCCACTACTGCCGCCACTGATCCCACCCCCCCCACCACTGCCGCCACTGATCACACCCCCCTCCCCACCATGGTGCCGCCACTGATCACACCCCCCTCCCCACTATGACGCCGCCACTGATCACACCCCCCTCCCCACTACGACGCCGCCACTGATCACACCCCCCTCCCCACCACGGCGCCACCACTGATCACACCCCCCTCCCCACCACCGCCGCCACTGATCACACCCCCCTCCCCACCATGGCGCCGCCACTGATCCCACCCCCTCCCCACCACCGCCGCCACTGATCACACCCCCCTCCCCACCATGGCGCCGCCACTGATCCCACCCCCTCCCCACCACCGCCGCCACTGATCACACCCCCCTCCCCACCACGGTGCCGCCACTGATCACACCCCCCTCCGCACTACGACGCCGCCACTGATCACACCCCCCTCCCCACCACGGCGCCGCCACTGATCACACCCCCCTCCCCACCACCGCCGCCACTGATCCCACCCCCCTCCCCACCACCGCCACTGACCACACCCCCCTCCCCACCACCGCCGCCACTGATCACACCCCCCCTCCCCACCATGGCGCCGCCACTGATCACACCCCCCTCCCCACCACGGCGCCGCCACTGATCACACCCCCCTCCCCACCATTGCCGCCGTTGAACCCAGAAACAGAAATGTTTTACTTTGTTATACGTTGGGAAACAAAAAGTGTCAAAAATATGCTTTTTCGGGGGGGGGGGGGGGGCCTTCATGATTTCTTGCACCGGGGCCCTGAGAAATGTAGTTACGCCTCTGCTAGCAGCCAAGAGGATATGTGATACTACACATCTGCTATCCTTGGGAAATTTGTCTATGCCCACGTTCAGAATGGCTAGTGCCGGGGAAGGTCGGGTGAGAACTCCTGTGATATCTGAAATAATGGAAAATAGTTTGTTCCAGAAGCTGGTTAGGTTCCTGCAAGACCAAAATACGTGCTTAAGGTGGGCTATCTCCCCACAGTCCCGCCAGCATAGAGGAGAGTGTCCTGGTATGAACTTAGATAGTCGGTAGGGAGTAAGGTACCAACGCAAATTAATTTTCTGAGAGAGTTCCCAGTGATTTACACATGAGGAGGCGGATCTGACGGAGCGGAGTGCGGTACGCCATTGTTCGTTAGTAAATACCTCTCCCAGATCCGTCTCCCACTTAAGCAAGGGTGCAGACTTGCGAAATACCAGCTTTTGTTGGAGGCAATTATAGAAAGTGGACGTGCCCTTCGCCGTCCGCGAGGCGCCCAACAGAAACATCCATCCCGCAGATGGGAGATATAAATGAGGGGACGGTAGAGAGCGGAGCAAATGGGATATGCTCACGTAGGTGAGGAAATCATTAGGGTGGAGGCCATATGTAGTCTGCAGCTGGGAAAACGGCTTTAAGGTGGTGCCGCTGAGCAAGCTGTCAATCGTGGAGATGCCCCTATCCACCCAATGTTTAAGAGACACGTGGGGTAAAATTAGTTCTAAGACGTGAAGGGGTATGGGCACTTTTACTAGCAGAGAGTGGTCCAGTGTAGACGAGGCAAACTCCCTCCAAGCCAGGAGAGAAGCCTGAATCGACAACGGCTTGTCCTTCAGTGGCATGGGGCGCCACTTATCGGCCAGAAGCACCGACCGCAGGGAGGAAGAGGCACAGAACTAATTTTCCATAACACTCCATGTAGTCTCATGTTCGGCTGAAACCCAAGCACGTAATTGGGCTAGGTGCGATGCCAATAAGTAGTCCTTGACATCTACCATGCCCATTCCTCCCGCCGACCAATGCCTAACCAAAAGAGCATGCTTACTCCTAGGGCGTTTTCCCCTCCACACCAGACCCTTCAGGGCAGCCTGCAGTTGTGTAAGAAATTTGCGCGGGATGGGGACCACTAACGTTCTAAAGATATAAAGGATTTGTGGTAGGATAAGCATCTTAAATGATGCAAGACGTCCTGACCAAGTGAGTTCAGTTTTTGAGATTCGCGTACACTCGGCAGCTACTCTAGTTATTAATGGTGGTAGGTTAGCCTCAACTAATTGTGAAGGCTTCGGGGTTAATTGGATACCTAAATAAGGAATGCTATGTTTTTTCCACGTATACGGGTATTGTGCGGCCAGGGAATTGCATTGCTTAGGTGGTATAGCTATCGGCAAAATAAGCGATTTCGCAAAATTCACCTTATAATATGATACCAGGCTAAATCTTTGCAGTAAGTCATGAGTTGCGGCCAGGGATCGTACAGGATCCGTTAGAAAGATTATGACACGTCTGCGAACAAGTTCACTACATGATGCCTGAAGCCTATCTGTAAACCACTGATGTTGCCTGAGGATCTAACTGCTTCCGCTAGTGGCTCAATTAACAAATTGAAAATGGAAGGAGACAACGGACATCCCTGTCTAGTACCATTCGTAATGGAAAAAGGCTGAGACAGCATACTGGAGGTGTACACCCTAGCAGATGGATTCGAGTACAATGCAAGAATTGCCGAGGTAATGGGGCCCTGAAAGCCGAACTTCAGCAAGACCTGAGACATGTACGCCCAATGCACTCGGTCGAATGCCTTCTCCGCATCCAAGGACAGCAGCAGAGAAGGCAATGAGGCCAATCACCCTTCTTGTTGCATCCGAGGTCTGGCGGCCCCGCACGAACCCAGCCTGGTCCGCCCGGACCAGGCCAGGCAGGACAGGGTGCAGCCTCAGCGCAACAACCTTTGCATACAGTTTCACATCCGTGTTCAGGAGGGAAATTGGCCTGAAATTTGGGGGGGATGTAGGTTCCTACCCCGGTTTAGGCAATGTCACAATGTAAGCCTGCAGCATCTCTTGTGGTAGGGAGGCAGAGGAGACAGCATTCTCGAACACCAGCGATAGGTGTGGACTGAGCACTTCGCCAAATAATTTGTAATAGAGGTTAGGCAAACCATCGGGGCCTGGTGATTTCCCACTCGGCAACGTACGGATAGCTTTCATAATTTCCAGGGGAGAAATCGGAGCGTTCAGAGCTCGAAGTTGGTCTGGAGAGAGGCGGGGTAGATTAATGGAGGACAGAAAGTCCGAAATGGACTGATCCGTAGGTTGCGGGGTGGAAGGGTCATCCTTTAAATTATATAAAGAGCTGTAATAGCTCGCAAAAGAGTTTGCGATAGCCTGAGGGTCCATTATTTTTGCCTTGGTAACCGGATCGAGCAAGTGAGCGATTTTGTTACTGACCCTTTTCGCTTTTAAGCGGTTGGCCAACACCCTGCCCGCCTTGTTGCCCTGTGAGTAGTGGGAGAGTTTGAAAGCCCTGAAGAGGTTATCTTGATTGGCAATTAATAGTTGACGGAGATCTAACCTGAGGCGGGAGAGTTTTTGGGCAAGCGGTTGAGAGGGGGACACCTTATTCAGAGGTTCTAATTTTTTGATCTCGTCCAAGATGTTGTCGATCTGCTGACTCCTCTGCCTCTTAAGCCTAGAACACAGCTGTATAAGAATACCTCTTATGAAAGCTTTGTGAGCGCACCACACAGTCGCATGGTCCGCCACAGAGCCAGCATTGTCACAAAAATACTCTTTCAAACAGTTAGCGATATATTCGGCATGATGTGGAGATTCCAAGACTTGGCTGTTGGCTCTCCATAGATACGCGGGACCAGGTGCCCCGGACTCGCGCAACACTACGGAAACCGGGGCGTGGTCCGACCACGTGATATCGTGTATCTCTGCAGACTCTGTCATCTGGAGCAGACGTTTGTCAACCAAGATCATGTCAATGTGAGAGTATGAATTATGACACTGGGAGTGGTGAGAATAGTCCCTTTCACCCGGGTGTAGACACCTCCATGCATCATACATGTCCATAGAGTGCAGTAAAGGCTGTAAGGCTGGAGGCGCACGCCGGGGGGATGAGGTGGTATCAATTTGCGGGTCTGATGTGATGTTAAAGTCCCCGCAGATCACAACAGAGCCACGCCTCAGGGAGGAGGCCATACGTAAAATCTTCCTCCAGAAGCGGAGTTGGTGTGTATTGGGGGAGTAGGCATTGATCAAAGTCAGTGGCATATTGTTCACCTCACAGATAACTATGATATACCTTCCATTGGGATCAGTTTTAAGGTCTATCAATGAAAATGCCACAGAGTCTCTAACCGCAACCAGTACTCCTTTCCGTTTTTGCGAGGCAGATGCCTGGAAGACGTGCGGAAAGTTCTTATGAGCCACAGTAGGGGCGGAAGACTGATGTAGGTGGGTTTCCTGTACACACAAAATATCACTCTGAAGCTTCAACGCCTCAGACCACAGAGATGACCTCTTGGCCGGGTGGTTCAGGCCCCTAACATTAAACGTTGTAATTTTAATGGGCATATATCACTAAGAATGAATGGGATAGAGTACCTGCAGCTAAATGCATCAAACGAACCTCAAGGTGGAGATCCACAGTGGCACAGGAGGACATTGCTGGGTGACGTCTGTCGGGAGTTTCCAGGTGAGGAGACAGTCCAAGTTTCCATATGATGAGCTGACCACATTGGTAGAGGGTAGGGAGACGCTTACAGGGAGAGAAAACAGAAAGGATAAACACAGAAACAGTCAATAAAAATAAGAGAACGGTTTCGAATGCAGCAACGCTGCACAACATTGCAGGGGGGAGAAAGTACTAGTGGCCTGAGCAGCCGTATGTCCAGGGACCTTCAAGTATTGGTAACGTGAGGCGGCGTTCCTTTGGAGGATTTCTTTCCCTTCTTCCCATATGCGACCGTGTGCCACTCTTCCGGGAGAGGGGTGTCAGGGTTCTAGTCGTACCCGCCAGACTGCTAGGCGTGGCCACCCCACTGGTGCCTTTCAGAGGTATTGAACCTGTGTCCTTCTGGCTTCCCAGTCTGCAAACTAGCCTCTGAGCCACTTCAGGACTTTGGAGAACTCCTGTTTATTCCTGTATTGCCTGCAGCACTAGGGGGCTGGATTTCACCAGAGGCTCAGACCTGTCAGTAACTCTCCAGCTGTATTTGATACCTAATTAACAAGGTATAAGACACTGCTCCTCCCTAAGGGCAGTGTCAGTTCATTGATTCTGGTTTCCTGGTTTGGTTCCTGTTGTTTGAGTTCCTGCATTCCTGTTTGTTTCCGGCATCTGACCCCTGGCTTCACCTGACGGTTCTCCTGCTCTAGTCCTTGCCTGTATTTGGACCTGGTGATCCTGAACAGCCCCCGTGCACAAACTCACAGGCCAGGTGGCTTCTTACCTGGTCACCCTGGTCTGTGTTTGTTTGCAAGGGTGAGCATAAATCTCTGCCTGAATGACTCCCAACAAAGGTAAGCCTTGACAGAATGAACTGACCAAACATGGAGTCAGCAGAGATGTGCAAGATGCTAACCCTGCAAGTGTCCAGCCTGGCCCAGACTGTTTCAGAGCTGCAGCGTGAAATTCTGTTACTTAAAGGCACAGTACGCCCAGTCTCGGAACCTGCATATTCAGAGCCGTTTGTTGTCATGCCTGAGAGATTCAATGGTAGTCGTGCTTCTTTCCAGTGCTTTAAGGTGGACTGCGAAATTTTATTTGCCTTAAAGCCTCAGACATATGCCAGTGACTTTATCAAGGTCCGTGCGGCTATCAATCTGCTGTCTGGATGGATCAAGACATGGGCACACCAGATGTTGCTTGCTCAGAATCCTGTCCTTGACAGCTGGGTGTCCTTCTTGACTGCATTGGACTCGCAGTGTAAGACCTCTAGAAAACCGTCTGCTCCAAGGTCAGGTTTCAGAGAATCCAAGATACCCAGAGACAGGGAATACCAACACCACACGTCAATGTTACCATCTTGTGAACCTGTTCATAGAGAAACTCCAGAGGTTTCCCATGTTCCTGCCGACTCTGAAGAACCCATGGAGATAGGTCTCATAAAGATAAAGACCAAATTGACACCTGATGAAAGAGACCGGAGGAGAGGCCGTGGTCTCTGCTTTTACTGTGGAGAAAGAGGGCACTTTATCTCTCTGTGCCCTACGCGCCCTCCTAGACCTCGGGCTCTCCATTTGGGTGCTGTTCAGTTATACCCAGTCAGCAATACACCTCTGTCTGTGAATTGCCAACATTGTTGTCACACAAGTTCATGTTCGTCTATGACCAAAGGTACTCAGACCACTGTGATTGAAACCACCAATGTCCTTCAGGTACCTGATAATGTGACCTCTGTGACACTTCTGTCTAAAGCCCCAGAAGAGGCAACGCTGTCTCCTAAAGATGCAGTTCTTATTAGTACCAACACTACTTCAAGCCTGCTCGAAGAAGATATACCACCAGACTGTACCTATGCTTCTGATGGTACTGTAGTCTGCAAAAAAGACTTGCGTTTATTTGAGGAGGCATTGCGTGCCAGACGCTCCACTCCTGCTGAGGAAAATGTTCACGCCCGGCGGGCGTCCCTAAAGGGGGGGTACTGTCAGGGTTCTAGTCGTACCCGCCAGACTGCTAGGCGTGGCCACCCCACTGGTGCCTTTCAGAGGTATTGAACCTGTGTCCTTCTGGCTTCCCAGTCTGCAAACTAGCCTCTGAGCCACTTCAGGACTTTGGAGAACTCCTGTTTATTCCTGTATTGCCTGCAGCACTAGGGGGCTGGATTTCACCAGAGGCTCAGACCTGTCAGTAACTCTCCAGCTGTATTTGATACCTAATTAACAAGGTATAAGACACTGCTCCTCCCTAAGGGCAGTGTCAGTTCATTGATTCTGGTTTCCTGGTTTGGTTCCTGTTGTTTGAGTTCCTGCATTCCTGTTTGTTTCCGGCATCTGACCCCTGGCTTCACCTGACGGTTCTCCTGCTCTAGTCCTTGCCTGTATTTGGACCTGGTGATCCTGAACAGCCCCCGTGCACAAACTCACAGGCCAGGTGGCTTCTTACCTGGTCACCCTGGTCTGTGTTTGTTTGCAAGGGTGAGCATAAATCTCTGCCTGAATGACTCCCAACAAAGGTAAGCCTTGACAAGGGGACACCCTGGTGGACGGTGTGGAGGGATCCGCTCCGGGAGTAGGAAGAATTCCCCATGACTGCAGCAGATCCAGCCCAGCTTGCATAGATGTGATAGTGTGGGCCGTATTGTGGTATGTGACAGTCAGCTTAACCGGGAATCCCCACTTGTATACAATAGCGTGATTCCTCAACGCCTTGGTAATCGGTTGGAGGTTCCTCCGTTTTTGGAGAGTATGTTGGGATAAGTCAGCAAACAGCTGGATCCTGGCATACTGATCCGGGACATGGGTCATTTTGCGGAACTCCGACATCAATCGGTCTTTTATGTGGTAAAAGTGAATTCGCATGATAACATCCCTCGGTATATCTTCAGAGATGTGGGAAGGTTTATGGAGGCGGTGTATGCGATCAATCACCAGCTCCGAGGATGGTGCAGAGGGAAGGACTGCGCGGATCAGATCCCTGGCGTAACGTTCGAGATCAGTGGGCTGGATAGATTCGGGGACCCCCCGAATTTTGACGTTGTTACGCCTGGATCTGTCCTCCATATCAGCAATTTTGTTTTTTAATTTATCTATCTCTTCCTCATGGGAGTAGTGGGAGTCAATTAGTTTGTTGTGGGATGCAGCAAATTCCCCCATTTTGTTCTCCACTTTGTCCATGCGGCCACCCAAGGCCTTGACCTCTCCCTTGAATGATTTTACACAGGCTATGAAGTCAGCGTGCATGGAGGCCCTTAGGGACATCATCATGTCCCTCAGCTTCACTTCCGAGACCGGCCGGTCACTGACAGGGAAGGAGTCTATGTTAAAAGCAAGCTCTCTGGTGGAATTCAGTGAGGAGACCTCCTCATGGCTTACCTCCCCATGTGGCGAGTCCTCCATCAGCCGTGGTCTGCTTTTCGCCGGGCTGCCTGTGAGCGGTGTTGATGCAGTGGGAGACCGGGGCTGTCCTGCCTTCTGGCACTGCTGAGGAGTAGGGCTGGGTTGCGCCGGAGAGGTCCCGCTCGAGGAGGCCGGGGAGCTACTGCCGGCGCCATCTTGGCTCCTCTGCTGGCTATGGGGCATAAAGAAATGCTGAAGTTGACGGGGCTTCCCGCCGTCTTTCTTCTTCCGAGCCATACCGATGGACGCCGGAGGATGAGGTGAAGCCGATGAGGGTCCTGGTGAGGCAATCGGATGAGTCGGAGCGCCGATGTTGCTGGATAGTTATCCCTGGGTCGGCGGAGCAGCGAGCTCACACGTCCATACAGCTACGCAGCGGCCACGCCCCCCTCGCTGACTGCATAACTTAGTTACCCTGGCACTTCCGGGTAGAGGGCGCGTGTGAGCGCCACCGGCACAAAAATTTGTAGCAGAATACATATTGGCCTAAATGGATTAGGAAATTAGATTTTTTACATTTTTTTCATTGGACGTGTTTTATAGCAGAAAGTAAAAAATACTGTTTTTTTTAATTGTTGGTCTGTTTTTATTTATAGCGCAAAAAAATAAAAAAAACCCAGTGGTGATGAAATACCACCAAAAGAAAGCTCTATTTGTGGGAAACAAATAACATAAATGTAATTTATGTACAGCGTTGCATGACCACGCAATTGTCAGTTAAAACAACGCAGTGTGGTATCGCAAAAAATTGCCTGGTCATTAAGGGGGGTAAATCTTCCGGAGGTCAAGTGGTTAAAGATGGCCCTGGTGCTCTGAGACAATAAAGAGCAGCTAGACTCAAAATAAGTTTACTGCAGCAATCAGGCAGAGATTGCAATTGGTTGCCAGATGTTACTATGTATGACTGCTCACTGATTGATTGCTAGAGGTCACTGCACATCATTACTGCTCACTATTTGGTTACTAGAGGTCACTGCACATCATTACTGTTCACTGATTGGTTGCTAGAGGTCACTGCACATCATTACTGCTCACTGATTGGTTGCTAGAGGTCACTGCGCATCATTACTGCTCACTGATTGGTTGCTAGAGGTCACTGCACATCATTACTGCTCACTGATTGGTTGCTAGAGGTTACTTCACATCATTACCACTCACTGATTAATACAGAGCAGCTCTACACTGGGTATATACTCTCTTTCAATGGGGCACTATCCCATTTACTGATACCAAGAATAGGGCCTCATTCCTCCCACTGATACCAATGCTGAGGCACTATTCCTCCTATGGACATCAATCATAAGGCATTATTACCCCCACTGATACCAACGATTAAGTGATATTCCTTCTACTGACACCAAACATTGGACATTATCGCTTTTACTGATATTAATGACAGGGTATAATTCCTCCCACTGACACCAACGATACAGCATTATTCCCGCCACCTGATACAAATGCCGAGGCACTATTCCTCCCACTGAAAATACAGGGAACCTCTACGTCTCCACCACCATATAATGTTTCCACTTCATTCCTCCTCCCTCGAAGCATGCACAACTCCACCCCAACTGAAATCCAGGGAACCTCAGCGTCTCCACCACCATACAATGGTTCCACTTCATTCCTCCTTCACTGAAGCATACACACCTCCACTCTCAACTGAAATCCAGGGAACTTCAGTGTCTCCACCACCATACAATGGTTCCACTTCATTCCTCCTCCACTGAAGCATGCACACCTCCACCCTTAACTGAAATCCAGGGAACTTAAGTGTCTCCACCACCATACAATGGTTCCACTTCATTCCTCCTCCACTGAAGCATGCACACCTCCACCCTTAACTGAAATCCAGGGAACTTCAGTGTCTCCACCGCCATACAATGGTTCCACTTCATTCCTCCTCCACTGAAGCATGCACACCTCCACCCTTAACTAAAATCCAGGGAACCTCAGCGTCTCCACCACCATACAATGGTTCCACTTCATTCTTCCTCCACTTAAGCATACACACATCCCCCCTTAACTGAAATCCAGGGAACTTCAGCATCTCCACCATCATACAATGGTTCCACTTCATTCCTCCTCCACTGAAGCATGCACACCTCCACACTAACCAAAATCCAGGGAACCTCAGCGTCTCCGCCATCATACAATGGTTCGAATTCATTCCTCCTCCAAGGAAGCATGCACACCTCCACCCTTAACTGAATTCCAGGGAACCTCTGCATCTCCATATGGTCACACTTTGCTGCTTACCAGATCTCCTGATATAAGAGGTCAACCTGCTACACCTTTAACAACCTGGAATCCACCCTACAGAGTCACCACCTTGAGGCACTATTCCTCCCACTGAAAATACAGGGAACCTCAATGTCTCCACCACCATACGATGGTTCCAATTCATTCCTCTTCCACTGAAGCATGCACACCTCCACCCTTAACTGAAATCCAGGGAACTTCAGCGTCTCCACCGCCATACAATGGTTCCACTTCTTTCCTCCTCCACTGAAGCATGCACACCTCCACCCTTAACCGAAATCCAGGGAACCTCAGCATCTCCACCACCATACAATGGTTCCACTTCATTCCTCCTCCACTGAAGCATGCACACCTCCACCCTTAACTGAAATCCAGGGAACTTCAGCGTCTCCACCGCCATACAATGGTTCCACTTCTTTCCTCCTCCACTGAAGCATGCACACCTCCACCCTTAACCGAAATCCAGGGAACCTCAGCATCTCCACCACCATACAATGGTTCCACTTCATTCCTCCTCCACTGAAGCATGCACACCTCCATCCTTAACTGAAATCCAGGGAACCTCAGCGTCTCCATATAGTCACACGTGCACTAGAGAAGGTTGGCCGGCCACATCCCCTCCCCAAGTCCCACCAAATCAAAATGTGAGCCTTGCAGCAGGCTCTGCCTCAGGGATATTTTCTGTTTTAATATTTTTTTGAAATTTCATAACAAGCCATAGCAAGCCATGGTTTGTCCCTGCAGGGGCGACATCGAACAGGTATGTAAATAAACAGCGCGTGAACACGTAATAAGTAACATAACAATAAACGGTTACCAGGACCACAGAGGACCAGGTTAAAAATTAGGCAACCATCATAGACTATATTACTCTGTACCCTGGAGTACAGCAATCTACATCGCTAGCCTTCATATCAGGAAGGAAGAAAAGAGGAAGGAAACCGAGAAAGGAGAGAAAAAAGAGGAGAAAGAAAACAAAACAGAAGAGAAGAGGGGCCCCAAGAGAGGGCAAGTACCATGGACGCGGGACCTGTACAAACAAGGTTTAAAGCCGACTATGACTAGTCGGGGGCAGGGATGGGAAGGGGTAATTTATCCACGGTTCCCAGATTTTCAAAAATTTTGCATGCGAATCCTTCAATATGCTGGACATCTGCTCATCAACCATCACAGTGGTCATTCTGGTTTTCACCCCCTGGAAAGCAACAGATGGAGTCTGCCAGGCCTGGGCCATGGCTTTCTTGGTGGAGATAAAAAGGTATGTGGCAAATTTCTGCTGGGGTGCCAAGAGGCCCAGTACAGGGCAATGTAGAAGAGCCAGCCTGGCATCCTTGCGGTCCGTCATATGAAATAACGTCTGCAATACGCCAAAGACCCTGGACCAGAAGCCGATCAAGCGTGAGCAAGACCACCATATATGTAGGACATCCCCACTTTGACCACAGTTCCAAAAACATCTGTCACTGCTGCCAGGATACTGAGGGATGAGTTACCAAGCACCACCTGACCAGCTGCTGGAGGAGGAGGTAAGGGGAGGGATCTCTGTCCCCAGTAATGAGCACACCCCGATCTAAAACATACTGTCTGTCATGATTCTGTACCTGCCAACTAAGGAGTGAGTGATTCCTGAGCCCCACCTAATCAGCAGCAGGGGGAGGAGGTTTTGGGAGGAATCTCTGTCTCCGGCATGTGTGCCTGATGTGAAACACACTATCATCTGTAGGATGCGGCACCTGCCGGCACTGTCTCTGTCCATGGCCGTGGTTGTGAACAAGCACGGTGTGTCATGTGAAACGTTAACCTGTCTACCTGTTCCCTGTCTGTCTGAATTGATGATGAATAAAGGAAACTAATGCCTCGTTTCCACTGAGTGGTACGGTACGGTGCGGTTCAGTACGGTACGGTTCGGAACGGTACACCTTGCGTTTTCCACTACCAATAGTACCCTTTCATGATAGGCGTGGTGTAGGAGGAAAGCTGTGAGCGACGATTCTCTGTCAACCAATCAAAGTTCTGCAGAGTGTAGCTCCACCCTGTTGGTATGGTACTAATGTGCTTGGTAACCCAACGAAAGGGTCACAAAAAAGTGGTACTGTACGGTTCGGAATTAGGGTACCATTCACAATGGAAATGGCAACAATTGCGTACCGTACCGAACCATACCGTACCGCTCAGTGGAAACGAGCCATTTATAATCTTATCTCAGCTGTGGAGTGCAGCCGTATCTTTCTCTGGTATCTTCTGTCCATGACCAGACTTGATTTCAGGGACACAGTCTGGGACAAAGGTGGTTCAGGGCAGTGTTTGAAAATCTGTGACTGTCCTGGTCAGATGGCAACTAGGCTGTTTGCGGACAGCGGATAATAGTGTAAATAACTATCAGCACAATAAATATGTAAAAATTGTTGTGCAAAAATAAAATAAATTGTGACACACTGTATATAAGATGTCACAAATCCAATGCAGGTATACCGCTCAGGTGAGAGGTGGAACTCAGGTGCAGGTCGGATCCGCCACCCAGACAGTCAATAAATCATAGAAAAGAGATGAACGCACTCCGGTATAATTGAAATCAAAATTGGAGTATTTTTATTCCTCATCACAGACATCAATGCAGGACTGGTAAGACATGGGACAGGTAACAGGTTGACGCGTTTCATGACAAATCCAGTCGCTTACTCATAACCATATGGTTATGAGTAATGGTATATGGTTATGAGTAAGCGACTGGATTTGTCATGAAATGTGTCAACCTATTTCCTGTCCCATGTCTTACCAGTCCTGCATTGATGTCTGTGATGAGGAATAAAAATACTCCAATTTTGATTTCAATTATACCGGAGTGCGGTCATCTCTTTTCTATGATTTATTGTATATAAGATGTCAACAAAAACTGACAATATCTGGCTGCAAACACTAATTGTGTTCCCACTCCAAAAAACAATAATATGTAACCAAGAAAGATCATAAATATGTGCAAAATATATATCAAATCAAAAGAATATATGACTCAAACAATCACATAAAAATGAAAGTGCTATGAAAAATAATAAATAATCAAAGTCCAAGTGAAGAGTGATGCTGAGGTCCCAATAAATCAATATCCAAATCCCCACCTCAGTGAGCGTGCTCCAATCCACCGCAAAATTAAAGCCTCTCACCTTAATTTCTGACCCAGGACTCACCCAGAGTCAGATGCAGCTGTCCCCCTCAGGGATAGTTAGCAGGAACTCACCAAGGGGACATCCGGGATCCGATTACATTCACCCACACATAAATTGGCCAGGTAGGAAGAGAAGGATAAAAAAAAATCTAATGCTCTCCGCTTGGCTGATTTTAAATAGTTTAATAAGGTTGATAAACTTACAAACAAAGCACTCGATAGTGCATGTAAACAGCGGTTCCGTAGTAATCCAGAGAAGATATGACGTCTTCATATAGGCTCCGTCCCCCTATACGCGTTACGTCGGCGCGTGAGGCGATGACTTCTTCAGTAGACCCCTAAAAAGGCAAGACTGATAGAGGAATCCTGGAACAATTTAAGGTCAGGGCAGGGGGCGAGCAAGCACAGTCTACAAACAGTTCTGCGGTCAGGGCTCGTAGAAGACAAGCATAGTCCAGTTAAGAGGTCGAGGTCAAGTTTAGGTAGCAATCCAACAAGTTATCCGGTACAAGGCAAAGGTTGGCAACAAGGTAATCCAAAAAAAAAAAAAAGTGGTCAGGCAAGGAAGCCAGGAAACTAACACTATCACAAGTAAAAAGGCACAGGCTGAAGAGGTTTAATCCTTCTACTGCCACTGATGTGACCCTCCACTGCCATGCCTCCCGGGCTCTGCTGTCCCACCTGTGGGCCTGGGACCCTCATGATGATTTGTCATTGGGTGGAGTGGAAGAGGGGCCAATGAACATCCTGTTACTGATCTCCCCAATCAGGAATGAACCTGGAAGTGACAATTTCAGATGTCACTTTTCCTGGTCCTTGTGGCCAGGGAAGAAGATAATGGAGTGCAATGTGCGCTCTTTTACCTTTAATGGAAGCTGCCATCAACAAACGAGATGTGACAATTTAATTCACAGAATATACTTTTTTTAAATGTTTGCTTACCTACACACTAGTGGCTGTCGTCACCTTCAAAGCAGTCCCCTTGTGAAGCGATGCATTTTTATAGATGACATTCCTGGAAGTTGTTTTCCGGAACTCTGCATAGTATCTTTGTTGCAGCATGCTGGGTGTCCGGAATGTCATCAAATCTGTGTCCTTTTATGGCATTTTTAAAGGGATTGTAAAGGCATACGTTTTTTTTTTTTTTATCTTATTGCCAGTGGTGTATTTAGGTTTTGTGCTGCCCTAGGCCTGACTAAACTCGTGCACCCCCTAATTGAACTACAGCACACCCCTTCCTGTCAAGGCCACACCCCTTCCTGTTTCAGACCCACCCTGTCATCTGTAAACCACACCCCTTCCTCTTTAGGCACCACCTTTTCCTCTCTGTACATTAAAAGTGGGTACAAAGTGCCTACTTGTATATTTTGTTGTTTTGTATGGGTACGTCGGTTCGTGGGAGCGCTCCTGGGGGCCCTCACTAGGCAGCCGGGATTCCAATCCATGGGGCCAGCGGCCGCAAATTGCCGCTGGGCATCCGCGATCGTTCCCTGCTGAGAGAGAACAACGGTCTGCTGTTGTAAACACAGCTGACTGTTGTTCTCTCTGACATGATCACAGAGCGCCTGTGATCCTCCTATTTAGAATCACAGGTCTCTATGTTTATTTCACAAACCCCTCCTCCATACAGTTAGAAAACACCCCCTAGGCTCACATTTGGGGCTAAGCGCATGCTCCTGGGTCCCCCACTAGGCAGCGGAGATGCCAATCCACAGGGCCGACGGCACACGCGATCGCTCCTCACTGAGAGAGAAGGACGGTCAGATGTTGTAAACACAGCTGACCGTTCTTCTCTCTAGAATGATCACATCCTTCTATTTAGGATCACAGGTCTCTGTGGTCCTTTCACAAGTCTCTCCCCCATACAGTTAGAAAACACCCCCTAGGCTCACACTTTTATTACCCCTGGTGTTAACCCCTTCCCTGCCAGTGTCATTATTACAGTAACAGTGCATATTTTTAGCACTGATTACTGTAGTAATGTCACTGGTCCCCCCCAAAAGTGTAAAAAATGTCAGTTAGGGGTCTGATTGCCACTATTACTACTAGAAAAAAGTCGCAGATTGCCACTATTATTACTAGAAAAAATAAAATAAATAAAAATGACAAATCTTTCCCTAGTTTGTAGACGCGATAACTTTTGCGCAAACCAATCAAAATACGCTTATTGGGATTTTTTTAACCAAAAATATGAAGCAAAATTCAAATTGGATGAAACTTTTTGATTTTTAAATTTTTTTTGGGAATGTTATATATCAGAATGTGAAAAACAATATTTTTTTTCTGAATTGTTGCTCTTTTTTTGTTTATAGCGCAATAAATAGAAATCGCACAGATGATAAAATACCACCAAAAGAAAGCTCTATATAAAGGGCATTAATTTTTTTAGGGTACAGTGTCGCACAACCGTGCAATTGTCCTTTAAATTATGCAGCCCTGAATCGCAAAAAATGGCCTGGTCATTAAGGGGGGAAATCTTCCAGGGCTGCGGGCATGGTGGGGGAGATGCAGGGGTTGCGGGCATGGTGCAGGAGGTACAGGGGCTGCGGGCATGGTGCAGGTGGTGCAGAGGCTGCGGGCATGGTGCAGGAGATGCAGGGGTTGTGGGCATGGTGCAGGAGATGCAGTGCTGCAGACATGGTACAGGAGATGCAGGGGTTGCGGGCATAGTGCAGGAGACGCAGGGCTGCGAGCATGATACAGGAGATGCAGTGCTGCAGACATGGTACAGGAGATGCAGGGGTTGCGGGCATGGTGCAGGAGATGCAGGGCTGTGGGCATGGTACAGGCATGGTAAAGGAAATGCAGTGCTGCGGGCATGGTACAGGCATGGTACAGGAGATGCAGGGATGTGGTCAGCATGATACAGGAGATGCAAGGGATGTGGGCAGCATGGTACAGGAGATGCAGTGATGTGGGCAGCATGGTACAGGAGATGCAGTGTTGTGGGCATGGTACAGGAGAATCTCCGGTACCATGCCTGTAGCACCTGCATCTGCTGCGGAGGAGTCTCACTTACCTTGAGGCGCCTTACATTTAAAAATGGCACCGCCCAGCTCCATTACGTCACCGCGCATGCTCCGCTTGCCCGGGAATAGCCGAACGTGTACGGGCTTTCCCGAGCGGCAGCGGCGCATGTGCAGTGCGCATGTCGGGCCGGCCGCTGCCATTTTTTTTTTAGCAGCCAGTGCAACAGATCTAGGGGGGGTTCTTTCATGCAGGGGGGTGGCTTTTTTGCCGCCCCCCCACAAAGTGCCGTCCTATGCCTAGGCCTTGTCGGCCTAGGCCTAAATACAGCAGTGCTTATTGCATTCTATTAAGATAAAAAACATTCTGTGTGCAGCACCCTCCCTCAGCCCCCCACCCCCTGATACTTACCTGAGCCCCATCCTGATTCAGCAATGTTGCACGAGAGCCCGACAGTCTGGGACTCTACCTCCTGATTGGCTGAGATACACAAAGTATGCCACACTAAGTCAGTGAGCCAATGAGGAGATAGAGAGGGCAGGGCCAAGCCATGGCTCTGTGTCTAAATGGACACACAGACCAGCAGCTTGGCTTGATACCCCCCATAGCAAGCTGCTTGCTCTGGGGGCACTTGGCGGGAGAGAGGGGCCAGGAGCATGGGGGGGGGGGAGAAGATGGGGATCCAGGCTGCTCTGTGTAAATACAACTGCACAGCACAGAGCAGATAAGTATAACATGTTTTTCATTTTAAAAAACAAGACTTTAGTATCACTTTAAGCAGCTGCTTTAGTAGTAGCGGTGTACTGAATAAAGTGTAGATGATTTTTTTACATCTAATAATTTCCAGATGACCTCTGTGACTAAGCCCCAAAGGTCAGGGGCGAAACGCGTCAGTTAACATGGTCGGAGCAGAGCTATACACTCTG